>NC_057719.1:85833102-85868533 GCF_004010195.1 Chiloscyllium plagiosum | reverse complement strand
AAACACTATATAGTACAAACAGGAAGACAGCTAACAATCCGCATCCATGAACATCAACTAGCCATGAAACGACACGACCAGCTATCCTTAGGAGCCACACACGCAGACAACACGGAACACAAATTTGACTGGGGCAACACTACTATCATAGGGCAAGCCAGACAGAGAACAGCCAGGGAATTCCTAGAGGCATGGCATTCATCCACAAACTCCATCAACAAACACATCGACCTGGACCCAATATACCAACCACTACAGCGGACAGCTGAAACTGACAACCGGAAGCGGCAGGGACAGACCACTATAAACACCGGAGGAAACATCAAAGAAGCGCTTCGCAGGAGGCTCCCAAGCACTGATGATGTCGCCTAGCCAGGGGACGAAACGTTTGCAACAAAAACTTCCAGCTCTGCGAACAGTCAGTTTAAAGCAAGGAGAATAAATACTCAAACACCCAGGCCTAAGAGAAAGCAGATCGAATGAGAGAAATGATGTTGCTTCCCTTCATCATATTTGTGCATGGAATGATTCCATTTTATGACGCGTATGTCAACTCTTATTGAATATTGCAGCCCGTGTATATAGGACAGGAGTGTAGAGGTTACCAGAACCCCTTTGCGCCACAGTATACAAACAGGATATCACTCCCCACACCCCCCCCCCCCTCTTTAGGGCAAGTCCACACCATACTCGAATGTCCAGTCCAATGCTATTATAGTCACTCCCGCTAATCACAATGTATTTTGCACCCTGTACTCAGTGCGATCAGATGGTATTGCTGATGTTGCTTTCTTTGTTTTCTCTTCTCCAGGTGGACACGTTACCATTACGGATGTAACAGAGGTTTTGAAGCAAATACAGTACAATGTCAATGCTAACATCCCAGACGCCTCCAAACATCATCCAAAAGTCTGTGCCCTTCATTGGGGCACCGATCAGGATGACTTCCCTTCCGACTATGATTTCATTCTCGGGTCGGATATTGTGTACAGCCCCTCGCTCTTCCCAGGTCTTATACAGACGCTTGTGCATTGCAGCAATGAAAACACTACCATTTACTTGTCAACTAACATGCCCGCCAGAATGGGGACCGAGACTTTCCACAGGGAGCTTGTAACAAGGAAATTCAACAGTGAGCTCGTGCATACCAACGGGATGATCTGTATTTACAAAGTGACCAAAAAACACGCGAGATAAGCAAGAGTTCCTGACGCCGGACCGAAGAGTGACCATCTATTTGTTCACTTTGCATCACTCTTGAGTCGTAGAGTGAGATTGACAGTATTCCGAATGTCGGTGTGAATAAACTTACTTTATTTCTTTCCCCCATCCTTCTTTGGTCCCTGTCTAATTTGCTGTCTCAAATATTGGTGATTCATTCAGGTAAAATAATAAATATCCAGCTCTCTCCCAAATAAAACCCCACAAATGAAAACGCTATTAAATCACAGCAAAGACATCCGACCCAAGCTTTTCAGTTATTCGATCCCATTGCACCGATGAGCAGCCCATACTGGATTTCCTTTTGATTATTTAATTGATGGATTAAGTGATTGGGTAAACGCTTTCAGCATCTTGTGCGTAAGAGGAGTTTATGTCGGTTGTGAATTCATTTGCGCTTTGCAGCAGAAACGGATATAAATATCTATTCACGTTACAATTTTCGCTTCGCTTTTCTCTCACCAGAAATTCAGCTCTCCTATTTCCCACCTGTTGGTCTTAAAGCAACTAAGCCCTCCGCTATTTTCCACACCTCTTAATGGTGGAACCCGATCTCTGTGCTAAACTAGGGTCGCTCACTATCGAGTCCACTAGAGGGGAACTTATAAATTATAACGTGTTCTTTATTCTCATTTGACCTTAAGGCTATTGAATGCACAGCATGGCCCCGCAGCTCTCTACACGAACGCTTTCCCGGTAAATTGCGAACTCAACAGTTAAACGAGGGCTTCTCTTTGGTATTTGAAGGCGATCCATCTGACTACTTAAACTAGGCCATTGGGAAGACCGTTAAAACGACATTGGTTAGGCCACTGTTGGAATATTGCGTGCAATTCTGGTCTCCTTCCTATCGGAAAGATGTTGTGAAACTTGAAAGGGTTCAGAAAAGATTTAGAAAGATGTTGCCAGGGTTGGAGGATTTGAGCTATAGGGAGAGGCTGTACAGGCTGGGGCTGTTTTCCCTGGAGCGTCTGAGGCTGAGGGGTGACCTTATCGGGGTTTATAAAATTATGAGGGGCATGGATAGGGTAAATAGGCAAAGTTTTTTCCCTGGGGCGGGGGAATCCAGAACTAGAGGGCATAGGTTTATGGTGAGAGGGGAAAGATATAAAAGAGACCTAAGGGGCAATTTTTTCACGCAGAGTGTGGTACGTGTATAGCATGGGCTGCCAGAGGAAATGGTAGAGGCTGGTACAATTGCAACATTTAAGAGGCATTTGGATGGGTATATGAATAGGAAGGGTTTGGAGGGATATGGGCCGGGTGCTGGCAGGTGGGACTAGATTGGGTGTGGGATATCTGGTCGGCATGGACAGGTTGGACCGAAGGGTCTGTTTCCATGCTGTACATCTCTATGACTCTATTATTCGAACGCATAAATCTACCAGCAGCAGATACATTTGACTACTAACTGCTTCTACTCGTTTAAGTTGCAAAGAACAAGGCTTGACGCCTAGTTAGTCGGTGACACACTGTATAAATGAACTATTTCTCAATGATTGGGAAGGTCCGAACATTACAGGTATTTTCTATAATCACGACTTCTTAAAGCAAGGCAGCTTTGAATTGCAATCATTAAGAAAGACGGCAAATGCAGCTTCAAACAGAACTATTGTGTAACGACTTACGAGTAAAGGCAATAAAAGTAAAATCATTTTACAGCATTCTGGCGTCGCAAAGTGAGGTGTGCATATATTTTGCAGATAATGTGGATTCATACATTTCCAATAAAATGCCATCAATACTGCACTGTTTCTGTTTAAGAAATGAAACTAAATGCCGCTCTGTACAAATATATTTAAGACATCTTGGCAGAGGGTTACCAGTAAAGTAAAATACAACTTTTATTCGTTCTTACTTGGGCAGTTCAGAAAATTCAAACAGGTTCTCACAAGTATGGTTGAGATTTCTCTATCAGAGACACAGCTTATTTCAAGAAGTTTTTCTTTATGTGAGGAACCCTGAGCGTGACAATACATACGGAAATGTTGAGGAAGTACTTTCTTTGTAGCCTTCATAGTTTTGATTATTCCTCTGCTCTTTTTGTCTCAATTTCCTTACGTTTCCATGTCTGCATCTATTTCACCACCGCCCCTACCCCCGCCATCTCAATTACCGCCTCCCTTCTCCAAAGCCTCTACCACTTCCTAGGAAGTGGGATGGTTTTAGCACATTGTTTTGAAGATAACAGCGACATAAAAGATGAATTTCCATTGTGGTTATGAAAACCATATATTCTTGACTTTCTTGTAAGCCCATCTCCAATCATTTAATTTTAACCAAATGTCCATTGTCTACCCCTAGTGACCCAATTATTCCCTTTATATTGAACAATTCAGTTCAACCTCTTCCACTCAGGACATTGCAATCATGATCCATTCTTCAAACAATCCCTATTCTCCAAGAAACAAGGTGATAATAAAATTAAACATTTCAGATCCCTCCACAATTATGTAAGCATAAGTTTTATTTAGGTTAGAATACGTTACAAGTAATAAATAAATCATGTATATAACAATTACAACTACTTTACTGACCCATCCATCTACTTTGTGTACAGTATCTATCTATCTATCTATCTATCTATCTATCTATCTATCTATCTATCTATCTATCTATCTATCTATCTATCTATCTATCTATCTATCTATCTATCTATCTATCTATCTCTACCTGTGCGGTATCCAATCATATCCTTCAGTTTTGTTCAATCCTTCCTCACTGTCTAGTTCTCTACCTGGTTATTAGAAAGTAGAGCTCGTGGATCATGTGTCTAAAACATTAACAGCAATTACATTTGTTGGTCTTTGTGAAAGAGAGACTATCTAATCACAAAAAAGTCATTTCAAGTTAATTGAGTAGGATGACTTTGGTGGGGTAGGAGCAGAATTTACAGAGGGACTGAGGAAAATACCTTTCTTCTTCCTTCCAATAATTAATTAGGAGAAATTATATATGATTTGAGTTTCAATGACAGGTAGATCTACAGACAACTCAGAGGGAGCAGAGGGAAGGAGAGTGATGGTGGTGATTAGAGCTGAACAACATTGTGTAACATTAACATTCAAGTGGAACTTGACATTTTGTCAATGTGATAATTCTTTGGATTAGATAAGAAACAGGAGTGGTCAAAGGATAAATTCATATGACTCCAGAGAAAGTCATGCAAGGATGAGGAAGGATTACACCAAATTCTCTGGCTGTAAATTGGTGATCAAGCATCTCGTAATGCAAGGGCTTTAGCACACACACAAGGGAAAACTATCAAATACCATAGAGGTGCCTGGAAGATAATAATTGATAAAATCATTCAATTACAGTTACACTCAGCATCTTTGTGGATGTGATTAAGATCATTTTTATGCTGAGATAGAGGCAAAATCTTAATTGGAATGCTCAAAGATTGCTTCATAGCAAAGATTGATCTAGATTTCAGAGAGAAGGAGATTTGGTGAGATGGCAGAATTATGTCAAAATAGAGGGATGAAAGCTAGCATTCTTGAGGAGAGCAGAATTTCAACACATTGGAAAGGAAAGAGGAAAAGCCTACAGTAGATGGCTTACATTTGAGTATTAGCCAGCATGTGGGTGATGCTTAAAATAGGGGTGGTTTGTAGTTTACAGTGGGATTATGACTGAAAAAAATTGGATGCTGGTCTCATGCACAAAGTAAGTTGGAAGAAGGGGGAAAAGGAGGTAATTAAACAACTGACTAATGTGCCTTTAATGATAAAGCTCAAGAGAACTTGAAGGATCATGGATTTTGTTTGCAAAACTAAGAGAATGGTGATGTCAATAAGCGAATGTTTGGCATAGTAACAAAATATTCGTCAAAGCAATGCAACTGTTCTTGCAGAACTATAGAAACATGGAAAACAATAACAGGAGGAGGTTATTTGGCTTTTTGAGCCTACTCTTCCATTCAATATAATCATGGCTGATCAGTACCTTTCTCCTTCTTTCACTTTATACCCTTTGAGTGTTTTATCCCTAAGGTTTCTTTTTCAAACAATTCAATGTTTTGGCCACAATCAATTTCTGTAATAGAGAATTCCACAGCTCACCATTGTCTGGGTGAAGACAGTTCTCCTCTTCCTGGTTCTGGACTTTAAGTACATTGGTGGGATCCCTTTTACCCTGACTAGTCCAGTTAGAAATGCATAATTTTCTCCAAGGTTCCCTGTCATTTTTCTAAATTCCAGTGAATATTGCTCTAACTGATCCAGTCTCTCTGCATACGCCAATACTGACATCCCAAAAATCAATCTGGTAAACCTTCATTGCACATCTTCCAGAGCCAGAACATCCTTCCTCAGATACTGATCAAGAAGGCTAATGGAGTGATGGCCTTTATATCTGGCGGACATGACACAATGATGCAGAAATTATGCTGCAGTTATATGGAACCTTGGTTTGTCCCAACTTGGAGTATTGTGAGTAGATCTGGCCACCATATCTTAAGAAGGAAATCTTTGCCTTGGAGGGAATACAACATTAGTTTACAAGAAAAATACCTGAATTTCAGGGGTTGAGTTAGGAGGAGAGATTATAGAAATTAGGCCTGTTCTACCTAGAATCTAGAAGAGCAAGTAGTAATCTGATTGAAGTCTTCAAGATATTAATAAGAAAAGACAAGGTAGATAAAGATAAATTATTTCCATTAGTTGGGGGATTCTATAACCAGGAGGCAGTGTCTGAGAGGTAGGGCCAGACCATTCAGGAGAGATGCACATCTACACGTGAAGGGTCGATAGACATTTGGAACACTTTTCCACAAATGGCAATTGATACTAGCTTGGTTGTTAACTTTAAATTCAAGACAAATACATTTTTGCTCAGCAAAGTGTGGTCTTATGGGTAACTGGCCCCATAGCGAATAATTGACACTTAAGATGCATGATGGGAACTAATGCTAACTTCACAAAGGTAGGTTAGTCCGCTTGCTCTAAAAGGGACTGTGAAACTAGATCGCTGACTGAGGAAAATGGCTAATGCTAAAGTTTCTTCAAATTCTGTGATATAAAATTGATAAGACAAATGTCTCCGCATATATGAGCCTGGGACAAATGAGCTCAGAACTATGAAGCTCCAGTGCTAGGGAGGTGTGACATCAACAGTTGGGAGCAGTGGCAGAGAATATATAAAATAAGGTACATTGTAGATATCAAAGGTGACAACTCAAGACCTATCACCATGATTTCAGAACTCAGAGAAGACTAAGACTCATCAGAGTGAACCTGACCACGCACAGTTAGTTTTTAGATTCTGGTCAAACAGTTAGATGATGTGTTAGATTAGATTAGATAACGAACAGTGTGGAAACAGGCCCTTTGGCCCAACAAGTCCACACTGACCCACAACCCACCCAAACTCATTCTCCTACCTTTACCCCTTTACCTAACACTACAGGCAATTTAGTATGGCCAATTCACCTAACCTGCACATTTTTGGATTGTGGAAGGAAACCGGGGCACCTGGAGGAAACTCACGCAAACACAGAGAGTCACCTGAGAAGGGAATTGAACCCGGGTCTCTTGGCGCTGCGAGGCAGCAGTGCTAACCACTGTGCCATCATGCTGCCGATCCTTATCCTAAGAACTAAAGAATTGCCACTAAAAGAGAAGTTTCATTATATTCTAATTTGACTATCACAAAATTGTGACCCTGATGGATCACAAGCAGGGTCAATAAAAGTTATTAAATCAGTTATATGGAGTTAGGCCACAGATCAGTCATTATCACATTGAATGGTGGAATAGGTTTGAGCAGATGAATAGTCTAGTTCTGTTCCTATAAGGAGATTAAAACTGCACATAATGTTCAGATGTGGTCACTGAGACTTGGCACAACTGCAGCAAGACATCCCTGCTCCCATATTCAAATCCTCTCTCTGTAAATGCTAAAATGCAAATTGCCTTCTTTACTGCTTGCTGAACCTGCACGCTTCCTTCCAGTGACTGGTATACAAGGAAAACCAAGTTTCATTCCACCTCCCCCTTTGCTGATGTATCACTATTCAGGGAATAATCTGCCCTTCACATTCTACCATGTATTTGCCCAGACACTCAATTTGTCCAAGTCACACTGAAGCATCTCTGCATTCTCTTCAATGTTTGTCTTTGCACCCAGGTTTGTGTCATCACCAAATGTGAAGACATTATATTTCATTCCCTCATCGAAATCATTAATATATATTGTGAATGAGGTGAGGGTTGAGCGTGAAGAAATATGAATTAAGAAGTTGGGGCATGAGGGGTGGGGAAGGGAATGCCAGCTGTGATGCTGAGAGAATAATGGAACAAATTCACAACTATAGATGATATCTTAGTTGAGACTTCCATTCACATACTGGTTCAGCAGAATTTGAATTATATGAAGTAGGTGGTTCTCATAATCATGATTATCAAGTAGTCTGTTTGGTACCGTTCAAATCTCCTCATTCACTGACTTGGACATGAAATTTTCACAGGCAGGTTTAGAAAGCAAAAGTTAAAAACCGACCCATTTAACTACATAATCTCTTATCTTAATTAATATTGTTTTTGACATTCTCTGCACTCTTTCTTTCATAGGAAATTTCATAAGAACCTGTCGCTTCAACTCCAATCGCAGTACATATACTATGTGCATGATACCACTAATCTATTGTTCTTTTCACCTCAAAGTTTTGCAAGTGTGTTTGTTATATTTGGTTTCCCATAACCAACATTGTTGGAAGAGGAAGAAAGAAATAAGAAAATGGTTTTGTTCTTGTGAATTGAGCTAAAAAATTCTGCAATGGATCCTGATATCAAATTTTGTTTTCTTCTGCTAATATTCATCATTACATAAAATATATTCCCTGATATATTTGCATAAGTAGAAACTCAGTAATCATTTTGGAACTGTGTAACAATTAAAGTAGGCATTTGGAACATTCTGTTCTTTGAAATCTGTAATTGTTTTGGTGGCCTACATTCACTAATCCAGATGAATGGTGTTCTTATGTGGACATGAGTGAGTGATAAAAACACAGAACAATGAAGATCTCCCCAGGCCTGGGAACACCAATGGAGAGTCTGGTATTACCCTTCAAGTCAGAAATAGTCTCTGAGGAAAGAGACGTCATAGTGAAAGTATGTTTTCTTAAACAATTTATCCAACACTAGTTGGAAGATAGAAAGTCATCAAGGTGAAAAAGCCAAAAAGGTGAAAACAGAAATCCTTTTGGGGAGAATAACAAAACTTATTCAAGGTGGGCATACCTGGAAGAGAAGTAGCAATGAATTAAACAGAAGGGATAGTTGTGATTTGAATATGAAGGAGTACAGCCTGAAACAAAATACAACTTTTGATATGTAGCTAAATCTATAAGGCAACAGGACTTCAAGACACACATTCAAATGAAATTGTGTTCTTCACTTGGGACATATTGAACTGTTACTATTGACTCAATGTGATGCACTGACCTTTCAAAAAAACTTGCGTGGAACAAGTTTCTGAAGGCTTCTGTTTTGGGTCCCTTCAAAGCAATCCATTCTACAGAATGAATCAATTAAGGCATCTAATTAAAGGAAAGGATTACATGTTACTTTATGTCAATGCAAGGCCCTGCACTAATGATCCTTGAGCTGTGAGGTCAAATCATAAAGCAACTGGGGAAATTGTGTTCAGTTAGTGAGAGTTGTGCTAAGCCATATAACTATCTGATTACTGTGAAAATGTATCTTGTTAACTTATACTATTAAGTAAGCAAGTCTTGCTCAGTTACTCCAAACAATACAGTTGCCTTTTAATTCACTGGCAAGCCACACAGTTACACTAACCTGCTATACAAAGCTGGATAAGAAAACAACTAGACTGATCATAATATAAATCCAAGCATCAAATGTGGACATTCCAAATTCTGCAACCAATTCAGAACAAATAGATAAGTATTCAGTGCAAGGCCTTCCAACCTACTGTGCCACTTGATAAGATCAAGCCTGGCCTACTTATGTTTCAAAATCCAAGTTTCTATCTACCTCAATAACGTCTGATTGCATTGAAAGCAGGAATTAATCTATGTTTAGCCTAAAGATATTTAATACAGCCCCTCCATGACTTATGAAGCAAAGTTCCAAAGCCACACAAGCCTTTGAGAGAAAAATAATATCTGCATCTCTATCCTAAAATAATGACATCTACTTTGAAATTAGTCCCCCTCAGTTTTAGACTCACTCACAAGATGAAACATCTATTTCATGTCCACCTGGTCTAGACCATTCAGAATTTTATACACATCAATTAAGTCACTTCTCACCCATCTAAATTCCAGTGAAAGCAACAAAGGCTGTGCAATCCTTCCTCCTAAAACAACAAATCATTCTAGATATCATGGTAGTAAACCTGTACTGCACCACCTCCAACACATTTATATTCTTCCTCAAATAAGAAGACTAAAACTGCACACAGCATTGGAAATGCAATTTCATCAATGTCCTGTATAACTCAAGTTTGGCATCTCTATTGTTAAGTTCAATACTTTTTTTGACAAAGTATAGCAGCCATCTAGTTTTCTTGATTATATGGTGTACCTGAATATTAACATTTTGTGAACTATACACTGGAACATTCAAATTCCTCTTTTCCTTAGAATTCTGAGGTCATTTTCCACTTTAAGTAATACTCTTCTTTTTCAATATAACCTCACAGTTTCCTGCATAATGTTCCATTGTGTAGATTTCTGCCAAATCATTTGAACTCACTATATCTGACAGCAAACTCCTTATTTTTTTTATTACATACTTTCCTACTTATCTTTGTGCTGATGCTTCAAAGTCATCAAAATGGGTAGTATTCATCTGAGGGCATGAGGGAGAGGGTGTTATGGCCTAGGCTGGATCTCTCAAAATATCTTGAGAAGGTAGCTTAACTTTTACTTATTTTAAAGGTAGATGTGAAATGGGTGTTCCAGGTGCAAGACACAATTTGTTTAAACACTACAGTTAAAACATGAATGAAGGAAAGCGGAAGTTAGAGTAATTTACTTTTGGAAAACATAACCAAATACTTAACTAATTAACTGTTTCAGTATAGTAACATCCCATAACATACCCCTTGGCAAAAAGATAAATTCAAACACAGATTCTTAGAGGCAGAAGGAAAAAACATCCAAAGAGATTTCAGATAAGGTCAGTTAGGAATCCTTTACTGCAACTTGCAACCTTTCTGGTACTCAAAAGATCTTGTGACTGCTACAGGTAGAAAAACTAGAATAACCTGAACTAGGAGAATTGGCCACACCCCATCCATTATTAAACTTTTAAAAAAACCTAGCACCGTAGACTCTTCAATGTCTCTGCCTTTACAATCTCTCTTCAAAAAACACCCAGGATAAAATAACCTTTTAAAAGTGACAGAGGACAGAACAGATTCAGCAGAATCACCCTGGAACTTCTATTACATCTATAGTTTTATGATGTTGAGACTGTTCTCCTTGGAAGAGAGGAGTATAAGTGGAGAGGTATCCAAAATTAAAGGACATTTGAACAGAAACATGTCTATGAACTGTTCCCATTAATGTAAGGATCGAGAACCAGAGGGCACAGATTAAACGTTAATTGGCACTGCAAGGAAAAATGTTTTCACATGAGTATTTGGATTGTTAAAACTGAAAGTGCCTAATGGGTTCTTTACAGTCTGATCAAAATGAATACAAAAAGATACCTGTGTTTTGATATAAAGCAAATTTAATAGTTTAATCTACTTGAGATGTCTGCAAACTATTGAATGAATCAATTGACTTAAACTACTTTAGACATATTCAAATGAGTATCACTGCTTCCTGTCCATTGGGAGACTCTGGTTGATGGTTGGCCCTGGGAGCTTTATCTCAGTTTCCATGGCCCTGACCTCATGAACCCCAGTCCAATGATCTTGATACCTTCAACACAGATGATTAAGACTATACGTAAGCACATACACATTCTTCAAAAGTCTGATTAAACATGTGATGAAGTTTAAGATTATCTCATGCTGAACTGGTGGTAGGTTATGCATGGATTGAAAAGCTTCTACAGCTGTTCCTTCATTTTTATCCATTTTGTGGATGCTTCTTTAGCATCTCCAATTGTAATTTTTACCTCCTTCTCACCAATACCACTTTCATTGTTTTAAAGGAAGTTTCTCTATGGATTGTATGTCAGTACCTTATCATTTAAACTATGCTTCTTGTGCAATCTTCCTTGGTCAACACAAAGAATCCCAAGCAATTAGTGCCTCTTAACCACTTAATGTTAAATATCATTAATCCCTGAAGGTGAAACATCATGAGGTCCTTAAAGCAAAAGAACATTTGATGTGACACAATTTTAATTAATATCATCCATATGAATAATCATTTGGTAGAATAGAGATTGATTGGACTGTGTGAGAAAAGAGTGCTGATTGGTTGACAAGTGGACTTTGACTGGTAGAGGTATTTACTATGGAGAGCGCACCAGTTAGATAATAGTGACAGTTAACTATCAGATTTTGTTTAAATTATAAGCAAGGCAGGTTGGTCCTATTGATCATGGCATTTCCTGATATGAAGCAGAGTACTGGAGTCACCTATTATTGTGAGATTGTTTTCCAGGAAATGATTCACATATTTTAATCCTATTGCTTGGTAAATACAATAAAATTAAAAAGCAATTGATACAACAACTTTTTATCGATTGTGAGACTTCAAGAGAAATTTTGCAGCATAATACAGTATCCACATTTACACAGATTTCTTTTAGAATGGAACATTTGAAAAATTTGCCGCATTTGTTCAGAACAAGCACGAAAATTGTACAAGTAGAATTTCACAACACAAGGTGTGACTATTTAAAACAGAATCTCAGGGGTGTAACAGCGGTAATTGTTAGTTACTCTTAGCTACTAATTGTACTGTGTAGGTAACACTCATTAAATAATGAGGTGAAATATATGTGCATTATCCTTCTGGCTGCAAGGAACAGGGCCTTGTGTGTTAATATATGTAGTTTCTTCACCACACTGTGGGCCTGACAATCTGAAATTGGCTGTTAACATGACTTCTTACACCTTTCAATACTATTTAGCAATTTTTTATTAATGGTAGATTGGCATTTAACATTGGACACATGTTTTACTTTTGAATGCTGGAGGCATGTGGCATACAAACCTGGCATGATACTGGCACTGAAATTCATATATGCATTACTCATTTTTGTGAAATGCAAGATATCCCTTTGGCTACATTGCACCTATATTACCGCATGAAATCAAACTTTCTCACAGATTCTTGATACAGTAGCAAGCTGTATTCCCCATCATTTTCAGATGTTCTGGGAGCAGAATGCTGTTCATCCCACTTAGGTTACTGTGGTAGGTGTCTGCCAGCTCTAGGCCTGGAAGGACTGGTTCTTTCAAGACTGTTGCATCACTGTAGGAGATTTCTGTATGACCCACTGCCGCTAGAGGATGTATAGGCAAAGGGGCTGGGAGTTCCTGATCATACTTAGGGTGCCTTGAGAAAGCTCAAACATGCCAAGTTGCAGCTCCAACAGCCTTTCTGTGCATCATGGCTCGCTGTGCTTCTCACTCATTGGAGTGCATTGCTCCTGCTGGTCCACTGTTACTGTCAAATGAGGGCACCAGCGGTGTTCCACAGGGCTATGATGACACCAGGTGGCCACTGTGTGATTGTGGGGCTAGCACCTTCATGACAATCACACTGTCTCCATCATTATTAAGTGATGCAATCCATTACCTGAGACACATCATTCAATGGATGTCTTCTGTTCATGGCTGCTTGAGCAGTTCCTCTTCTGTTTGGCAGGTTTTTACATCAGGGCGAATTCAGTCATAGTCATAGAGACATAGAGGTGTACAGCATGGAAACAGACTCTTCAATCCAACTCATCCATGCCAACCAGATATCCCAAACCAATCTAGTTCCACCCGCCAGCACCCACCCCACATCCTTCTAAACCCTTCTAAACCATATACCCATCAAGATGCCTTTTAAATGTTGCAATCATACTAGCCTCCACCAGTTCCTCTGGCAGCTCATTTCATACACATACCATCCTCTGTGTGAAAAAAATTGCCCTCACATCTCTTGCATATCTTTCCCCTAAACCTATGAACTCTAATTCTGGACTCCCTCACCCTAGGGAAAAGACTTTGTCTAGTTACCCTTTCCATGTCCCTCATGATTCTATAAACCTCTATAAGGTCACCCCTCATAGCCTCTGATGCTCCAGGGAAAAACAGCCCCAGCTCCCTATAGCTCAAATCCTCCAACACTGGCAACATCTTTGTGAATCTTTTCTGAACCCTTTCAAGTTTCACATCATCTTTCCGATAGGAAGGAGACCAGTGGTTAGCACTGCTGCCTCACAGCACCAAGGGACCTGGTTTTGATTGCAGCTTTTGGTGACTGTCTGTGTGGAGTTTGTGCATTCTGCCCTTCCTGTCTGCAGTTTGGTAAGGATGCTCTTTATAGGGCCGGTGAAGACTCAATGGACTGACTGGCCTCTTTCCACACAACAGGGATTCTAGGATTCTATGAAGTTGGGTACAACACAGTAGGCAGATGCCCACTAGCAGTTCTCTGACTGCTCACAGCCTCACCTGCCACTGACTCTCTCATCTACATCAGCATGACTGTAAGATACCCACAGATTTTTTTTATCTCTGGCAAGCACATGATTGAACTCTCAATGCAGTGAGTGTAACAGTGCTGGTGTAGCGTGCTGGTGTAGGACAAGAGTGCCAGAATGAACTGAGGTGGTCCAATGAGGAGATAGTGTAAATCAGATGCTGTAAATCAGAGTTAAAAAGTGTGGTGCTGGTAAAGCACAGCTGGTCAGGCAGCATCCAAGGAGCAGTAGAGTCAATGCTTTGAGCATAAGCTCATCACCAGGAATGTCAATCTACCTTATGCTCAAAAAGCTGACTCTCCTGCTCCTCGGATGCTGCCTGACCAGCTGTGCTTTTCCAGCATCACGCTTTTTGACTCTGATGAGGCGATGTTGGCTGAAACATATGGTTTGTGCTCATAATCCTCTGAGGCAGTCTACCTTTCAAATGAAGATTAATAAAAAATTCCCACAGTGATGATTTTCAATGTATAGCAGGCCAACCTGGCAGCCAGAAATGCCAGCATGGGCGAAATTCCTCTGCACCTTCCATGCCCAGCCATCTAGACTCTGCATTAGAAATGCACCCCAGCTGGCCCAACCCTGTCCCAGCTCCTGGGTTGCCAGCTCTGCCTTCATCAGCAGAGAAATCTCAAGCACTCCATTCTCAGTCATGGCTATCTTGTAAGCTCCTTTGTCCATCAGACATAATGTGACTGAAACTGAGGCTTTCCATGATGATGAAGAGACTCACACAATCCAGGCTGTCCCTGTCTCATGAGTTGTCAGCGGCTACTAATTCCTCACTTTCCCATGGATTCTGCAAGAGGAATAAATGCAGATTCAAATGACATGTGCAGCCTGAGATCCATGTAAGCGAGAGAGAGTAGCATTTTGCCCTTCAACTTCCATCTGGGGCCTTAACCACTCTACTTTCCCACCTACATTTTGATAGTATGAAACACACATTCAGCCTTGCAGGATGATGAATGCTATTAAGCCTTTATGTCATTGAGTCCAGTCTCTCAGATGGAGTCTGTAGCCTTTCATTCCCACAGCCACCATCATTGATGCTGCTTTGTTGGTGCATTCTGGCCTTTGTCAGTCATCAGCAGGAAACAGAATCTCTCTGTACTCCCAGGCAATCTGCTGGAGGTTGTACAGTGTGCCTGTTTTGACTCATGAGGCATTGAATTAATTGAACTGTCACATGTGCAAACACAGCAGAATTCTTAGATGACACTTTTGATGACAATGGAGAGTTCTTCTGCATGGAACTCAATGGTTTTCTACCAATGCTGAGCATTTCTGTTATAGTGCTCTGTCAGAAAAAGGCTGCCTTAAAAATTTCAACTTTTCAACTGAGTTGTCTGACCTTGAAATGCATGACTTTGCTTGTATTGGGTCTGGTTAAGCAGGTCACCTAACAGCTGAGCAGCTTCAGCCACGTGTCACAAAATCAGTTTTCTTAAAGCACTGAACAATGCCACTTGGGCCTTTGTACATCTGCCAGCTCTCCGAATGAATAGTACCTGGTGTCATTCTCTCCCATCTTTACTGTAATGCTCTTTACTGAATTCCAAAGTCAAAATGCTTGCTGCCTAGAAATAGTTTTCTTACTTTCAGCATTGCTTCTTCCAACAGTTACCTTATGGCGGCACGGTGGCTCACTGGTTAGCACTGCTGCCTCACAGCGCCAGGGACCCAGATTCAATTCCAGCCTGTGGGCGATTGTCTGTGTGGAGTTTGCACATTCTCCCTGTGTCTGCGTGGGTTTCCTCTGGGTGCTCTGGTTTCCTCCCACAGTCCAAAGATGTGCAGGCCACATGAATCAGCCATTCTAAATTGCCCATAGTCAGAGGGAAATGGATCAGGGTGGGTTACTCTTTGGAGGGTCGGTGTGGACGTGTTGGGCCAAAGGGCCTGTTTACACACTGTGGGGAATCTAATCAAAACATATGTTCTTTGCTTCTATATCCTCCCACCATAAGAAGCAGTTTGCCTTTATTTGCTCTATTTAGACAACTCATCATTTTGAATACATCTATCCAATTTCTTCTCAACTGTTTCTTATCCAGGGAGAATAGTTTCAACCTTTACAATCAATGCATGTAACTAAAGTTCTTCAACTCTGGAATGTTTCCTGCAGCTCTAAGCAAAACCTTCACATATTTCCCTAAATGTGGCATCCAGAACTGGATGTAGCATCTCCAGTTGAGGCTGAACAACTTTTAATATAATTTAGCATTCCTTTATTACCCTTCTTCTCTTATGTCCCTATTAATGAGCATGCTTTGCTAACAGCCCTTTTAACCTGCCCTGACACCTTCAATTGCTAAAATAAATATAGAGCATTTACTTCTGGTCCTGCATCCCTTTCAGTAATGTAAACCACTTTTTGTATTCTCTCTTCATGTCTTTCTGATAAAAGTAAGTAATTTCAGACTACGTTCTGTGACATGAGCCTCCTGCCACATGAATGGGTCAAATATTAAGTGTAGATATGAAATAGAATTTTTTTAATTAACAGGCAATTATTAGATTTTCTGGGTATTTAATGTATATGATGCAGCCCAACAATAGCCAAATTGAAAATAACCCCAGCAGTTACCATACTATAAGTTGATTTGAAAAAAACTATGTACTACTAATATGTTATTACTACTTTACATCACATCCGGGACAAGAGTTGCTGACACAATTCCTCTGACCATGTAAAAAGTAAATAGAGACATAGAGACATAGAGATGTACAGCACGGAAACAGATCCTTCGGTCCAACTTGTCCATGCTGACCAGATATCCCAACCCAATCTAGTCCCAGCTGCCAGCACCCAGTCCATATCCCTCCAAACCCTTCCTATTCATATACCCATCCAGATCTCTTTTAAATGTTGCAATCGTACTAGCCTCCACAACTTCCTCTGGCAGCTCATTTCATACACGTGCCACCCTCTGTGGGAAAATGTTGCCCCTTAGGTCTCTTTTATGTATTTCTCCTCTCACCCTAAACCTATGCCCTCTAGTTCTGGACTCACCCACCCCAGGGGAAAGACCTTGTCTATTTACCCTATCCATGCCACTCATAATTTTATAAACCTCTATAAGGTCACCCCTCAGCCTCCGACATTCCAGGGAAAACAGCTCCAGCCTATGCAGCCTCTCCCTATAGTTCAAATCCTCCAACCCTGGCAACATACTTGTAATTTTTTTCTGAACCCTTTCAAGGTTCACAATATCTTTCCAATAGGAAGGAGACCAAAATTGCATGCACTATTCCAAAAGTGGCATAACCAATGTCCTGTACAGCTGCAATATGACCTCGCAACTCCTATGCTCAATAGTCTGACCAATAAAGGAAAACATAGCAAACAACTTCTTCACTATCCTATCTACCTGCGACTCCACTTTCAAGAGCTATGAACCCGTATTCCAAGGTCTCTTTGTTCAGCAACACTCCCCAGAACCTTACCATTAAGTGTGTAAGTCCTGTTAAGATTTGCTTTCCCAAAATGCAGCACCTTGCATTTATCTAGATTAAGCCCCATCCACAGTCCATTGGTTCATCTGATCAAGATACCGTTATAATCTGAGGTAACCTTCTTGGTTCCACTACACCTCCAATTTTGATGTAATCTTCAAACTTACTAACTATATCTCTTAAGCTCACATCCAAATCATTTATATAAATTATGAAAAGTAGTGGACCCACAGGTGGCACTCCACTGGTCACAGACCTCCAGTCTGAAAAAGAACCCTCCACCACCACCCTCTGTCTTCTACCTTTGAGCCAGTTCTCTATCCAAATGGCTAATTATCCCTGTATTCCATGCAATCTAACTTTGCTAACCAGTCTCCCTTGGGGAACCTTGTCCAACGCATGACTGAAGTCCATAGAGATCACATCTACCACACTTCACTCATCAATCCTCTTTGTTACTTCTTCAAAAAACTCAATCAAGTTTGTGAGACAGGATTTCCCAAGTACAAGTGCATATGGTTGATATATCTGAAAAGATTTGCTACCTGGGAAGTCAGGATACATGGCAGAAAGGGACACAATGGTTTAGGCATAATCACAAACTGAGTATTGACTATTTCTGCAGACTTTTCAAAAGGCAGTGGTAGGTGGATGGAAAAGAACTGGCGCTTTAATGAAGAAATTGACATGTCAATTACACTAATAAAGATGAATTTATGCATCATTTGTATCACTGCTAAGAAGCATGTCTACACTGACACATATCAGCATTAATGAAAAGGCTGGATTCTAGATGAATTTTTTTGAAGATTGAGACAAATAAATTCCATGCTAGGAAGAAATAATACTGGATTGTATTTATAGTTATCATTACATGCATTTGAATATACACTTGTTTTTAGTGGGGATTTAAAATGCATATAGTTTTACGGTGGAATTGAAATAGTACAACTTTTTTTATTTACCATATATGGTACAGTATAATACACATTACTAAATTAGTCAAGAATTGTTACAAAAATATTTATAAGCAAGCATTAAAAGTTAAGTGGTGGAGCAATAAAGACTGGAGAACATTGACGGGGGTCCTTTCAAACTGGGCAGTATGTTCAGCACCCAGTAGTTTTCAGTCTTTGGGAATCAATCCTCAAGAGGTGTACTAAGTTTGCTCAGTTTGCACACAATGACGCTTTTCGTCTGTAAACTTTCAACCACCTGGCAGTTAAAATATCGAGGCAAGAGTTTTTCGTGGAAGTAGGTAGAATCATTACTCTTTCGTATTTCAGTAGCGAGGTAAATCGTGGTCCCTTGCCTGGCGAGATAGCGAAATGTTTCTAACAATGCCGGGTAGGAAACTGAGCTGTAAACAATATCCGAACCGAGTATGATGTCGTAGGCAGTCGGAAATTTAGTTTGGTCTTCACCCCACGTCAGGGCACGAACTTTCACACGATGTTGGCAGGCAGCGGGAATATTGATAGAGACATTGTTTTCAATTTGCTTCAGGATGTTTGGTTTATCTGTCATGGTTACATCTCCACCTGAAAAGAAAAAAATAGATTCCCTTAAATGGTTTGCCATCGATTACTGCTTCTACGTTGTGATAAGGAAGCAAAAGGCGACACTCTAAAAGGAATTATCACTAAATAATGCCCACCTGCAGTGCCAGGTAGTTTTATGCCTTGTTATTTTACCTGGTGCTGATAGCTTGTATTTACAGGGCAAACTCTCATTTTGCATCCTATCCCTCGTGAAGACAACAACCGTTATGTAGTCCTAGTAAAGCCCCACATGTTTGCAGATCTCTCTATGTTAGTCTATGCTTGATCATCAACAAAGCGATAGAAGGAGTCATTAAACTAGAATTACAGAGGAATCAGCAGGTCGTTGACAAATAAGTTCTGGTTCTGCCAAGGACACTCAGCTCCTGCCATCATTGCAGCGTTGGTCCAAACAAGGGCAACAGAACTGAATTCCAGAGGAACAGTGATGGTGACTTTGACATCAAGGCAGCATTACGTTGGCATTAAAGAACCCAAACAAAAACTGAGTCAACGGGAATAGGGGGAAAACCTTCTATTGCATGAAGTCACACCTGGCTCAAAGTTGGAGTTATTAGTGTTCAAGGACATCACTGGGGAAGCTCCTTACAGCAATGTCGTCGGCCCAAAAGCTTCAGCTGGTTCGTCAACGACTGAAACTTCATGGGCTTGAAAGTTGAAATGATTCCCTGTGCAAGTTTGCTGTTTGACCTGGTGGAAATTTTCGGCGCCTCCTATCATTGTTGCAGCGCCTGCGGTCTTTTATGCATTTACGTTAATATTTACCTCAATTTACCTGAAGTGCATGCAAATGTTTTACCAGTGAAAGCCACATTTACTTCCAAGTCTGAGTGACGCTATCTATTCATAGGCCTAAGTGGAAGCATGTCTCTTGCGTTGACAGTCTCAAAGACAGACAGGTGCAGCATGTCACAACTTCACTCACATGAAACAGGCGAATAACTACCGACAAGAAATTAGCCGGGTCATGTGACAAAAAGATCTAACAGCATGATACATAGATACGACCAGCACGACCACTTCCGGTGAATGTAGAATCATCCAGGCTGCTATCTGTGGTCAAACATCCCTGAACCATCAACTACGCTCTTCCCTCAGCCAACACCAGTGAGTTCGCGATAACTTAGCGACAAGTGCAGGAAACCTGTCCGCAAAAGTGGGACAAAACCCGCAGATGTGTCTGTGGAGATGCTTAGGGAGTCCCCAAGGGCTGCAGCAAGGCGAGATAAATGCAAAACGCCCCTGCTTCCAGAAATCTTCACACCGGCAGGCAGTGAAAGGGTCTGCTTGCCGTCTACTTGAAGCTGGTGCTCTGATTTGGGTGGTGGGATTAATGTTAGGTTAGCTTGCTTTGTGCAGAGTCAGCAGATCATTTCCAGCGGTGAAAACGGGGAATTCCCTATGGACATGTCATACAGGAAAGGTTTCATGGCTGAAAATCTGACTTTAAATTCTAAGATTTTCAGCAGAGGCAAAGCAGTCATCTAAATACATGTTTACCAATGGCAAGGGAGTTTAACCAGTATCATATCTCAGTCATCTATGAGTGTTAGAATGGTCACACTGCCCAGCAGATACAATAGTGTCATTGTGGTCCCGATTAGCGTCTGATATTAACAAGGCTTTTGCCCGAAACGTCGATTTTCCTGCTCCTCGGATGCTGCCTGGCCTACTGTGCTTTTCCAGCACCACTCTAATCTTGAGTTTGATATTAACAGTCGTGCGGTTCAGAGCATTTCTGCCACTTACCGAGTAAAGTCGCTAAAATCCCTACGATTCCGGTCCCCGATCCCAGCTCAATCACCTTCTTGCCAGTGAAGCTGATCTTCTCCTTCTGAAAGTACTGGCACAGGGCAACACCCTGAAAATGTGGAACACGTGCCTTAGAAGCGAAACGCACGGTTGTTCATCGTCACTTAAACAACACCAGGCTCCCTTCCATCGCCAACCGAGGAGGGGAAGGAAGACTCACAGGGTCAAACCTCAAATGTACGCGTGCCCCAGTGCTGCTGATTCAGCACCTTCCAGGAGCAAGGGTGAATCTCCACCCGCTCCGGCCCTGTCCCTTCCCCCGCATCACCATCCCCTGCCACCACTCCCAAAGCCCCAAAGTAACAAATGGGGTTGTGGCACCGAGCGTCAAAAAAGTGAAAAACACCAGCCCTGGGTGGTCCTTGCAGCTTGAAATCCTTCTTTGAATATCAACCAATGAATCTTCCCCCGATGTGAACCCCGCCAGAAGGATAGGGTCCACTTCATGGGAGGGGAGTGGGGTTTGGGGCGGGGAATTGCAAGACCAACGTGTAAAACACACCCCTTCGATAGGAACAAGGGCAGATTATTTACCTAGTTTCACACAGCTCCTGAGTGAACCCGGGATTCCTGCCACAGACACACACCGCGCTGCCTGGATAGGATGTGGAAACGCACGGCCCAATTAAACTATCGTCGTACAGTACGGTTACGGACCCTTCGGCCCAACTGGTCCATGCCAACCCAGTTTCCTAACCTAAACAAGTCTCATTTTCCTGCATTTTCCCCATATCCCTGCACCTTTACGGATTCATGCACCGGTCTAAATGCCCTTTAAACATTGCTATTGTACTCGCTTCTATGAGTTCCTCTAGAAACTCTTTCCATTTACGCAAGAAAAAAGTTGCCCTCTCAGGCCCCTTTCAAATTTTCCCCCTCTCATTTTAAACTTATGCCCTCTAGATTCCCGTAGCCTAGGCAAAAGGACTTGGCCTTTTCCATACCTCCCACCCCTCATGACTTTATAAACCTCGGTAAGGTCACCCCTCAGCATCCAACGCTCCAGGGGTAAAAAGAGAGTTCCAGCCTATGCAGACTCTGCTTATTACTCAAACCCTCCAGTCCCGGTAACGACTGTGGTGTGGACAAAAATGGGACAGATTGCTGATGTATCTTCCAAATCCGGGCGGTTATTTCAGACAAGGAAGAGCGGCTGAAAGCCTCCACAAACTGCCCAGCAACATTGCAAGAGATGCTGACATTCAAGACGTGACACAGAGGCGGCTCTGTCTGCATTTTAATTTTCCCTTTGACTTACAGCTTCCCAGACATAAGCAGAAAAGCCGAGGTTAGCATTGATGAATCGAGAGATTCTGAGGTTGTATCCGCAGAACTCGTATTTATTCTCATATACGATGGAAATTGACGCGCCAGCTTCGTCTCTCGCCACATCGTCCACTCTCCAGGCGTAAGTCATGTTCTTTTTTTCCCCCCCCAAAAAAAAATTCCTCTGGAATTCTTTTGCCCCTTCGGGAACGGCGGCGGGATTCTGTCCGGCAGCAGGAGTGGAGATTTCTGGTCGCGGATGAGTTTGCATTTATATAGCCCCACTGTAGTTCCCCAGAAGTCTTCACAGCCAATGAAACGCAGTCACTCCCGCTGTCCGGGCAATTGTTGCAGACAAGCTTCCTCGAGCAACATGGCTAACTGAACATGAGTCACGTGAGGATGGAGGGAAGAGCATTGGGATGGCTCAGCGACGTTTCACAATCAATAGTGGCCCGGATCGGTTTTACAGTCACCGGGAAGCGGTGGCGGCAGTCAGCAGAATTTTTTTTGTGGGGGGGGGGGGGGGGTCTAGATTAGAGTGGTGCTGGAAAAGCACAGCAGGTCTGGCAGCATCCAAGGAGCAGGAAATATTTTTGGAGCCCGTTTTTACCTAGCAGAATTGTATTGATCAGTCTGTTGAATCTTTTGGAGATGCTGGTGTTGGACGGGGGTGGACAAAGTTAAAAATCACACAACACCAGGTTATAGTCCAACAGTTTTAATTGGAAGCACTAGCTTTCGGAGCGCTGCTCCTTCATCTAGTGCTTCCAATTAAACCTGTTGGACTATAACCTGGTGTTGTGTGATTTTTAACTTTGTGCAGGTTCAACTGGATTCGTTGTTGTTAACGATTATCTCAACACTCTGATCACAAATAAAAACGCAAGAAAGGGACGTCATATGAAACATGAAGAGAGTCCAGCTGTTAGGAAAAGATGGGAGAGGAATGCGCGGTCGCAACTATCCATTGTAAAGACAAGCTCACAGCATGTTGGGACTAATGCACGCAGCTCTCCTGCAATGTTCTTCAATGTTTATTGGAGCTCTGATGGTCAGATACAGTCAGCCCTTAACCAGGAAGCAGTGCCAATGACTTCCTTTTCATGCCAGATGACGGGGAAGGGCCCAGAAGAGGAATGGGGAAACGGACGATGAAGCCGTCTTTCGATCAAAAAAGAAAGCTCAAGCACAGCGCAGATGGGAGCGACTGAAGCTTGAAGGCCAACGAACGCAACAATTTGTACTTTATTTTTGGAGCCCGTTTATTAGTTTCCTGTCTGAAGCGAGGAGAACAGAACGCTTTTATTCTGGGACGCTCGGAGTTCTACTGAGAAGGTAAAACGTATGATTGGACGGTCTGGAGATTGGAACCAGGCATGGCCATGAAAGGAATTAAAATATAGAATACTAGATTGGAAGTGGTGCGGGTGAAGGGACGTACAGAACACAGTGTCCTGAGAATAAACGCTAGCGTTATAGTGGGAGTTTCCGTTTTCTTTGCGATATGTGCCGCATGATTGAGTCACCAAAGGCAATGTGCAGAAGTGGTGAACATTGAGCTTGGGTACAGGAGGGACACACGCATTGTTATTCAGAGGGTTTGGGAACAGGGACAATACATTTCTTGATTAGAGTCAAGTCTGTATATAACACTGACTTAGATTGGCCGCTCAAAGGCGCAATTACAAATTTTGCACATGATTAAAAAAAGAAACCATGGGAGTATTGAGAACTATGACGAGGTGGTAGTAGATTTGAAGACGACATAGACAACCTCTTCACTGAAGAAAAGGGGAAGGTGATACATTTTGGGAAGAACGTAAAGTTCGACTCCATTCTCTCGGGCATCAATGACTGTTTCATAGCACTTACCAAGTCCTTTTAGAAAGCAGCATGAAGTGCTCATCAATCCCTATGCCCCAACTATGGCATACACAGAGGAATAAAGATGATTTCCAACAGATCATTAGAGGAATACTATACCAGGATAAATTCACCATCTTTGTTCAGTTCAACATCTGAATTGCTATAGATTTTGATATACACAAGGGAGTACACAAACACTACAGCATTTGTTGACAAATTTTCAATGGTCAGCTTCTCCTCTGTGTGTTTATTGAGATTGTCCTAACCTTCACTAACATAACCTTTCAACAAATTAATATGCTGAAAGCAACATAGATGCACCAAGACTTAAACATCGGGAAATATTGGGACTACATTATGGTAATTAGAGAGATTTCAAGGGCGTTCACTCTACATGCTGTCTGAGAAGTGCTGAATGGTGTTCTAGCTGTCTGTTTGTGGGAGGCATGGTGCCCTTTAAGATAACAACTAGATTTCTCTTTTGTCAAATCCCAAAAGAGACGTTGCACAACTACTCAAAATTTCTCTCCCAGGCGATAGGAAATGGCACAAAAATGATCGGTAGGGGCAGCTGGTACCCCAGAATATGATGTGGGGGTGGTGGTGTTGGACAGGGCTGGGCAACATCAGAATTGACGTGACTCCAGGTTATAGTCCAACAGGTTTATTTGAAATCACAGGTTTTCAGTGTGTAGCCTCTTCACCTGAAGAGGAGCCGACACACCGAAAGCTTGTGATTTCAAATAAACCAGTTGGATTATCATCTGGGGTCGTGTGATTTCTGATCTTGTCCATCCCAGACAATAGCATTGATACTGACCATTCTTGGAATTCACTCATTTGCACAGCATTTCAGGTCCTTTCGTTAGCCAAATGAAAGAACTAAGGCATGGTTAATCTGCGACATGAAGTTCAAAATGCTCATAAATTCCACACATGTGAACCTGACAGAAATGCCAGATGCAATCAAACAATGCACACTCTGCGGGCCAAACTAAGGAAAGGGAGAACAAACAGTGAGAGCAAGCCTCAGAGCTTTGAGAACCTGCCGAGAAAATCAAGAACTGAAAGCTCCATTGATCCATGGTGAAACTAATGTTATGATAGCCATCCTCTCTGTACATAGCAAAAGCAACTACTGAATAGGTATGAGATTCTGTCGCTTTGGACAGAACAACTTCAACAATCATCTGAAACAAGAATCCACAGTGTGCAATAACTCCACTGAATCACTATCACATTGCTTTCTGGCTACACTTACCCTTGATCAATGCCAAGGAGTCACCAATGCCACTTTGGAGTAACATTTTGACAGATAGTGGAATGCCACAAGAATTATTCAAGTGCAGGAGGGTGGCTATTGTTCAGAAACTCACTGGCTACCACATCAAGGGCAACTTGAGGCGGGCGTTAAATGCTGGTCAGCCAGCGATGCCCATATCTCACGAATGAATAAAAAAAACCCTCCATTTTGGGAAAAGAGTGCATTTGCACCCTTTTAGCATGAATTAGTGAATCGTTGAGAATCATGCAGTGCAGGTAGATTTCCAAATGCAAGCTGCTCAGAGGCACTCACAAGATTGGTCAGCACTGCTTTATCTGAAACACGTAGGTGGTAATCAGATGCTGATTACACTGGTGAGGAAATAGATGCAAACGTTATAAAATGGTAGTCGTCTAAATAATAACAGTAGGCTTTGAAATAAGTAAAAGCGCTGACTATGGTCATGTTAGTTGCTAGAGAAATGTGACTAAGAAAGCTGGTTGACTGAAATAACATCTGATTCAACTGCATATTGCGTGAGACTTGCAATAAGGCGATCAAATCTAATGAGCAGCAGAAAGGGAATATTGCGAATTTTAGGTCAACATGGATGTAAATTAGTAGCATGAGGCTGGCGGTGGTGAGCCACTGTAGCGGTCCTGTGAGAGTAGATTACATGCACTTAAAGTCATAGAGTCATAGAGATGTACAGCATGGAAACGGTCCAACCCGTCCATGCCAACCAGATATCCCAACCCAATCTAGTCCTACCTGCTAGCATCCAGCCCATATCCCTCCAAACCCTTCCTATTCATATACCCATCCAAATACCTTTCAAATGTTGCAATTATACCAGCCTCCATCACTTCCTCGGGCAGCTCATTCCATACACTATCACCTTCTGTGTGAAAAAGTTGCCCTTAGGTCACTTTTATATCTTTCCCCTCTGACCCTGCCCTCGAGTTCTGGAATCCCCGACCCCAGGGAAGAGACTTTGTCTATTTACCCTATCCATGCCCCTCATGATTTTGTAAACCTCTATAAGGTCACCCCTCAGCCTCCGATGCTCCAGGGAAAACAGCCCCAGCCTGTTCAGCCTCTCCCAATAGCTCAAATCCTCTGGCAACATCCTTGTAAATCTTTTCTGAACCCTTTCAAGTTTCACAACATCTTGAGGCAGAAGTCAAGGTGAAAAAACATTGCAGATTTCTGTAACGGACAGAGAAGCTAGTATTTCGGATCTTGTTCAAGGTAATGGACCTGGGAGTTCATTTAATTAAACATCATTTCCAATGGCAATGCGTGAGACGATGAAAGCGTTTTTAGAGGAATCGGGCAAGCCTGTATACAGTATTTTACAAATGGTCTTTAAACTCAAGGCATAGAATTTCTCGCGCTTCGATTGAGTTGTAGAAGTTTGCAGTTTATCCTTTGCTGGGTCATTTCCCCACGACAAGCATTTCATTCAATCAATTTCCCCTATCACCTCTGCTTAAACAGAAGCAAGCTTGCAGTCTGTGCGCTCAAAGGAATTGTGAGGAAGGAAATGTGTTTCTGCACAAGTGCATTTACGTCAGAGAAATTGAACGCTGTCTCCATCGGAAACAGTGTGAGTTGGGTGAACGTTTGATTCAGTGAGAGTCGGATGGGATAGTGCACCGTGGTCAGCTGAATATGACTTCCGAAACGTTGCGTTTGAACCTTGCGGGCAAATAAAATGAAACACGGAGAAGGAGGTGAGACAGTGTGGTGTGTACGTTGGGATGTATGTAGACGATGTGGTGTGTATGGACAACGCGGTATGTAGAGTCCCATGTGCGGCAAGGTGGTACGTCACGTGTGTAGAGCGTGGTGAATGTAGGGAAATGTGTCAATTAGGCTGTGAGCAGGAATGGGTGGACTAGATCCTATGAATTCTGTAGTGTGACCGTAGGGAGTCTGGTGAATTGTGCAGTGTGAGGTGAGCACTTGGTGCACAAACGTCGACACCTACGTGGAGTGCCCGGCTAGCTCAGTCGGTAGAGCATGAGACTCTTAATCTCAGGGTCGTGGGTGACCGTAGGGAGTCTGGTGAATTGTGCAGTGTGAGGTGAGCAATTGGTGCACAAACGTCCATCCTATTCATTACAACGTGGACAGACGTGTGCTTAGGAGAGGGAGTCACATCATTTCAGGTAGTGTAGAGTGTGGTAGTGTAACAATGTGCCCAACTTGAGATGGACATTAAGTTGGATTCAGTGGACCTGAGCGGTTTGATGCGACTCTTTAAATGTGAGCTACAACATCACCCAGTTGTATTAATTTTCACATAATTTGTCATATAATTCTTCTGTAATGAAGTGGCGCTATCGCCGTTTTCCATTATAAAGATTATTTTGAATAATAAGTGCTAAATTTTATTAGTACAACATACTTCCAACTAACTCGTCCATAAAATTAAGCCCACCCAGAAATCTGATACCTATAAACGCACTCAAAATATTCCCACTGCCCATCAAGCGTATGCTCAGCGATTTACATTAGCGTAAGTTAAGCAACAGCATAAACGGTTTTTTAAAAGTCCTCTGTGACCTGGTCTCTGCCAATAACATGAACCTCTCGACTTCTCCGCACTACCTGCACTCCTTCATGTTTGGCTTCATGGGCACATCGACTTTAATCATCTTGAATCGATTTGATAATTGGTGATTGTGCCTCAGTTGTATTGGTCTTAAGTACTCCAATTGCCTCTCTTAACCTAGCTATCTACCTCTCAGCCCTCCTGAAAGTGCTACTTACTGTCTCTTGATTATGCCATAACACCCCCTGACCTTGCTCGACATTTAATTCTATTTAATACTCTTCCCCGCAAAGAGCGTAGAGATGAGTTGAAAGTTTAAAGGCGCTATAAAATGCAATTTGTTCAGAGATCCTGATAATGTATTTGCATTGTTCGCTGTTTCCAATGATCATTAAGAATTCCTAGTTTAGCAACTATTACGTACACCTTCCAGTGAGCGGCTGGGATCAGCAATTCTTTGCTGCTACTAATCCGAATAGAAGCAGCTTGTGTTAACATGTAGGCTGTTAATCATCACAATTGGTTTGATTTACGAATCTCCGCGCTATGAAAGGCACTGGAGAAGATTGGAAAGTTATTTACAAAAGTGGTATCCAAAATTGAAATGTGTTCCTATACAAAGCGCTTAAAGCCGTGGAATGCCGTAAGCCATTTCACCGAGAAATATCGAGCAAAATTCAAAATTGCATCACCTACAGAGATGTTAGGTCAGATGACTAAAACCTTACTCAAAATGGGAGGATTTCTTTCTGGGACATCATTGCTTTAGATTACATAGGACGTTAGGCGGAGAGGGATTCCAGAGGCTAAGGTCTCCACAGCTGGAGCTATCGCCACTATTGGCGGAGAAATTAAAGCTCACAGATCTGACAGCAAGAGAAATCAAAGTTAGCATTTCGAATCCGTTGACCCTTCCTCAGAACTGATGGTAGCGAGGAAAATGTCGGTTTCTGTGAAGAAGGTAGGGTGTGGGAGCGGGGGCGGCAGGGGGATGGGGGCGGGGGAATGGTGCAAGCAGTAAACGATAGATAAGGATACAGCCCAAAGATAAAAGATTAGTCGAACAGACAAAGGAGTCGATAACGATTTGGCTGGAAGGGTGAATAATTATTAATGGAGACTGTTAGTGGCTAACAACAGGTAGTATGTAATGATGGACTATGTGATAACACGGCATGGGAGGCATAGGATACAGGGAAACCTGTCTGGATACAGAATTGGCTGACCCAGAGAAGACAGAGGGGGGTAGTAAATGGAAAGTATTCAGTCTGGAGCTCGGTGACCAGTTGTGTTCCATAGGGATTGGTTCTGGGACCTCTGCTCTTTATGATTTTTATGAGTGACTTGGATGAAGATGTGGAAGAGTGGTTTAGTAAATTTGCCGATGACACAAAGGTTGGTGGAGTTGTGAAGAGTGTCGAGGGTCGTTATAGGTTGCAACCAGACTTTGACAGGATGCAGAACTGGGCTGATAAGTAGCAGATGAAGTTCAACCTGGAAAAGTGTGAAACCATTCACTTTAGAAGGTCGAATTTGAATGCAGAATACAGGGTTAAAGGCAGGATTTTAGGCAGTGTGGAGGAACAGAGGGATCTTGGAGTCCATGTCCATAGATCCCTCAAAGTTGCCACCCAGGTTGATAGGGTTGTTAAGAGGGCGAATGGTGTGTTGGCATTTGTTAGGTGGGGGATTGAGTTTAAGAGCGGCGAGGTTATGCTGCAGCTCTATAAAGTCCTGGTTCGACCACAGTTGGAATATTGTGTTCAGTTCTGGTCGCTTCATTATAGGAAAATTGTGGAAGGTTTAGAGATGGTGCAGAGGAGACTTACCAGGATGCTGACTGGACTGGAGGGCTTGTCTTATGAAGAAAGGTTGACAGAGCCAGGACTTTTCTCATTAGAGTGAAGAAGGATGAGAGGTGACTTGATAGAGGTGTACAAGATGTTGAGAGGCAGCGATAGAGTGGATAGCCAGGGACTTTTTCCCAGGGCAGAAATTGCTATCACAAGGGGGCATAATTTTAAGCTAATTGAAGGAAGGTTTAGGGGAGATGTCAGAGGTTTTTTACTCAGAGAATGGTGGTTGCATGGAATGCACTTCCAGCAGTGGTAGTAGAGTCAGGCACATTTAAGTGACTCTTAGATAGGCAGATGGAAATTAGTACAATGAAGGTTATGTAGGTTAGTCTGATCTTAGAGTAGGATAAAATGCCAGCACAATATCAAGGGCCAAAGGATTGTATTGTGCTGTACTGTTCTATGTTATAAGGCCGAGGACATGGGGGAGTGCAGGCCTGTAAATTATTGAGCTCAATATTAAGTCCAGAGTGCTGCAGAGTCACCAAATTGAAAATGAGGTGTTGTTCTTCCAGCTTGGGCTGAGTTTCACTGGAGCATTGCGGCAAGCCTGAGACAATAATGCTGGCTATGGAATAGGGTGGTGTGGGGCTGACTATGAGTAACTCAGAACGTAGATCTTCCGTGAAGCAGTCACCCAGTTTACACATCAATTCCCCACTGTAGAGAAGGCAGCAATTGCAGTAGACCAGATTATGAGAAGTGCAGGTAAAGTGCTGCTTCAGAGTACCATGGAATATTGACCAGATGGGTCAATGGGCTGAAGAGTGGCAGTTTAATTTAGATGAATGAGAGCTGCTGCATTTTGGAAAGGCAAATCAGAACAGGACTTATACACTTAATAATAAGGTCCTGAGGAGTGTTGCTGAACAGAGACTTTGGAGTGCAGCTTCATAGTTCCTTGAAAGTGGAGTTGCAGGTAGATAGGACAGTGAAGAAGGCGTTTTGAATGCTTTCCTTTATTGGTCAGAGCACTGAGTATAGCAGTTGGCAGGTCATGTTGCGGTTGTACAGGACATTGGTTAGGCCACTTTTGGAATATTGTGTGCAATTCTGGTCTCTCTCTTATCGGAAGGATGTTGTGAAACCTGAAAGGGTTCAGAAAAGCTTTACAAGAGTATTGCCAGGGTTGGAGAATTTGAGCTATGGGGAGAGGCTGAACAAGCTGGGGTTGTTTTCCCTGGAGCATCGGAGGTTGGGGAGGGTGACCTCATAGAGGTTTACAAAATTATGAGGGGCATGGATAGGATCAATAGACAAAGTCTTTTTCTGGAGTCATAAAGTCATAGATATGTCCAGTACAGAAACAGACCCTTCGGTCCAACTCATCCATGCTGACCAGATATCCTCAACTATTCTACTCCCATTTGCCAGTCCTTGGATCATATCCCTCTCAACCCTTTCTCTTCATATACCTATCGATATGCCTTTTAAATGCTGCATTTGTACCACCCTCCACCACTTCCTCTGGCAGCTCATTCCATCCTCTTGTGAAAATGTTGCCCCTTAAATTTTAAAATTTTACCCCTCTCATCTTAAACCTATGTCTCTAATTCTGGACTCCCCAGGGAAAAGACCTTGTCTATTTACCTTATCCATGCCCCTCATGATTTTATGAATCTCCATAAGGCCACAACAGCCATAGGATTCCCCTTGTCCTTACTTACCATCCCATCAGGTATAGATAGGATAGATCGAGTGAATCCTTAGAAGAGTATAAAGAAAGTAGGAGTATATTTAAGAGGGAAATTAGGAGGGCAAAACGGGGACATGAGATAGCTTTGGCAAATAGAATTAAGGAGAATCCAAAGGGTTATTACAAAAATGCTAAGGACAAAAGGGTAACTCGGGAGAGAATAGGGCCCCTCAAAGATCAGCAAGGTGGAGCCATAGAAAATGGGGGAGATACTAAATGAATATTTTGCATCACTGTGGAAAAGGATATGGAAGATATAGACTGTAGGGAAATAGATGGTGACATCTTGCAAAATGTCCAGATTACAGAGGAGGAAATGCTGGATGTCTTGAAAAGGGTAAAGGTGGATAAATCCCCAGGACCTGATCAGGTGTACCCGAGAACTCTGTGGGAAGCTAGAGAAGTGATTGCTGGGCCTCTTGCTGAGATATTTGTATCATCAATAGTCACAGGTGAGGTGCCGGAAGACTGGAGGTTGGCAAACATGGTGCCACTATTTAAGAAGGGTGGTAAAGACAAGCCAGGGAACTATAGACCGGTGAGCCTAACCTCGGTGGTGGGCAAGTTGTTGGAGGGAATCCTAAGGGACAGAATGTACATGTATTTGGAAAGGCAAGGACTGATTTGGGATAGTCAACATAGCTTTGTGCATGGGAAATCATGTCTCACAAACTTGATTGAGTTTTTTGAAGAAGTAACAAAGACAATTGATGAGGGCAGAGCAGTAGATGTGATCTATATGGACTTCAGTAAGGTGTTCGACAAGGTTCCCCATGGGAGACTGATTAGCAAGGTTAGATCTCACGGAATACAGGGAGAACTAGCCATTTGGATACAGAACTGGCTCAGAGGTAGAGGCAGAGGGTGGTGGTGGAGGCTTGTCTTTCAGACTGGAGGCCTGTGACCAGTGGAGTGCCACATGGATCAGTGCTGGGCCCTCTACTTTTTGTCATTTACATAAAGGATTTGGATGCGAATATAAGAGGTACAGTTAGTAAGTTTGCAGATGACACCAAAATTGGAGGTGCAGTGGACTGCAAAGAGGGTTACCTCAGATTACAACAGGATCTTGACCAGATGGGCTAAACAAAGCGTTGACTGGGTGATCGTGTCACAGAACATCTAGGTTCAGCCTGCAAAAAAAACCCCGCGAGCTTCCAGCTGCTTGCCACTTTAAACACACCACCCGACTTCCTGACCAACACCTCTGTCTCATGCTTCATGCAGTGCTCCAGCTACAGCTCTCCGGACTCAATATCGAGTTCAATAATTTTTACTCCTGTCCTAACCCCCAACCCCACACACCAAGCCTTGTTATCACGTCGTCTGCCATTGCACACTACCTATTGTTAGCCACTAACAGTCTCCATTAACAGCTATTCACCATCCCAGCCAGATCAATATCGACTCGTTTGTCTATCCAAGTATTCTTCTCTCTCTTTCGTCTCTATCCCCACGTATCATTTCCTGCTTGCCCCTCCCCACACCTTATCTTCAGCATGAAAACCGACACTTTCCTAGCTACCGTCAGTTCTGAGGAAGGGTCACCGGACCCGAAACATTAACTTTGATGTCTCTGCACAGATCCTGCCAGATCTGCTGAGCTTTGTTTCTGATTTACAGCATCCGCAGGTTTTTTTCGGTGTTTTAGAAATGAAAGTTGGGATACACCAGCGATCAGAAATGGAAGCGCTTAGATAAGTTATTTGTAAATAACTTATCGATATATCTAACTTGTCTTTATAATGGATTTAAAGTTGAAGGAGGTTCCAGAGATAGGGAAGGGCATGACGATGGGAAATTTGATAACACGTACACGGTTCATGTAACTTAAGTATCATTTTATTTACTGTGGCAATACTCAACTGGAAAGCAATACAGGTCATCAGGCACAGGAGTGACACGTTAAATGAGCCTTGCTCAGAGTTAACAAATGGGCAGCAGGATTTAGGATGCGTTCCGATGTTTGAAGATGGGAGGCCGGTCAGCCATCTGTAGGTATAGTGAAGACAAAAGGCAACAGCAGTATAGATACGATTAACTGAGGCATGGTGAAATTAAGCAGCGTCTAGATTAGAGTTGGTGTTGGAAAAACACAGCAATTCAGGCAGCATCCAAGGAGCAGTAAATCGAGGTTTCGGGCAAAAGCCCTTCATCAGGAATGCCTAAGCAGTGTTCTGGCTGTGGAGGTAGTGTGACTTTGATGCCACTGTTCAGGACTGGGAGGTTAAATCCAACAGGAAGCATTGATCAGACGAGCACTCTTTTCTCAAGTCATCCATAAAACCTCCTTACATTTCTGGAAGTCTAATCTTGGAGCCGATGACTGTACGGAGTGACCATAAATGGATTGCATAAAAAAGGGATCAGTACATGGTGGGATTGTTTGTGATGATTGATATTGTCTGGTAATTAGTGTGTGAGTCCTTTCTACTTGAGTAATTTCTACTTGATGAGACTGGAAATTCAGTTTCGAGATAGAGAGAGGTTTTGCTTTTGAAACATCCAAAAACTGCAATGGTCATAATACATGTAAACCTTGAATGTTGCCTTGCTATAACATAAACTGGATGAAGCGAATTTCCTTTAAAAAGAAAACAAAACTCTGTAAGATAATCAATCAATCATATACAGCTTAATTTCTCTAACAAACAAAGCAAGGAGGCGCATGCGTGCGAATGCAGGGGGCTTGAGCATGTAATGAGAATTTGTGCACACCACTCTAATACTGGACACCACCCCCTCTTGAGTTAATGTCTGCGTACCGAGAATAATTCAGCATAGAGCTGAGGTCTGACATTGTGGACTATGAGGGAGATGGAGAGCTACTTAATCCAGAAGGTGATTGCACGCTCCAGCTTTGACAAAGGGTCAGTTAGACTCGAAACATCAGCTCTTTTCTCTCCTTACAGATGCTGCCAAACCTGCTGAGATTTTCCAGCATTTTCTCTTTTGACTGCACGCTTCAGGTTAGGTTTATTTAATCAAGAAGAAGTCCGCGTGACCGCCAGTCAGGTAGTCATGAGCTTGAGATGTAAACATGAAGGTGTTTTGGCCTTTGCCCAAATCCAACCGGTGCATGGTTCTTGCTGTGTGCGGATGAGTGCACAGACCCAAGGTTAGGTAAGCAAAGTGGCCACGTGAATGGGGCAAACGAGGGCCATTCAAATAACCGGCGCAGAGAAATGTGGTGGGGATAATAGATATTGATTTTTCAGTCTGATGCCAGAGTCAGGAGTATCTTCTTATGCAACTTGGAGCAAGAACTGGGAGCATGGTTGGTGGTTCTGGCATGAGGACAGAGAGACCAGATGGACGGAGATTTGGTGAAACGCTGAATTTTTTTTTAACAGCGGATGTAATATTGAAATATGGCAGGCAAAAAAGGGAGTACTGATATTCCCGCTGTGTGCTTACCTTAGAACTACAATCCCACCATTCACAAATTAATACCACATTTATACGAGCTTGAGATGAGCGAAACCTGCTTGGTTGCTAGGAATATGAGCAGGGAGAAAGTGAGGACGGCAGATGCTGGAGGTCAGAGTCGAAGAATGCGATGCTGGAAAAACACAGCCGGTCAGACAGCATCCGAGGAGCAGGAGAATCCACATTTCGGGCATACGTCCTTCATCAGGCATGAGGCTTGTGGGCCAAGGGGTGGAGAGATGAAAGGGAGGGGAATAGGGCCGGGGAGAAGCTCGCTGAGAGTGGATGGAGATGGGGGTGAAAGTGATAGGTCGGAGAGGAGAGTGGAGAGGTGGGAAGGAAGATGGCCACAGAACCACAAGGTTATGTACTTAGATCCCGCATGAATTCACCGGCAGTGGTTTCGTTGATATCCGTTCTTCAATTCTTGCAATTAAGACAACTGTATTAATGAGGCAGAAAACTCGGAAAGGCATCATGCTGTAAGGTTGAGTGAAATAAGGGTTGATGGGAAGGGTGAGAGCAGTAACAAATTAAAAATACTATACATGAATGCACGAAGCATTAGACATAAGATGGATGAGCTTGAGGCTCTTTTAAAAATTGGCAGATACGATATTGTGGGGATAACTGAGACGTGGCTTCAAGTGGACAGGGCCTGGGAAATAAATATTCAAGGATACACGTGTTATCGTAAGGACAGACTGACGGGCAGAGATCCAGTAGATGTAGTGTACCTGGACTTTCAGAAAGCTTTTGATAAAGTCCCACACAGGAGGTTAGTGAGTAAAATTAGGGCGCA
>NC_057719.1:85804309-85830608 GCF_004010195.1 Chiloscyllium plagiosum | reverse complement strand
GGACAGAGATGAGGAGAAGCTTCTTCACCCAGAGAGTGGTGGCTGTGTGGGATGCTCTGCCCCAGAGGGCAGTGGAGGCCTAGTCTCTGGATTCATTTAAGAAAGAGTTGGATAGAGCTCTCAAAGATAGTGGAATCAAGGGTTATGGAGATAAGGCAGGAACAGCATACTGATTAGGAATGATCAGCCATGATCATATTGAATGGCGGTGCAGGCTCGAAGGGCTGAATGGCCTACTCCTGCACCTATTGTCTATTGTCTATTGTCTAAGCGTTGTCATATCCTGTTTTGGGTTTGAGTCTGACAGCAAGCTTACCTGTTGATGGTCCCTGCTTCAAAGACCGGGATTATGCTCTCTTTGTGTACAGGGTTGGAACCAGATTTAAACGTGAAAGTAGACCGAACATTAAGAAATAGCGCAAAGAGCGATTCGAATACCGTTACACCAGGAAGCAGATACAACTTTCCCTTTTCTAAAAATAAAACCTGATGTTCGTTGGAGCATTTGCTTCACACAAGCAGAAGAAACATAGAATCCCTACAGTGGAAAAGCAAGCCATTCGGCTCATCGAGTCCGCACCGACCTTCCGAAAAGCATCCCACCCAAACCCAAACCGATCTCCCAAATCTGTTCCCATAACCCAGCATCCCCCATGGTTGATTCACCCAACCTGCACATCCCTGAGCACTATGGGCAATTTAGCGCCGCCAATTCACCTAACCTTCACGCGTTTGGACTCTAGGGATTCGGGGTTTGTCACATATCCTTTCACCTATTTTCTTTGAAATATACATTGGAAATTTGTTAAAGACCACACAACACCAGGTTATAGTCCAACAGGTTCATGTGGAAGCGCTAGCTTTCGGAGCTCATCGGGTTGTCAGGAAGGAGCAGCGCTCCAAAAACTAGTGCTTCCAAATGAACCTGTTGGACTATGACCTGGTGATTTTTAACTTTGTACAACCTAGTCCAACACCGGCGTCTCCAAATCATTGAAAATTGGAAATTCGGACTTTCGGAGAACCCAACCAGTTTTCTGTTATAACGCGAAGCAAAAGTGAAACCGCGTGGTGTTCATTCAATGGGTACAGGAAAGCACGTAATTGTAACAAACGGGAGTTGATACTTTTGTGAGACTTGGTTGTACCAGGTGCTTGAAAGAAAAACAAGCTGCCCTATCAAGCTTGTGGCATTACAAGGACAGGGTGTGAAAATGCAGGAGATGCTCCGAGAAACAAACTACAGCATTGTAATAACAGCTATTAGCCCAGTGCTTCAACCAACATTGTCCCTTTAGCGGAACAGGAACTGCACATGACATATCTTATTGCATTATATAGACGGTTTTATTATTTCCATATCCGCACTCATTTCAATCTTACACCGACACCGAGTCAGTTGGGGTATCATCTGAAAACGGTAAATACTTCGCAACGCTTATTGCTGCTTTCAAATGGTCATTTTTTCAGAGTTAGCTTTTACAGTACGTGCTGCAAAGACAACGCATTGAGTGGATAACAATTAAACTGCTGCGCACAGGCCATTCACCATCGGGCCATCACGTTCGTTAATTCTCTTTCGCTACCTCTTTCGGTTAGCACGTACTGGAGAAGAGTACAACTTTCAGCGTGATTTAACCAAAGTATTTGCCATGATGACAGGACTTAGTAGCTCAAATCTGGACAGATTATTGGAATTCGTGTGGAAGAAGGAGAAGGTTGGACATTGGACGCAAGCACAACTCTGGTTGAGTTACCAAGAGATTGGCCTGACTCACAGAACTCTAGAGTAGTACAGCTAAACAACGGTTAGTTTGAATGCAAGCTTTCAAAACTTTTTTTTTCTGCAAATTATAATGTGAACGCTAACTCGATTGAAAGGGCCAGAGACACTGAGCGAGACAGCTTCTCTGTTTTTCTTTGTGTGTTCCAGTTTGGACGCATGGAAGCTGCTCCAGTCTACATGTTTCTATCCAGCTGACCGTTAGAAGCAACGATAAGAGAATCAAAGAGACAGAAAGCAGTTTAAGATTTGAGACAATATTGGTATTGTCTCTCTTCAGACACTCTCTATCACAGAGTTCGGGGGTAAGGGGTTAAGGTGGGGGTGGGTGGGAAGAGGCTCACAGTTGGCCACACAGATCAGAAGGACCAGCTGCAGGGGTTGAATTCAGCTCCAGTAATGCTTCTGAACCATGCAGATCACAATTCATGGCTGTAAACTCTTTGGAACGGGTCTTCACGGCGTTTCAAAAGGATTCCTTGGCAGTTAAATAAAATCATTCATTGGAAACACAAAATGTCTCAGTTCTGTTACGATGTAGACCCTTTGATTTGAATAGAATGGTTTGTTTAATTAGTTATCCAGCACACTACATATAGATAGAAAGCCGTGGACATTATGGCGTGGACGAAAGGATGTAGACACTACGGCGTATATAGTGGGGATTAGGAGAATACATGTGGGCAGTTCAATGGATATAATGTAATCTGCATCATTCCATGTGTAGAACCAAGATTGAAGAATACAACACAGAAAGAAGGACGTAGACATTGTTGTGCAGACTGATGCATGTTATGGCGTGAGTCGTTAATTATGAAAATTGGGACCTAGGGAGCAGGGTGCAGACAATGAACAATAGCGTCGGGGGTGGGGGTGGGGGTAGGTGGCCTGTCAACGCATAGAATGTGGGCAGTTTGGACAGCGCTTAAGGATAGTGATATGTGAACATTATATTGTGTGTACTGGGGTGGAGACAGGGGACTTTGAACGTATGGAGAGCTGTGTAAAGTGTTATGAGTGCAAGATTTGTACGGTGGGACAATGACAGCGTAACCTGCGACAGTAGTGCGTGGCCATTGGGCATGGTGATTAAGCTGTGCTTAGCAGTGTGGAAACGGGGAGGGGAGGTCAGGGTGTGGGTGGGGCGGTATTGACAGTGCAGGATGGAGATCGAGTTGTGGGCTAGGGAAAAAAAAGTGAGCATGATGGTGTATGGTGGATATGGGATAAAAAGGTGCGAGCGGTGTAAGCGGTTGGAGAAATATCGGCAGCAACACACATGGGGGAGGAAAACACGGTCTGATCAGTGAGGTGTGGACAGTGGTGAGCAGTGGACAATGGAATATCACATGGATATGTATATCGAACAGTGTGAGGTGCAGAGCGCTCAGCGCTATGTTGCTAGAGTGTGAACAGTGTGTTATATACACTACAGTGCAAACAGGGGATTGAGAAGAGTGGAGAGTGTGTGCTGGCATATGAATTTGGAGGTGTTAAAAGGGAGGCGCTCTCTACTCTGGTCATTGTGTTGTCAACTGTAAATAATAGGCAATGAGATGGGGAGCGTGAAAAGTGGTCACTGGACTTTTACGAAGTAATTTGCAAACGTTTGGAAATTGACCGAGCAGCGAAGGCTTTCTTCTGGGCAATGGGGTTGGACTGTCCACTCGACAACATGATCACGTGATGTGGTCAGTGCACCATATGCATTTGGATCACAGCAGAGAGTCTCAGTAATAGATTTTGATGAAGAGATCTTCTTTAGGATTTTCATACAATAAATTTTATGTTTTCATATAATAAATGTACAATTAATACAAAATGGCTGACGTCTAAATCAAAGACATTCATCTCAAGTTGTTAAAACATGTTGTTTAAAATATGGGTCTAGCATTAGATCCCTATCAAGTCGAAGATTTTAATTCAAACAAAGCATAGAGATTCAGAACAGTTGACAATTTGGTTAATTTCATACTTGCAATGAATCTACAGGATTCCTAAAAGGGGGTGGGGTGGGGGGAGAGCAGCCAGAAGGCTAGTACACATCGATACCAATGACAAAGCTAGGAAAAGGGACGAGGATCTGAAAAGAAAATATAGGGAGTGAGTTTGAAAGCTAAAAAGGCAGGACGAGCAGGGGAGTAATCTCAGGATTGCTAACAGTGCCACGGGCTAGTGAGGCGAAGAACAGAGAACGAGTGCAGCTGAAGATGTAGCTGCAAAGCTGGTGTAGGAGGGAGGGTTTCATATATGTGGATCATTGGGATATCCTTCTGGGGAAAGTGGGACCTGTACCAAGAAGGATGGGTTGCACCTGAACTGGAGGGGTCCCAATATTCTGGGCAGGAGGTTTGCTTAAACTAGTTTGGCAGGGTAGGGGGCAGGGGAACCGGGATGTTGTAGCTAGTGTACAGCCAGATACAGCATGCAGAGAATCTGTGAGGAGGGATAGACAGTTGATGGGGCAAAATTGCAGTCACTATGATGGGTTGAAATGTGTCTATTTTAACGCAAGAAGTATCACGAACAAGGGTGGTGAACTTAGAGCATGAAGCAGTACTTGGAACTATGATGTTGTGGCCATTATGGAGACTTGGAGAGATCACAGGGGCAGGAATGATTGCTGGACGTTCCAGGGTTTAGATGTTTCAAAAGGAATTGGGGGTAGGATTGGGGTAAAAGAGATGGGGAGTAGCGTTGCTACTGAGGGATAGTACCACAGCTGCAAAAAGGGAGTTCATTGAGGAGGGTGGTCTAAAGAGTCAGTATGGGTAGAAGTCTGAAACAGAAAAGGAGCGGTCACTTTATTGGGAGTGTTCTACAGACCCCCCCCCATAGCAACATCGACACAGAGGAGCAGATTGGGAAGCAGATTTTCGAAAGGTGCAAAAATAACAGGTTTGTTGTCATGGATGACTTTAACTTATCTGATATTGATTGGAGTCTCCTTAGTTCATGAAGCTTGGATGGAACAGAGTTTGTCAGCTGTGTCCAGGAAAGATTCCTGACTCAACATGTAGATGGGCTGACTGCAGAGGAGGCGATATTGGATTTGGTGCTTGGCAACGACCCAGGTCACATGTCAGATCTATCAGTGGCAGAGCATTTCAGTGATAGTGATCACAACTTCCTGTTTACTATAGTCATGGAGAGGGATAGGAGCAGACGGTATGGGAAGATAATTAATTGTGAGAGGAGGAATTACAATGCTATTAGGCTGGAACTGGGGTGCCTAAATTGGGAACAAATGTTCTCAGGGAAATGCAAGACAGAAATGCAGAGGTTGTTTAGGGAGTACTTGTTGATAGTGTTGGGTACGTTTGTCCCACTGAGGCAAGGAAGAGATGGTAGGGTGATAGAATCTTGGGTGACAAGGGATATCTAGTCAAGAGGAAGAAGGATGTTTACTTAAAGGTTGAGGAAGCAAGACCAGGCAGGGCTTTACAGAGTTACAAGGTAGTCAGGAATGAACTGAAAAATGGACTTAGAAGAGCTAGAAGGGGACATGAAAAATCTTTAGTGGATAGGATTAAGGAAAATCCTAAGGTATTCTACACTTATGTGAGGAACAAGAGGATGGGTCAGAGTGAGGGTAGGACCAATCAAGGGTTGTGGAGGGAACTTGTGCCTGGAGTCAGAGGATGTAGGAGTGGTCCATAATGAATACTTTGCTTCAGTAAACATTCTGGAGAGGAACTTGACGTTTATGAGGACAACGTGAAACAGACTGATATGCTCGAACAGGTTTATGTCAAGAAGGAGGAGGTGCTGATAATTTTGAACAAAATAAGGATAGTAAGTCCCTTGAGCCAGACTAGATACACTCAAGGTTACTACAGGAAGCAAGGGAAGTGATTGTTGCACTTTGGCCATGATCTTTGTGCCCTCACTGTCTACTGGTGTAGTGCCAGATGATTGGAGGATGGCAAATATTATTCTCTTGTTCAAGAAAGGAAAATAGGGATAACCCTGGGGATTACAGACCAGTCAGTCCCATATCTGTGCAAAGTATTGGAGAGGATTCTGAGAGACAGGATTTATGATTACTTGGAAAATCAAACTTTGATTAGAGATAGTCAGCTTGGCTTTGTGAGGGGCAGATCATGCCTCACAAGCATTGTTGAGTTATTTGAGAATGTGGCAAAACAAATTGTGGTGCATTTGGATTTTAACAAGGCGTTTAATGAGGTTCCCCAGAAAGGCCCATTCAAAAAGCTCATTCAGAAAACAAGGAAGCAGGGGTTGCAGGGAAACCTATCTTTCTGGATAGGGAATTAGCTAGAAGACAGAGGATGGTGGCAGATGGAAAATATTGAGCCTGGAGTTTGGTGACTAGTGGTGCTCTGCAGCGACCTGTTCTGGGACCTTCGCTCTTTCTGAGTTTTATAAATAACCTGGATGAGGAAGTGGAACGGTAGGTTAGTAAGTTTGCTAATGACACAGAAGGTTGACGGAGTGGCGAATAGCATGGAGGGCTACTGTAGGTTGCAACGGGCCATTGGTAGGATGCAGAACTGGGTTGATCAGTGGCAGCTGGCGTTCAACCTGGAAAAGTGTGAAGTGATTCATTTTGGAAAATCAAATTTGAATGCAGAATACAGGGTTAAAGGCAGGATTCTTGGTAGTGTGGGGGAACAGAGGGATCTTGGGGTCCATGTTCATAGCTCCCTCAAAGTTGCCAACCAAGTTGATAGCATTGTTAAGAAGGCATACGGTGTGTTGGCTTTCATTAGCGGGGGATTGCGTTTAAGAGGCATGAGATTATGCTGCAGCTCTATAGAGCCCTGGTTAGACCACACTTGGAATATTGCGTTCAGTTCTGGTCGCTTCATCATAGGAAGGATATGGAAGCTTTAGAGAGGGTGCAAAGGAGATTTATCAGAATGCTGCTTGGACTGGAGGGCATGTTTTATTGAGATAGGTTGAGGGAGTTAGGGCCTTTCTCATTGGAGTGAAGAAAGTTGAGAGGCGACTTGATAAAGGTGTTTAAGATGATGAAGGCGTAGGGTGAAGTCAGAGACTTTTTCCCAGGTCAGAAATTGCTATCACAATGGGGCATAATTTTAAGGTAATTGAAGTAAGGTTTAGGGGACATGTCAGAGGTTGGTTCGTTGGTCAGAGAGTGGTGGTTGCGTGGAATGCATTGCCAGCGATGCTAGTACAGTCGATACGTTAGGGACATTTAAGCGACTCTTGGATAGGCACATGGATAATACTAAAATAAAGGGTATAAAGGTTAGTTTGATCTTACAGTCGGATGAAAAGTCGGCACAACATCGAGAGCTGTACTGTGTTGTACTGTTCTATGTTCTAATGAATGCATGGTACAAGTAAACTAGATGAACTAGCAACAATGATATTTTAACGAACGACACCGTGAGTTCTTGACATGATTTGATCGTGAGAGGGAATGCTAACCAATGTTTTTGACACGTAGTATCATAGCGTCAAGTGCATTTGAATCGTCGTATATACAGTATCAACATGATATACTTCTAGATTTATGGAACGAGTGCTGGTCCTTCGAGTGGGCAAACTCCTTTATTGGTTACCGATCTTTCGAACAGAAGGCTGCTATTTAAACGGAGATGGGTGCATTCATGTCAACTTCTTAAAAAATGAGCTGCCTTGTAAGGAGCTGGAAGGCTTCAAAGTAATTGACAGCATTACGTCGCGATGAATATTTCTAACAAGGTAGTATTCCTTTCGATCACGAGAGTTATCGGTTAACTGTCGGGAGCAATCGCAGCGTGCGGAAGTAATGCGTTGCCTACGAGAGAATGCAGTGAGTTCTGGACTGACGGCCTCCTGTGCAATGCAGGGATATTACTGTCAGATCAATTCTGGAATATTTTCCCATCGTTTTAGCGATGCATACAGTATCGATGAGGAACAAGCTAATGGCAAGGTGTCCCGTGACATGGCGATGATGTGGACCTTATAGGTCTTTCATTTCGTGAGGAATGGGCGTGGGGGAGGGGAAAGTGGGAAGGGGAAGGCAGTTGGGGCCCCTTGAAGTAATAATGAACGTTTGGCTGCAGCCATTGGCTTACGGGATAATTATCCTTTTGCAATCCGAACGTTTCCTTCTGTTTTGCGACCCCTGTAGAAAGATTGTCATTGGAATCGGAAAGGGCGGCGTATTGTCAATTTCATTTCCGATTGAGCTGCCCATAATACAGCACATTGCCAGCGCTACCCCCTCTTCTCACACAGGGAAATGAGCTGCAGTCACTATATCTGAAGGCACTCAATAATTGGGGCACTTATTTCATTTCATAGGAAGGCAGAACAGAGACAGAACATGATTGTAAAATAGCGTAGTGAATATTTCTTGATTTTAAGGCGGACTAGATGGCGATGGAGTGACGTGTGGAGGCGCGTTCAACCCTAGTCATCGAGAAATCATTTGTTTCCAGTTACGGCCCCATCTCCGGGGCTTGAACCACCAATTCTGGTAAATTTGTGCAGAATTATGTCTTTGCTCTCTGACGTGGCAAGGACCTGGCAGTTAAAATACTGAGGTAGGAATTCGTTCTGGAAAGAGAGGCTGCCATTCTTGGTTCGTATTTCGGAACAGAGGTAAATTGTGGTTCCTTTCCGGGAGAGATAACACAGTGTTTCTAGTAGAGCCGGGTGGGCCATGGAGCTGTACGTAATATCCGAGCCCAGGATGAAGTCATAGCCAGTGGGGAAGTTAGTGTGGTCTTCCCCCCAAATCAGGGGACGGGCCTTGATACGGTGTCTACATGCAGCTGGGACGTTGATGACGATGTTGTTATCGATTTGCTTCATGACAATCGATTTATCTGTTATAGTGACATCTCCACCTGAGTGGGACAGAAAGAAAGTAATAAAATCAACCGAGTTTCATTTCGAAATGCATTCAATTACAGGGAACATTGGAGTACAAAAATGACTCCAATGAAGACCTGCTCATGCAGAGCCAGGTTCAGTTGCTCTGCCGGGGGTGCTCTGTAATGGGGCTTGGCCTAAGCCATATCCTTTGAAATCACCAAAACCCCAGCACAGCAGCTCGATTGCTTATCTGCGCGACAGTAAGGAACGCTTGGTTTAATGTGAATTTACAGTCCTGACAATGATGCCTAGCGTCACATAAAACAAAACCCTTCAGCTTATTAGGCTCTTTGCAATACTTACATCACAACATCTTCAATTTTTTTAGTGAAATATTCTACATTCTTTGATTCCTCTGTGCGGATGCTGCCAGACTTGGTGAGTGTCTTCCCCCACCCCCGGCGATTTCTATTTGCGTTGCTGAGTCTTTTGGGCCTCCATGTTCGTGTACAATTGATGAACCCATGATTTAAAATGAATTTCTTCACAGGACGAGAGTTTTGTTGGCAATGTCATTCCTAATTGCGTTTGAGAAGGTAGTGGTGGCAGTCCACGTGATGAAGGTGCTTATGGTGTCCAAGGCAGCAAACTTTCCTGGATTTGAGACAGCCAGTCTTGAAGGAATGGCGAGATGGTTTAAAAGTCGAGTTAACACTTGCCTTGCAGGAGTGCTGAGTGGCAGCGATCTCATCCTTCTGCTGGCCTTGTCCTTCCGGCTAGCAAAGATCAAGTCCTGGAAAGTGTTGTCGAAGAGGTCATTTCCCGTCACGTGCTTTGCACAGCAGCCGTTCGGCTGGAGGCTGTGGATGCTCACAGTTGTGGATGAGGCAACATTAGAACTGGTTGGTTTGACTTAGATGGTGTTGAGTTTCCTTAGCGTGTTGGTGGAACTATACTCATGGAAAATGTAAATGGATCAATCAAATGCAATTAATTTCTGGTTGGTAGACTAGCTCTGAGGAGTCTGGCTCACCCACATCCTTGTCTTTTTTGTTAATGCCGTCACATCTAATGCTATGTTAAAAGACCTTTCATTGATAAAAACTGCAGAACATTGTTGGGTCGAAGTGCTTGCTCTGTTAGGTTGAGTTGATTGACTTCCAACAACCACTTCCACCTTACTCCGTGCTAGGCATGAATCTGACCATTGGAGGGTCTTCTTTCTGATTCATACTGACAGCAATTTCGGCAAATCTCCTTCTAATCGCATTTAGTGAAATGTTGACTTGATATTAAGAGCAGTCGCACTCACCTTAACTTTATAATTCAATACATTTTGCCCAAGTTTAAACCAAGGTAGCAATGAGCCTTGGGTGCGTTAGTTCCTGACTTATTTAGCAGGGGCAAACAGGTTATTGGAGAAAATTACACCTTAAATTCGCGGTTGACACTAGTTGGCTGGATTGGACCAACCATGATATGTACTGTATAGACAAGATGTGGCTGGAAACTTTCCACACTAATCTTTCAGTATCTCTCTCTAAATATTTCACATTCTCGGTCTTAGAATTTAAAATGTCTTTCCAAATCTATATCTGAGAAAGTTCTTAGTCGCCCATTTGTATTTCTAGATCTGAGCGCTTGAAAGGTTTGGTGTGTTCTGCTCCGCTGAAATGCCGGTGACTTCTCCTTAGTTAATGAGGCTACGTAAATACAAGTTATTATTGCGGTTTGCATTCCATGTGCAATTATCAGAAGCCTAGCATTGAAATCACAAATTCAAAAGCATATCACGTTTCATCTTCTGTTATATTTGTCACACTGTGTTATGTGGATACCTGCACCAAATGCTACCAACTCATGATGGCTTCATTGTTATATTCTGCCACATATTTGGTTTCGCAGGCTTGGTTACTTTCTTGTTTGCATAATTGTGTAATCTCAGCCGGAAATATCGGTCTTTCAAATATCATCGCACCAAAAACTTGCGTTTATATAATGCCATTGACAAAGGCGCCGGCAAAAGTCGCAGGCGTATCACCAGTCAGAATCTGACACCGGGCTGCGTTGTGGGACATGTGTTACAGACGAACCAAGGATGCTTGATGAGGAAGGTTTGTAGGAGCAATTTTCAAGCGCAAAGAGAGATGGGTAGACAGAAAGGATGTGGGTTAGGATTTCTAAACATCCAGTAGAAATAAGTCTGTAAGCTAGCTCGCTTAGCTTGCAGGTTTATTTTCAGACGTTTCGTCACGATACTGAGTGACATCATCAGCGAGAGTCTCTGGTGAAGCGCTGGTGCTATGTCCCGCCTCTCTATTGTTAGGGCTTGGTTTCTTAAGGTGGGTTCCGGGCTTTTTCAAGGAAAGGTAGATAGGGTCGACATCGATGGAGAATCTTTCAGACACTGAAAGATGTAAATCGATTCACAAGATACATGCAAATACTGAAAAAAAACTACATCGGACAAATTAGCAGGAGACTTCCCACCAGGATACATGAACACCAACTGGCCACCAAAAGACATGAACCTCTATCACTCGTTTCTATACATACAGACAAAGAAGGACACCACTTTGGGACAACACACACATCCCAGAACAGGCGAAATAAAAACACGCACGAGAATTCTTAGAGGCATGGTATTCTAACCAGAAGACCGTTAATATACACATTTAAACCCTATATATCTTCCCTCGAAAAAAAAGAGCCGGAATTGACACATTCACCTTAAGAAACCAAGTCCTGTAAACAGAGAGGCGGGACATACCACCAACGCGTCACCAGAGACTCTGATGAAGTTACCCAGTATGCTGACGAAACGTCTGAAAACAAATCTTCGAGCTCAGGAGCTAACTTATATACTTATCAGCAGCCAGAGCTACAAATCTTCTCAAAACCGCTAATCCAGTAGAAATATTAATTCCATACTCTCAAGCTGAGTCAGTGTCAAATAATAACTGGTTCACGTCCAATTTGCACACATAAATCTATTATAAAACTAATAGTAAAATGACCAGGTGACCTGTTTTAATGACACTGGTTGAATGATAAATATTGGCCAGGCGATAAGAAGAGATATCCATTCAGGATTGGAGCCGTATGACGTGTTCATGGAGTATCGATGATTAAATGTTTGCTTAAAGAAGTGGGCTTTCCAGAGACACTCGTGTCTAATAAGGAACATCCAGAGTTTACGGCGTGGCAGCTGTAGGCGGCCACTAACATTAGAGTGATTTACATTGAAGTTGGGAAAATTGGAGAGGCCAGATGTAGAGTAGTCTGAAATTTTGTAGGAATGGGGTGATTACAGAGGAGCCCAGAGAGTAGTCCATAAAGGGATTTGAAAATTAGAAAGACAATTTTAAATGGAAGCATAATTTATCCGAGAGCCAATGTGGGCGTGGGTTGATTCACTGTTGATAAACTGTGGAAATATTTCTAACTCGTTGAATTGACTGAATCCTTTAGATGTACTTCTATCAGTTCGGCTTGGGGGAGTAGTGGGGCTGTTAATCAATATACCCCAAGCATCCCAGACTGGCCACACGCACTTCCCCGATATCGGGAACTAACATTACCAAGGTGATATTGTACTTGCAGCTCTTCAACTTACCAAGTAGAGTTGTTAAAATTCCCACGATTCCGGTGCCCGATCCCAGCTCAATCACCTTCTTCCCAATAAAATTGATATTCTCTTTCTCAAAGTATTGGCAAAGAAAAATGCCCTGAAATGATGGAACGTCCGGATTAAAATGGACCCATTCAGCAAGTTATGCAAATCGCTTGTGTACCCGATACCACCCGTGAATGAAATCGAAGAACCGAGGCGAAAAAAAGTCTACTGAGGAGAAAGCTAAACAAACAAGTATGCTAAATTGAACAGAATTGCCTCTAACAGAATGATCGCTTCTACTTACTGCATCCCAAACATAGGCAGAATAGCCAAGATTCGCGTTGATGAATCGATTAATCTTCAGATTGAATCCGCAGAACTGATATGCATTCTCCAAAATCACCATACTGTTATCAGTGTCCCCCTCCTTCGTGGCATGGTCATTGGACTCTCCCTGGCTCTTTGTCGCCATTTTCTAAGCTGAAACTGCTCTGATTGTGATGGATTTTTAGTTCCGGCTCCAAGTCTTCAGCTCAGGGAAGCTTCCTGTAAACTTGTGAACTTGCATTTATACATCAGCGCTAGAGATCTTGGGGCGGCCCAGACTTCCTCACAGCCAATGACATGCAACCACACATGTAGGCATACTCAACTACTAACTTTGTGAACAGCATGCCCTTCCAAGCAACAATCAGACAGATACCCAGCTGGCATGTTTGGGTTGGGCTAGATGGGCTGGGGTCAGAGTTTGGGGTGGGGTGGGGTGGGGGAGGAGGGTCTGATAGCCAGGATTCCTCCATTAATCTGCCAATATTAGTAGCGTGATGTTAAAAGCTTAAGGTTGAATGCCCCTGTATTTGCCCTGCACTGTGTCGCCATTGTCTTACCAGAACATAGGGCTGCTCTCTTATTTGAGAGAGACAGTTGGTGGTGATTTAAACCACCATACCTCAGGCAAGGGGAGAGTTTGAGAAGCAGATTCCTTAATGGTAACCTCAGCTATTGATGGGAAATTGAACGCTGTTTGCATCACACTGCTTCACAAACCAACTGTCCAGCCAGCTGAGCTAAACCGACCCCCAGCGTCCCGCAGTATGAGACCAACTTCTTCCCTTGCAATACTCAATCAGATGCGGCAGCAGAACTGTGATTCCGCCCTCTCCCCTGTTCAGGATGAAGTCCAGGATGCCACTACCGAGCCAAGTTAGCTCTGTAATTTGAATCACTTTTTTTTTGTTACACCCATACTGCATCATTTCCAAGCCTCTTGCTGTTAAATTGCAACGTTTAGTTGCCAGCGCTTTCCATTAAGCGGAAAGGGCTGGAGGTTTTATTGGATACAGAAAGATTGCTATGTCAAATCCGCACCACAGGAAGAACTGCTCACACTGCAGAAGGCAAGAGGGTAATTTACAAGGCTGCTACCAGACATGGACAATTTCCGCCACGGGCAATGTGGAAATATCTGGGGTTATTTTCTTTGAAATTTGGGAGGCTCAAAGGAGATTTACTTGAGTTTTACCAATTTATGAACTGCATTGAAAGGAACTTATCTCCATTGATAGGCTGTCCGTAGTCAGTAGATGTAGACAGGAGTTTTGAGCTTCGTTTTCGCTCAGAAGACTGCCTTAAAGGGTTGGCAAATACCTCAAACGTCATTGCATTGTAAACTCATGAAATGCTGCCACCTACAGCCCAGGAGCCGATATGAACAATAAGGTCTGCGTTGTAAATTTTCTGTGCTTCCAATCTTTTCGCTTTCGTTCCTTTGGATGATCAATCCGCCGACTCTTCACATTCGCCGAAGCAATTAGAAATGAACTCTGCTTTCATCTGCGCATTGACATTATTTAACACCTACGAATATTGCTGGCATTTGTCCTCCCTGTGCTGTGTAGGCCTTGAAACGTGCAATATCGAACGCCTGCCTGCCCTTCCTCAATCCCTGTGATGGTCACTTTTAGTCGAAGATAACAGACCAATCCCCCCGATTGTCACTTCTTGACCCTGCACAGATTTTAACTGGCACCTCCTTTGAACGTCGGAACTGTCCTAACACTGACCTGTATGGAAAACAGGTAAACAGGAAACGAACCTGTTGCAATAGTACCGGATTCTTCCCAGCATTATGGAATTAAATTGCCTCTGCTCAGAACTGTTCCAAGCTTTGCTAGGGGTTTCTATAAAACGACGACTTCAAATTATTCCCAGTGTAGAAAGGTATATGTGTAATTCAGTTACCTGTGCAACTATAGTAACACGAGTCGAAACTTCGACATCTCTACAGAAAGGATAGAAAGATGTTGGATGGGAACAGCACACTGGCCACTTAGCTGGTTTCAGACGATAGGAAACTTTTAATCCCTTGACACCTCGTATACTGCTCTATTGAATTATTTCTCTTTAACTTCCCGACCCAGTTGCGCCCCAATACATACAATGGAAGGCCAGTCAATTTGCACATTCCCTTCAGCTAAAGTACTTGGACTTAATCCATTTTTTATTTAAAAACGTCCACTTTCCAACTATGCAATTTTTTCATCGTAGATCTGTAATATTGATAAAAGTATTGACCGTCTTGCATTCTGTATACACCTTTTGGGTTGTTATAAATTCCAGGGAGAGCACCCCTCCTCCCACCACATGCTCTTCAAGGGTCACCGTTTAATGTAATTTCTATCAATGAATTTCACATTGGACCACTCCCACATTTCAAAAGGTATCTACTTTTAGTTTGGTCAATGGTTGACATTTTAAAAATATTAAGTTCCAAACAAAACAAAAAAGGCGATTCTTGGGAGAGAGGTTACCTCAAATGTGTCAACAATGAAATCATAGAGCAGTGCAATGACGAATTTGAAGGGATTGACGTGAGCTGGTGTTTTGCACTGACGATAATGTTTTATTGTAGTTACTGAACAAGGAAGATGTATCAAGCTCAGAGTTCCCAGGAATTTGCATGACGTGTATTTTCTTCTCTGCAAACGCCAATTACAGACGTGAATCCATAATTATGGGAGATATGTTTGACAACACAGCGATTGAGAGACAGAGGATTTTATGTGTCCTTGATAATCGAACGGCGAGAGAACAGCATTTTCTGCCGAGCGCGAATTGTAACGATTGACCAGTCCATGAAATCGTCTTTTGTGCTGCACTTGTACTTAATGTTGCCACAACCTCAGACTTACTATGTGGTGAAGAGAAGTACAAGATATAGTGTTCTCAAGTTAACAATTACACTTGACGTCAATACAATATTTCCGGAACCTCTTTGCATTGACAATTACCTCATTACCGTGCCCTCTCCATCAAACCCTACCACAGTTTGCGAAGATGCACTGTCATATGTCAGGTGTCTTTTTCCACTGTCTCCCCATTCCAGGATATTAATGCTATAGGAAGAACAGAAATGGAGGCAAGAGATTAGCATTGTTTTTGATTATAATAAAATTAGGGCTATACTTAGGGAGGATATTCCTGCGATTACGTCTAGGAAGGTTATTTGACTAGATCGTAGAAGTAAGAATATAGACTCTCCCTATATTCAGCAGGAAATTGAAAAATAACTTGTAAGGAGATCTCAGTTATCCATATGAATAGTAGGATGATTATGGTAGGGAATTTTTATTTTGTAAACATAGACAGTCTCTGCCATAGTGCTAAGTGTTTGGATGGAGAGGAATTTGTTAAGTGTGTACAAGAAAATTCTGTAATTCGATATGTAGATGCATCTATTAGGCAAGGTGCAAAACTTGACCGACTGGTGGGAAATAAGGCAGGGCAGGTGACTGAGGTGTCAGTGGGGGAACATTCTGGGGCCAGCAACCATAATTCTACTAATTTTAAAATAGTGATGGAAAAGGATAGACTGGACCTTTTAATGTTTAAGTTCTAAATTGGAGGAAGGCCAGTTTTGACGGTATTAGGCAAGTACTTTCAATGGTTGATTGGGAGAGGATGGTCGCAGAAAAAGGGACGGTTAGAAAATGGGAAGCCTTCAAAAATGAGATACCTAGAGTCCAGAAACAGTATGCTCCTGTTCGGGTGAAAGGCAAGGCTGGTAGATGTAGGGAATGCTGGATGACTATAGAAATTGAGGGTTTGGTGAAGAAAAAGAAGGAAGCATATGTCAGGTGTAGAGATCGAGTTAATCCTTAGAAGAGTATAAAGGAGTACACTTCAGAGAGGAATCAGGAGTTAAAAAGAAGACATGAGCTAGCTAAAGCAAATAGGTTTAAGGAAAATCCAAAGAAATTTTACAAATGCATTAAGGACAAAAGAATAACAGGGGAGAGAATGAAGCCCCTTAAAAATCAGCAAAGCCGCCTGTGCACGGAACTGCAGGAGATACTAAACAAGTATTTCGCATCGGTGTTTGCTGTGGAGAAGGATATGGAAGATAGAGCATGTGTGGAAATAGATAGTGACATCTCAAAAAATGTCCATATTACAGGGTGCTGTAATATGGAGGTGCTGGATGTTTTAAAACACGTAAAGATTGATAAATCCGTGGAACCTGATTGGTGTTTCTTAGAACACAGTGGGAAGCATGGGAAATGATTGCTGGGTCTCTTGTTGAGATATTTGTATCATCGATAACCTTAGGTGAGGTGCCAGAAGACTGGAGGTTGGCTTATGTGGTGCAACTATTTAAGAAAGGTGGTCAGGAAACAACAGAGAATAATAGACCAGTGACCCTGACATCAGTAATTTCTGACATTAGTCAGGCTCGTTGGTCTATTGTTGGAGGAAGTCCTGAAGGACAGGACTTACATGTATTTGGAAAGGCAAGGGCTGATTAGGGATAGTCAACATGGCTTTGTGCTTGGGAAATTGTGTCTCACTATCTGAGGTTATTTTCTTGGAGTTTTTTGAAGAAGTAATGATGAGGACTGATGAGGGCAGAGCAGTGTATGCGATCTACATGGACTTCTGTAAGACTTTCAACCAAGTTCCTCATGGTAGACTGGTTAGCAAAGTTAGTTACATGGAATGGAGGGGGAACTAGCCATGTGGGTACAGAACTAGCTTGAAGGTAGAAGACAAAACGTGGTGGAGGGGGGTTGCTTTGACCATTAGTGGAGGCCTGTGACCATTAGTGTGCCACAAGGATTGGTGCTGGGTCCATTTCTTTTTGTCATTCATATAAACGATTTGCATGTGGACATAGGAGTTATAGTTAGTAAGTTTGCAGATGATACCAAAATTGGAGATGTAGTGGACAGCAAAGGACATTATCTCAGAATACAATGTGACTTTGATCAGATCGTCCAATAGGCCAGGGAGTGGCAAATGGAATTTAATTTAGATAAATGTGAGGTGCTTCATTTTGGAAAGGCAAATCAGGTTCTTCTAAGGTCCTGGGGAGTGTTGCTGAACAAACAGACCTTTGAATGCAGGTTCATAGTTCCTTCACAGGTAGACAGGATCCTGAAAAAGGTGTTTTGTCTGCTTGCCTTTATTGATCAGTGCATTGAGTATAGGAGTTGGGAGGTCACGTTGCAGCTCTACAGGACATTGGTCAGGCCACTTTTGGAATACTGCATGAAATTCTGATCTCCCTGCTATAGGAAGGATTTTGTGAAACTTGAAAGGGTTCAGAAAAAATTTACGAGGATGTTGCCAATACTGGAGGATTTGTGCTAAAGGGAGACACTGAGGTTATTTTGCCGGAGTGTCAGAGGCTGACGGGTGACCTTTTAGAGGTTTATAAAATAATGAGGGTCATGGGTAGGGTGAATAGGCAAGGTCTTTACCCCAGGGTTGGGGAAACTAAAACTAGAGGGTACAGGTTTAAGGGGAGAGGGGTAAGATTTAAAACAGACCTAAGGGCCAATATTTTCATGCAGAGGGTGGTGCGTGCATGAAACAAGCTGCCAGAGGAAATGGTGGAGGCTGGTGCAATTACAACATTTAAAAGACATCTGGATGGATATATGAATAGGAAGGGTTTAGATGGATATGTGCCAAATACTGGAAAATGGGATGAGATTCATTTAGGATATCTCATCAGCATGGACGAATTGGACCACAGGGTCTGTTTCCGTGATGTACAGCTGTATGACTATGACTGTATTTTGAAGCATTGGTTGGGCTTCTTTTCTGGTTCAAAGGCTTGCATCAGGCCTCTAGAAAATCCAGCCTCCCCATCTCCATTGGCAACAACATTTCAGATGCTAGCAACTGTTGTTGATGTTGCTTCTGGCTGTAATCACCATGGGGATGCAGCATTTTAACATCTATTCCAAGATTTGAATATATTGTGGACGGAATTCAAGCTTGGAACATCGAGAGGAAGGATTTGCAATTAGACATGAAGCAGAATGAGCAAATAGATGAAGGCAAAATAGTTGAATTATAATAAAAAGAAGCACATTCAAGAGCATATTAAAGACACATTGTCTTGGATACCAAGCCTGTGCAACAATGACAACCATCAAAACCTTTCTATAAAAGTAAAGTGAAGGAAATTAATTGTATTTCAATAGCAATGCTAACTAACCACTAGATGTCACAGCCTCCTTTTCAACAGATAGCATACAGTTCAAGCATTGAATGTCAGTGTCATGATGAATTGTGAACAGTAATATCTCATAAACACAACAATGAGACAATCTGTTGATTTTTTTTTGTTATAGAGTCATAGAGCCATACAACACAGAAACAGACACTTTCATTCAACCAGTCCATGATGATCATAATCCCAAATGAAACTAATCCCATCTGCCTGCTCCTGGTTCATAACCCTCCAAACCTTTCCTATTCATGCATCTATCCAAATGATTTTTAAATGTTGCAATTGTACTTGCATCCATAACTCTCTCAGGAAGTTCATTCCAGATGTGAACCACTCTCTGTGTAAAAAAATTGCCCCTTATGTCTTTTTTAAATCTCTCTCCTCTCACCTTAAAAATGTGCCCCAAGGTCTTCAAATTCCCCATCTTTGGGAAAAGACAACTGCCATCAACTCTATCCATACCTCTAATTATTTTATATCTTCTATCAGGTCACCTCTCAACCTCCCACCCTCCAGCGAAAAACGTCCCATCCTATTCAGCCTTTCTTTATAACTGAAACCTTCCATACTCAGCAAGATCCTGGTAAATCTCTTCTGAACTCTCTGAAACTTGATAATATCCTTCCTCTCACTTGGCAACCAGAATTGGACACAGTATTCCAGAAGAGGCGTCCTGTACAACCTCAAGACATAAAAGATGTGGCCTCCTATACATTGGGGAGACAGGCCGCCTACTTGTGGAATGTTTCAGAGAATACCTCTGGGATACCCGCACCAACCAACCCAACCGCCCCATGGCTGAACACTTTAATTCCCCCTCCTACTCCACCAAGGACATGCAGGTCCTTGGCCTCCTCCATCGCCAGACCATGGCAACATGACACCTGGAGGAAGAGCGCCTCATCTTCCTCCAGGAACCCTCCAATCACAAGGGATGAATGCAGATTTCTCCAGCTTTCTTATTTCCCCTCCCCCACCTTTTCTCAGTCCCAACCCTCAGACTCAGCACCGCATTCTTGACCTGCAATCTTCTTCCCGACCTCTCTGCCCCCACCCCCTGTCCGGCCTATCACCCTCACCTTAACTTCCTTCCACCCTTCGTATTCCCAATGCCCCTCCCCCAAGTCCCTCCTCCCTACCTTTTATCTTAGCCTGCTTGGCACACTCTCCTCATTCCTGAGGAAGGGCTTATGCCCAAAATGTCGATTCTCCTGTTCCTTTGATGCTGCCTGACCTGCTGCGCTTTTTCAGCAACACATTTTTAAACTCTGATCTTCAGCATCTGCAGTCCTCACTTTCTCCTATAAAATAATTTGGCAAAGTACCAGGAAACTTACCCTTCCTTTCATTAACAAGCACAATTTTGCACTCACCTGAGAGTGTTGTCTTCTCTGCTTAACATCAGCTCCCTTGGGCACAATGCCAAGCTGTTGGATCAGCCTTTACAAAATGCAGTTTGCACTGGGCTGGATCTTGAACACATGACCTGTTAACACAGAAATAAAAGTGCTATTTTTCAGCCAAGGATAACCCCTATGCAGTCAGTAAAGATGTGGTGATGGACACAAGAATTCAAAGTATTCCAGCTGGCAGGTACTTGCCTAACAGCAGGAGAGAGCATTACTTAAGAGTTTGGGGATATATTTGTAATTTCACAGTTCAGATGAGAAACCCATTCAAACAGAGAGGAATTGACTGACAGGAGGAGAAAGATGATTTGTGAACTAATAGGGACCAACAAACAAGCGCAGGATATAACACAACTGCCTCAGCCATAGAGACATAGAGATCTACAGCACAGGAAAAGGCCATTGGGCCCATCGCACCTGTGCCAGTAAATAAAAACACCTACCTATTCCAATGCCATTTTCCAGTGCTTGACTTGTAGCCTCGTGTTGTTAAAATGTGGAAAAAACACAGCAGGTCAAGCAGTATCAGAAGGTTGAGAGGATCACCATTTCAGGTGGAATACGTTGTCAGGACTGGGGAGGGAGAAGGGAGCTGAGAAATAAATAGAGGGAAGGGTTGGAGCTGGGGAAAGATAGGTGGGATAGTGATAGATGGATGCAGGTAGAAGGTGAATGGAATAGGTCAGTGGGGAGGAAGATTGACAGGTTAGTTCAGGCCAAGGGGTGGGTGGAGAGGGAGGGCAGATCTCAGATGAGGTAGGTTTGGGGAGATTTGGAAGCTGGTGAATTCTATGTTGAGGCCATGAGGTTGTAAGCTGCTGAGGTGGAAGATGAGGTGTTCTTCCTCCAGTTTATGTGTGGCCTTATTTTGATGGTGGAGGAGACCAAAGATGGACATGTCATTGGGGGAGTGAGAAGAGGAGTTGAAATGGCTGGCATCTGGGAGATGGGGTTGATTGGAGCATGTGGACCATGAACCTGAACCTATCCCTACAGTTTGCTTGGTTGCTTCGATGTAGACAAGACCACATTGGGAGCAAAGGATGCAGTAAATCAGATTAGAAGGAATGCAGGTAAATCTCTGCTGCACTGGGGAAGATTCTTTGGGGCTTTGGATGAAAGTGAGAGGGAGGTGTAGTGCCAAGTGTTGCATCTTCAGCGGCCACAAGGTGTCAAGTGTTGATGCGTGGACCTAACAAGGGAGTCACGGAAGAAACAGTCCCTACAGAAAGCAGATAGAGGTGGGGAATGAAATATATTTTTGGTGATGAGGTCAGACTTCAGGTGTTGAAAATGGTGGAAGATAATGCATTGGATTTGGAGATTGGTGGGATGGAATGTAAGGAATTATGTACACATATAAATACCACTTCAATGTTATGAGGGTTCCTGTCTCTAACACACTTACAGATAGTAAAAACCGGATTCCCACCACCTTCTGAGTGAAAACAGTTTTCCTCACATCTCCTCTAAACCTTCTGCCTTAAATCTATGCCCTGGTCATTGATCCCTCCATCAAGGGGAAATGTTTCTTCCTATCTACTCAATCTTCACTCTCTTAATTTGATACATTTCAATCATGTCCCACTTCAGTCTCCTTTGCACCAAGGAAAATGAGCCAAATTCATCCAATCTTTCTTCATATAACTGAAACTCAAAACAAATTAAACTAGTTCCAAATGTTAGAGCAAGATTTAATTTTGTAAGTTTCTTCTGAGCATATGCAATTGTGACGCAGTCACTAAAGTGAAGCAAATGCTTTATCGACTTTATTGACCATTCTACTCGGTGTTAGATTTGGCAATCCCATTGTTACTCTATGGCACGTTGACCGCCAGTTTTGGCTAGAGTAGTTGATGGCAAAGCACCTTGCTCATTTAGGGTAAATGGGTATTAATGTACTTACGTAAGATAATAATGTCTGAGGCAATTTTACGTAGTGTTTGTCAGGCTACTGTAAGCAGCATAAAGATGTTTCAGTTAGCACAAAGTAGCACAATAAATCATTACAGGAGGTTCACCATGCAAGGGTGCTTGTCCCTTGCAAGCTGAGGAGGCCTGCAAAAGGTGCATCTGGTCACGCATTCCAACAGATTAGAAAGACATGAAAAATGATACTTTTTGCAGAAAGTAGTTCTGTTGCACTCATCAGGGCAATTGGTAACCAAGCCAGTGTCAGGAAAAACCAACATTTACACTCTATGAGACAAATGACTTGTTGGCAAGTTGATTCTGATTGGTAGAGGAGCTGCCGCTGATAATGAATCAGCCAATGATGACTGGCAATCAACTGCTAGGTTTTGCTTAAATTTTAAACCAAGGAGGTTTCCAATGTTTAGTCAAAGCATTGCCTTGAGATGTGAGCCAGTGAATGGCTATCTTCTATTCTGTTTAGTTGAAACAAGCACAGTGCATGTGCTTTCTGTTTGCAAAGAATAGGGTCGTGGGCATGAATACATTTATCTTCCATTACAGACAAATGAACCACATAGTAAGATCAATTGTCCATTGTAAAAGTGATCAGATCAGGAAAGGCAAGGGAAATGTTTCATCACCTACATCTTGCACTGAATTAAAACAGATGCAATTTTCCGTGGTAGTGAAATTAGTTTCAACATTGAAAAATGAGAAAAATGAGTTCAGCACACTGTCGGTGCTGAATGAAACAGCTTGGTGATTGTTTATTTTCTTAGGTGGAGGCGTGAAGGGTCTTTAATTTACCTTCAAGCTAGTTGTGGAGTGAATTATTTATTTCCAATGAATGACAATGGTATGCAGAAGCCACCAGTGACACAGAGCTACAATCTAGAAATGAAGCCCCCACCCCATATACAAGAGTTGGTAAAAAGGAGCAGACACAAGGCAAAGAATGGACACTTGTCTGGGTTTCAATACGCCAGCATGATGTGCATTCATTGTGCGTTAGTTAGCTATTGGGAACAGATTTGTAAGAAGTCCGTCAATCTTGAAACTGGGTTAAACATGACACAGTAACAGGTTAGAGTCCAATAGGTTTATTTTGAAGTACTAGCTTTCAGAGACCTGCTCCTTCGTCAGTTGGCTAGTGGGGCAGGATCATAGGACACAGAATTTATAGTAAATCTAGTTTATAATAGATCTTGGAACTGCAACTGAAAGCAAAATGCAAGCAACTGATTGCAAAGTAAAGTTTTCGTGCCAATTGATTGTTGCTCGCAAATTATTTATAGATTTTAAAGTAGGGAATCTTCCCTGGTAAATTCATGCCAAACCTTCAATTCATGATTTAAAACATGTTTTGGTCAATCAATAACTTGGACAGCAGCAAGGAACCGTGCACCACATGATCCATCTCATACAGCACAGAAAGAGGCTCTTCAGCCCACCAAGTCTACATTGACCTATCTATATTCGTCCCAATTTCTAAAACTTGGCCCATAACTTTGAATGTTACAACATTTCAATGCTTACCTATGTACTTTGTTTTAAAAATGGTGCAGTTTCCAGCCTCAACTACCTTCCCAGGCAGTGCATTCCAGATTTCCACCACCCTCTGGGTGAAAAATTCCTCAGAACCCCTCAAAACATCCTATCCTTCAATTTTAAATTATGCGCCTCCTTGTTATTGATTTTTCAACTCATGATGCAAATCTACTTTGCCCATGTCCTTCGGAATTGGATAATTGTATACACCTCAGTCAACACCCCCTTGGCCTTCTCTGCTGTGAAGAAAACAATCTGAGACTACCTAGTCTCACTGCATAGCTAAAGTCTTCCATCCTAGGCAATATTTTGGTGAATCCCTGCACCTCTCTCCTGTGCAATCACATCCTTTCTATAGTGTGGTGACCAGAATTGCACAGAGTACTCTATCTATGGCTTAACTAACGTCATGTGCAGCTCCAACATAATCTGCTGCTCTTAAAATCTATATCACGACTGCTAAAGCCAAGTTCTCATATGCCTTCTTAACTGCCCTGTTAACCTGTCCTGCTGCCTTCATAAATCTGTGGGCAAGCATCCCAAGGTCACTCCATTCCTCTGAGCTTCTTATTGTCTTGACATTCATTGAATTCCCCTTGGCTCATCACTTAAACTGTCATAGAGAATGGATGCAGGCCCTTTCCATGTAAACTGGCCCATGCTGACCATGATGCCCACTCAGCTGGTTTCAATTGCCTGCATAGTTCTCTAACCCCTTCCCATCCATATACTGATCCAAATGACTTTTTAAAAATATTGCTATTGCACCTGCCTCAACCACTTTCTCTGGCAGCCCACTTCTACCAAAGTGCATCACCTCACATTTTTCAGGGTTACATTCCATCTGCCACTGATCTGCTCATTTGTCTATACCGTCCTGTCACCTAAAACCTTCTTCTTCACTCTTAACCACCTCACCAATCTTTGTGTCATCCGCAAAATTATTTATCATCACTGTCCCCATCCCTGTGCTCAGCACGCGCGAGCGCGAGCACACACACACACACACACACACATAATGTTTATGCATATGGCAAACACCAATGAGCCAATACTGATCCCTGTGGCAATGCTGTTGATCATAATGATAGCCTGAATAGACCGTCTTCAGTCTCTGACACAAGGCCTATAGTCCTGTAGCCACTTCTACATTCTTCTTGGACACAGTTTCAAGTTGAAACCCACTGTTAGCAGCTGAGCTGTTCTATTTCACACCGAGTCAATGTCTACTCAATCTGCAGAGAACACCATCTTCCATTTCCACAATGGTACAGATCTTCATCACTGCCTCAGTCCATCCCAGCTGAATCACCAGCCCTGTCTTATCACCTTCAGACTTGACTGTCCCAAGATAAAAGCAGAACACTGAAGAGATGTTGGAGATCTGAAAAAATGCCAAGCAAATGCTAGAAATTCTCAGCAGGTTGGACAGCATCTGTGGAGACATGAGACAAACATAATTTGAGTTTATTTGACTCTGGTACTTTGCGCATCTTCCAGTCTTACTGACGACTACTGGAGGGAGTATCATCGGGGATGCAGGTCATGAACTTGCCTGTGAAGATTTCTTCATCTCTGTCCCCTGATAAACCTCGATAAAGCCCATATCTGACCAATTGTTTTAACCAGCCTTGTTAATATTTATGTTTTGATGTTAATATATATTATAAGAGAGCTTAAGCTTTTAGAACAAAGAAAGAACAAAGAAAGTTTACAGCCCATGAACAGGCCCTTTGGCCCTCCAAGCCTGAGCCAATCCAAATTCTCTGTCTAAACCTGTCGCCCAATTCCTAAACATCTGTATCCCTCTGCTGCCCATCTACTCATGCATCTGTCCAGACGTATATAAATGAATCTACCGTGCCTGTCTCTACTACCTCTGCTGGCAACACGTTCCAGGCACCTACCACCTTCTGTTTAAAGTACTTGCTGCGTATATCCCCTTAAACTTTTCACCTCTCACCTTGAAAGCGTGACCTCTCCTTATTGAATCCCTCACTCTGGGAAAAAGCTTATCCCTATCTACCCTGTTTATACCCTTCATGAGTTTGTAGACCTCAAACAGGTCCCCCCTCAATCTCCTTTTTTCTAATGAAAACAATCCTAACCCACTCAACTTCTCTTCATAGCTAGCACCTTCCATACCAGGCAACATCCTCATTAACCTTCTCTGCACCCTTTTTTATTGAGCTTCTCGGCTCGTTGTCCTCTCCCATTCATTATGTCTTATAGATGCATGTACCTGTTAATGTGATAGAGGCGCTTGCCTTATTGAATGGGATGAGGTGACTTTCTGGATGTAGAGCAGGAGATGTTTTGCGGAGTTGCTAGATGCTTCAGGCTTTATTAAGAACAGAGGCTTGCATACCTTGGCTTTGTTGAAGCTTCATTTAAATAATGGTGGATGTCTGGAACTACCCATATTAATGTAGGCGATGGGTGAATTCAGATTCTCTAGAGTGAAATAGACAGTTTTTAGATGCTTGGTGATCAAAGGGCATGATGTAAACACGAGCAAACTGAGTTAATGTACAGACTATCAGCATGAGTGAATGAATATGGGCTAAATGACCTTTTTAATTCCATTATGTTCCCTTCAGATTGATGTGGACGCTGAAGGGTTTGAGGAAGGGTCACGGCATCCAAAATATTGACTCTGATTTCTCTCCACAGATGCTGCCAGACATGCTGAGCTTTCCCAGCAATTTCTT
>NC_057719.1:85796177-85803809 GCF_004010195.1 Chiloscyllium plagiosum | reverse complement strand
CGTTCTGAAAGCTAGTGGTTCCAAATGAACCTGTTGGACTATAACCTGGCGTCGCGTGAGTTTTAACCCTTGTCGAGTCAAAATGAACAGAATGACTGCTTGTAGCCTCCTTCTTCCTGGTTCCATAGGAAGGTGCTGATGGTTTTGAGCTCACTCTGTTGCATTTTACGTTTCAAAGAAGGCGCTGCAGCAAAACAGAGCCTGCGCGCGGATTTCCAAAGCTATTTCCAAAAGAACGCGGCTTTGAAACAAGAATTATGAGGCAGCCGCGTTAGGAGAGCAATCCTTCTGCTTTGTCGGGACACTCAACTGCAAATGCATCCCTGCCTGCGCATTCTGCTCCCAGAGATTCACACTGCGGGGTCTTGTCTGGGAATCCCCACTGTGTGCAGTGATCATTAACCAAACCATTGACAGCTCAGCTATGGTTACACACACGATCCGCGGGACTGATTGAGATCAGCAATTCCTCACATGGTGTAAATTCACAGCAAGAGGCCCGAGCGGAAGCCGCTCCTATCAACTCACAGGCCAGTAATCCCGTCTGAATAACGCACATATTTCCATTAATTCAGCCACAATGCGGTTACAGAAACAAACTCATCTCCAGCAGCCGTCACCAATGATGAAAAGCGAGGAGCACTGGAAACCTCCACAAGCGTTGTCAGTCCAAGCACATGTGTCATCAGGCTGATATATAGATATCAGGATTTTTTTCTTTCTTGAAGAATTATTGGAATGTAAGCGATTGTTTCGAGACGACCGGAGTTCAATTATTTAGCAGTTGCGCTACAGTTATATGCACAGTCTTTTCATTTGGTGTGTTGTGAGTTATGTTGGGTTCTCTACAGTTTTCTGCCCCAAGACAGTTAGTTCCACGGCCACGGTTTGGTTCTGACTGTGGGTTACAGAAATCGACAGAATGACCCCTCCGCTGCTGGAATCAATCTGAGCCACATAAAACATTGAATATAGTTCAGTACAGAACAGTACAGGCCCTCGATGCAGTGCCGGCCTTTTATCCTACTCTAAGATTAGACTAGTATACATACCCTTCATTGTACTATCTTCCATGCGCCTATTCAAGAGTAGCTTAAATGTCCCTAATGTATTTGACTTTACCACTGCTGGCAGTCCATTCCACACACCCACCACTCTGTGTAAAGAACCTACCTCTGACATTGCCCCTAAACCATCTTCCAATTACTTTAAAATTATACTCCTTTATGATAGACATTTCCATCATGGGAGAAAGCCTTTGGCTATCCACTCCAGCTATGGCTCTCAACATCTTGTTCATGCCCCCTTCTAGCTCTCCTAAATCTATTCTTCAGTTCATTCCTGGCTACCTTGTAACCCTCCAAAGCCCTGTCTGATTCTTGCCTCCTCAACCTTAAGTAAGCTTCCTTCTCCCTCTTGACTAGATGTTCAACATTCATGTCATCCAAGATTCTTTCAGCCTATCACCTCTTCCTTGCCTCAGTGGGACGAACCTGTCCAGCACTATCAGCAAGTGCTTCCTAAACAACCTCCATACTTCTGTCGTGCATTTCCCTGAGAATAGTTTAGGTGCCCCAGTTCCTGCCTAATAGCATTGTAGTTCCTTATCCCCCAATTAGATACTTTGTCATAATGTCTGCTCCTATCCCTCTCCATGAGTATAGCAAATGACAGGAAGTTGTGATCATTAACACCAAAATGCTCTCTCACCAAGAGATCTGACATCAGGCATGGTTTGTTGCCAAGCACCAAATCCAATATGGCCTCCCCTCTCGTTGGTCTATCTGTATATTGCATCAGGAACTCCTTCTTGACACATCAGGCAAAAACTGCTGCATCAAAACTATTTGAATTAAGGATGTTCCAATCAATATTAAGTACAGCCCAGTGAACTATCCACGCACACTGAAATTACAGTTTGTGAGGAATGTGTTGGTGATAGAAGGAAAATCCTTGCTGGAGAATTCTAAGGCAGAGTCATACAGCGTGGAAACAGACCCATCTGTCCAATTCCTCCATGCCTACTGTGAGAGGCGATTTCGGTATAAACAATTGAGATGTGCATGACCCCAAAGTCTAAGGGGAATAGAGCCATAGGGGTAGGGTAAAACATGCTTCTCTATAATAAAGGACGAGACATCTGCTGCTACGGATTGATAAGACCACTCACATAGACAGAGTAGAAAAACAAGTCCTTGATTGATAAGACCACTAACTCTGACAGAGAAAAATAAGTCCTTGACTGATAAGACTACAGGGTAGAAAAACAACTCGGGAAACTGTTGCAGACTTTGTGAGAATGTGAACCTCGTGACTCTTTAGAGCTATAGAGGGGAGGGACTTGTACTGTATTTAATCAGAAACATTGTTAGCCTGGGGCGCCTTTTTCTCAGAAGGGTGCCCAACTCTGCAGACTTGCTAATAAAACTTTGTTTTCCTGAATTTGTCTAGAGCGATTATTGAGAAGCGATTTTCGTTTCTAACACCTACCAAGTTTCCCCGAACTAAACTCGCCCCATATTCCTCGAAAATTTTCCTATTCATGTACCTGCTCAAATGTCTTTTAAATTTTGCAAGTGTACCTGCATCCACCACTTCCTCCGGCAGTTCATTCCACATACAAACCACTCTCTGGGTGAAAACGTTGCTCCTCACGTCCCTTTTAAATCTTTCGCCTCTCAGCTAAGACATATGCCTTCTAGTTTTGAATTCCCCTACCCTGGGGAAAAGACCTTGGCTATTCACTTTATCCGCGCCCCTTATGATTTTATAAACCTCTATAAGAAGGATTATCCTTTGGAAACTCAAGCTGGATTTACTTAAAGTTGGACACTCAAAAAGAAGTGCGTATGTAAAGGGCAGAAGAAGTTTGCAAATGGTGCTGACACTATTGTCCATTTTAAATTTGAGTTTGCTTTTTGTTTATTAGTCAGCCCTACTAATGGATATAAGGTTGGACACCCGCCATGAATTCGATGCGTTGCAGATTGTACACGAAGATTTAAACGGCCCACTCTCAGTCCTAAAGCAGTACAAAATCATACAATGCATAAAGCACAAAATATTTTTGACTTAACATTCTCTTCTGGGTCCCTGCACTTCTAAATTATTCGGTTTCACTCCTTGTCTTTGTCGTTTCCCTGCAGTTTTGTTTTCAATCACATAACCACTCAGTTCCCCTTCTAAAAGCAGAGTTGAAACCGCCTCCTCTACACTCTTGGGGCGGTACATCTCACATTCTAACCACTCGCTGTGTAAGAAAAAGTTATTTTTTCTTCTCTGGTCATCACTGACTCTTAGGCCGATCTCCTCAAAGGAATGACATCTGCTTTCCAACATGTCTGCCAATGGAAGAAAGTTCGAACAAACTTCACTGTCCAGCTGGAAGTGTTCACAACGCCTCTATCAAACCACTTACTGAACTTTTCGATGTGGACCTTTCCAGATTTCCCGAAGTGAATTTCTTCATCACTGGAACCATTCGTTAAATCTTTCCTGCAGCTTCGGTAATGCTATCATATGGTGTCATGTCCAGAACTGAACACAGTATTCCAGGTAAGGGTAATACTATCATTTCTACAGGTTAAACATAACGGATTTGGTTTTGTACTCGGCGCCTCCACTTATACCTCCCTGAGTCCTCGTGTATTATGAACTGCTTCCTCAGTCTGCTCTTTAAATATTTAGGCACATAAACCCTCAGAGACTACTGTTATTGAATTCTCTTTGGAATCATATCCTCTGCTGCATTTTGCCTCCTCTCCATCTCCCTATTAACACGAACCAATTTACACTTCTCTGCAATAACTTTCACTTGCCACAACTACTGCCAAGTTCACAAGCTGATCTATGCCTTGAGGCTTATCACTATCTTCCTCGCAGTTTATATTACTTCCAAATTTTGCACTATCATCAAGTTTTAAAACTGTACCATATACACCGCAATCCCGGGTTACGAACGTACTAACGCAGTGGTCCTTCTTCGGGTTAGGGAAATAATTATTCTCCAGTACTCTCTGTTTCTTGTCATTGCGCCAATTTTATTTCTGCGATTTTACTCCTCCTCCTATTCCGTGGGTTGCAGCTTTTCTGTTATATATATGGCCTCTTATCAAATGCCTTTTGCAGTTGTCCGTGCACCATATAAAATCACGCACTCTCTACTCCATCAAAATAATCAGTCTTGTTTGTTAAATATGGGTAATCTTGAATTGGCTGGATTCCCACAATTAATCTGCCTTTGCCCAAGTGACGCATATTTTTGTCCCTAATTATCCTTTCTAAAACTTTTCCCGCCATTGAGACATGATCGTCCAGCTTTTGGTTATTATATTTAACTTGATGCCGCCTTTTGAACCAAGCTGAAATATTGGCAATTCGCCAGCTCGTTTGCATCACTAAAAATCAGCAGAAAGTTTTGAATAACACTTCTGCGACTGCGTTCTTTATTTCCTCTGCATCAGTGGGCACATCTCATTGCATGCTGACTCGTTTCGTACTTACTCTTTGTTATGTTCTAGCCCATTGGTATCTCAAACATCTTTTATGATGACTTGGGCGGCTTGGCGAGGATAAGTGCAAGTTATTGCCATCTCCTCCAAATATGCATTCCCCTAAAGGACAATCATCCTATCTACTCTTAATTTTACCATATTTCTGCTGTTTATATCTATATAAAATATTTGGAGTCCAATTTATGTTAGCTCCCAACTTATTCTCATACTCCGTCTTGCTTCTATATTTTTCACTTCTCATACAGTCATAAAGTCATAGAGGTTTACAGCATGGAAACAGGCCCTTCGATCAACTTGTCCATGCCACCCAGTTTTCTCAGTTAAAATTTTTACATGCAACCTTGGTTCTGGATTGCACTATCTGCTGTCATCTGTCAGATGTACCCTTTTGCTTTGACAATTTTATCTTGTTTTCTTTTTGTTTCAGTATCCAGGCAGCTTTGCATTCATTCATCAACAACCACTTCTATCCTCCTTTGTGCTAAGTAGGATTGCTAACCATGTAAATTTAGCGCTGGTTGTAGTACTGAATCTCGAAGAATTGATAGAATGCATGTTTAATACTCTGGCAGCATTCAGTTGGTGACCTTCCTGATTGCTATCCAGGGACTCATGGTAAATGGTCTGTCCATGCTGGAGGGAATAGGCATACGCAACAATGGTATCGGCTTCAGTGTTTGGTTTAAGTAATTATTTAAGGAGGTACTGAGAGTGGCCAAGGGAAGGGGAAACTGCAGGACAGATAGATGTAATATCTTATCACTTAGATATTTAACCAGTTTTGCTAATCCTCTAGCTTCCTTTGAAACTAAGATTCAAGACTAGGGAGTTAAAAAAAAGAACATTGGTCTGATTCACAAGAGCAAGGAGAGTTCCGGTCAGCTACACCAAAGGACTGCTGGTACGGTGTGCAATTTTCAGGAATGTACATTATTCCTCCCTGTTAATGGAAGTATGACCACGCAAGCATAGGGACTTGGAGAAAAGAAGGTCACGCTATCTCTCTCATAGACAGGCCTTTTCCTTATATTCAACTAACACAATGAGCTCTGGAGACCCCCTAATAATGATTGCTTGCATTTTTGCAATGGCTTTGAGGGATGCAAAGAATTCCAAGGTATAACCTAACAAAATCTGACAGTGGGTCATTGATCAGAATAACACCACCAATGCACATAAACTCCGTGAAAGAGATAGAATTCATGCAACATCTCAAAAGATACATGCAGGAAAGTGGGGAGGTGCTGCTGCAGTATTAATGTCATGAGACTAGTAATCCAGTGACCCAGACTATGTTAAGAGGTTCTTGTGCGGTTGTAGTATCCCTGCCTCAGGGTCAGAAGGCCTGAGCTCAATTTGTGCAACAGGTTGATTAAAAACGTCTACAATCAAGGAAGAGGGTTTGGTGGAGTGTGAGGATGGCATTCCAGAGCTTAGATCTTGAACAGTTGACTGGACAAACAATCATGAGATGAGCCAATGCCACAAACTGGAGGAATCAGTGAACTGAACCAGTGGAACTGGAGGGTATTTTAGAGGATGTTGAGATCTTTTACTCCAGAAGTTTGACCAGCAAGAGCTGACCATTGCAATGTTTCTCTGAATTTGCAAGTAACAAATTCCAGATTAGCTGAATGTTACTTTATGCCATTCCTGTTTAATTCCACTCAAAAACCAAGAAAATATTATTTCACAATAAAATATGTTTATTTACAGAGCAAGCAATGGGGAGTACAGTATTACAAACAAACTACCAAGTGGCAGTATGTAAAATTTGGTTAAGTGATGCCCCAGGAATTTACCTTGGTCTTGAAGCAATGTCTGTAGTTTGACTGTCTGAAAACAATACACACCAACAAATACATCCATTCACATTTTCAAACAACCCAGATTGGGATTAGATTGTTGGCCTTGATCATTGCTCTTTCCTTGAATTTATTTTCACATTTTTGTCACTTTCTCTCACAATTCTTTGATTTCTGAATGATCTTAGACTATAAAAAACAGACAAAGCAAAACGGACAGGAAAGGAAATAATCTGAGACCAACCAGTGGAAAGAATAGTTGACATAGCTCTACTCCATATGATGATAAGAAATAGGAATAGGAATATGCCATTTGGCCCCCCGGAGCCTGCTCCACCATTCAGTCGTTGAAAAGCGTGGTGCTAGAAAAAGCACAGCAGGTCAGGCAGCATCCCAGGAGCAGGAGAATCAATGTTTCGGGTACTGGCTTTTCATCAGCAATGTTCCTGTTCCTCCGATATTGCCTGACCTCCTGTGCTTTTTCCAGCGCCATGTTTTTTGAGTCTGACTCTCCAGCATCTGCAGTCCTCACTTCCACTATTCAGTAGGATAAGGCTGGTTCAACATTTGTCACATCCACTTGCCTGCCTTTTCTCCGACATGCTCAAGAATGTGCTTATCTCAACCTTAGATATAGACAAAGACTCTGCCCACAGCTCTTTTGGCAAGGAGTTTCAAGGATTCTGAACTTCTAAGAGACAAAACCATCCCTCCCTCAGCCTTAAATTGGAGCCCATTTATTCAGAGACTGTGCTGTCTCATGAGGAGAATCATCCTCTCTGTATTTACTCTGTCAATCTCCTCAAGCATCCTATATATCTCAATTAGATCGCCTTCAAATTCCAATGACGAATCCCAAATTGATTAACCATAAGACCCTCCTCCCTACCTTTTATCTTAGCCTGCTGGACATACTTTCCTCATTCCTGAAAACTTCCTCCATGATTTTCGCTTCCCCGGTCCCCAATGCCTTATCTTCACCATGGACATCCTGTCCCTGTACACCTCCATCCCCCATCACGAAGGACTCAAAGCCCTCCGCTTCTTCCTTTCCCGCCGTACCAACCAGTACCCTTCCACTGACACCCTCCTTCGACTAACTGAACTGGTCCTCACCCTGAAAGACACCCTCCTTCGACTGACTGAACTGGTCCTCACCCTGAAAGACACCCTCCTTCGACTGACTGAACTGGTCCTCACCCTGAAAGACACCCTCCTTCGACTGACTGAACTGGTCCTCACCCTGAAATCTTCTTCCTGATCTCTCCGCCCCCACCCCAGTCTGTCCTATCACCCTCACCTTGACCTCTTTC
>NC_057719.1:85770740-85795265 GCF_004010195.1 Chiloscyllium plagiosum | reverse complement strand
CACTCACCTTGACCTCCTTCCACCTATCGCATTTCCAACGCCCCTCCCCCAAGTCCCTCCTCCCTACCTTTTATCTTAGCCTGCTGGACACACTTTCCTCATTCCTGAAGAAGGGCTTATGCCTGAAACGTCGATTCTCCTGTTCCTTGGATGCTGCCTGACCTGCTGCGCTTTTCCAGCAACACATTTTCAGCTCTGATCTCCAGCATCTGCAGTCCTCACTTTCTTCCCTAACCATAAGACAATCCCATCATACTGGGGTTCATCCCAGTAAACCTTCTCTGAACTGCCTCTGATATTTAATATCTATCCTTAAATAAGGAGAGCAAAACTACTCACAATATTCCAGAAGTAGTCTCACCACCAGCATCTTTCACAGATGCAGTAAGACTTCAGTACTCTTATACTCCAAACCCATTGAAATAAGGGCTAACATTCCATGAGCTTTCCTGATTACCTGATTAGACAAAAGGCCAGCTGAAATCTAACTATTGTCTTACTCACGTTAAGAGTAACCTCCTTGTTCTTGCATTCTAGCCCCTAGGAATAAAGCTAAGGATACTGTAAGCTTTATTAAATGCACATGACCTACAACCTTTCTTTGACTCTATATATATTAAACCCAGATCCCTCTATTTCTTCAGAGCCTTAAAATACTATCCTTCATTTTATACTCTAACTTTCTTTTCCTCCAAAATGTATTCCTTTGTACTTCTCCATGATAAAGTGCATTTTCTGCCTATGTGCTCAGTCCACCAAATGTGAAAGTCCTTTTAATGTTCTACTCTTCCCCCTCACAATTTATAATGGTCCTGAGCTTCGTATCACAAGCAAACCTGGAAATAGGCCTTCGAAATCTATATCTTTATTACTTATGAATATATCAGGTAAACCAAATGTCTCATTACCAATCCCTTCAGAACTCCATAACAAACCTTCCTCCAGTCCTGAAAAACTCCATTAACTAGAACTCTCCATTTCTTACCATTCAATTTCATATATCATATTACTACCATCCATTTTACTCTCTGAGTTTTAACATTGCACAGAAGTTTGTTGTGCAGTATTCTATCAATGCCTTCTAGAAGTCCATACACACCACAGCAAGAGGAACATCATTCTCAATGCTCTTTGTTACTTCTTCAAAACAAAACTCTACCAAATTAATGAAGAAACTTCCCCTTCAGAGATTTGTACTGGCTCTTTTTAATTAACTTCCATAGGTCCATGTGACTATTGATTTTATCATAAATTCTCATTTCTAGGAGTTTTCCCACCAATTAAACTGACTGGTCTGGAATTGCTAAGCTCATCTGTATCCCCTTTCTTGAACAAAAGGTGACAATTGTGATTTGGCAGTTCACTGTCTTCATGTCTGAGTCTAAGGAAGTTTAAAAATTATAGTCAGTCCCTCCAAAATTCCCACTCTCATTTCCTTCAATTTCTTTGGATACATCTCATTTGGTCCTGGTGCCTTAAGTTCTTGACCCTTAACCAATACCTCCTCACTTTCAATTTTGGACCATCCAAGTAGTTGAATGTCTTTCTCCATCAGCATGACCTTGGTAGCATCTGCTTCCAGGACATGTGCAAAGTATTCAGTTAATACCTCAGTCATGCCCCTGCATGTAGCGTTCTCCTTTTTATTTCTTCATTGACCTACTACTATTTTTACCACCCTTTTATATCTGATATGCTGAAAGAAGATTTTGGGATTCATTCTTGCTAGCTGTCAGTATCTTATTGTAATCAATTGCTTTCCTTTTGCTTTTTCATTTCCTTTCTAAACATTTTATATTCAGATTTGTTTTTGATTATATTTTCCACTTGATATGTACCATAGAACAATTTTCCTCATTTATCTTCTCTTTTTTCATCCTGGTATCTCTCTATTTTTCTTACCTTTCTTGCCCTACAGGGCAACATGGTGGCTCAGCAGTTAGTACTGCTGCCTCACAGCAGTACTTTTCCATCTTCGGGCCAGTGTCTATGTGGAGATTGCACACTCTCCCCGTGACAATGTGAGTTTTCTACAGGTGCACTGGTTTCCTCCCACAGTCCAAATGAGATGTAGGTTAGGTGGATTGGCCATGCCAAATTGTCCATAGTGTCCAGGGATGTGCAAGCTAGGTGGATTAGCCATGAGAAATTTAGGATTACAAGATGGGTAGGATGATCTTCAGAGGGTCAGCGCAGACTTGATGGGCTGAATGGTCTTCTTCCATTGTAGGGATTCTATGATTTCTGTTTTTAAGGGAATATATCTTTACCTTGGCTAAACCATCTCTTTTTTGAAGGTAGTCCCATTGTTTGGCTTCAGCTCTTCCCAGCAACCTTAGGTGGCAGTCTACTAGAGTTGAGTAGAGTAGATTTTATTTGTCATTTCTACCATATACAACTGATACAGTAAAAAGCAAGACAGTGTTCCTCCAGGGCCAAGGTGCTACATGGACAGCACAAACTACACGATAATACAAAGAGCAGCATAAAGTGCATAAGAAGTACAAATTACAGTGTAATAATAAAATGATAATTCATAGGCATTGTTCTAGCAGCAATTTCAAGTCATGCAAAGAATTTCAGATGGAAAAGAGTCTGTGTTACTCTGCATTATTCATTACTCTTCCCATCAATACTCTAAACCTCATGGTGCAGTAATCAATCTTCTAAATGCTCTCCCAATGACATTTGAGCTACTTAGCCTACCTCATCTGAAGAACTATGTACTTTGGTACATCATTTCTTATTGATCTGGACAGCTAGTGCAGAAAAATCCCCTGCACACAAAGTAAGGATGTTTGCACCATTTATCCTTGACATTCATGTAGGTAACATTCAAATAAGTCCCATATTATACCAAAATATTTGTACTGCTCTATCACTGCCTTGCAAATTTTTTTTTGAAAGGTTTCCTACTAGTTGGTGGTATATAGGCTATACCAACCAATGTCATTGCACTTCATTTTTGCTTTGCTGTAGCTAAATTGATGCTGTCCTTGAATTGTATAGGACATTCTCTTTCTCTAATACAGAAATACAGTCCCAATATCCAAAGAATCTAAGCCCTCCCTTGACAACATCTTTCTAGCTTCCTACTCATTTGTCTTATCTTGTTATTTCCCTGTTTACGTGCTTATGGTGTCTGGAGCAATCCAGAGATTGCTACCTTTATGGTCCTTACATTTTTTTTTACATAACTCCCTACATTCTGAGTGCAGGACCACATCCTTTTCTCACCTACATCATTGGTGCTCTGATGCTGCTCTGTGACATCATTTACTCTGGCACTGTAGATTTTGGGATCAGGTTTACTTCCTCAGCTACATCTGATTTTTCCCTGAATTAATGGTTCTTCCTTCCCTCCTTTCCAGCTGAGCTACATGCAGTTCCATGGGTTTGGTTCTTGCTGCACTCTGAAAGGCACCATTACTTTCACCAGTCTCCAGAATGACAAATTGATTAGTGAGCACACTTTTCTCTGGGGAGTCCTGCATCACCCTGCCTGGTTCTCTTGGACTGTCTTGGAATTATTCATTCCCTCTTTGCCCACATGTTCCTACCTTGCAATGGGATCACCTCCCCAACTGTGCTTCCACTTGAGCTCTGAAACCCAGAGCTCATGTTTCTGCCACTTTCTGCACAGAGCACATCTAGGTCATGTGATTTGTCAACAACTCTCTGAATGTCACAGGCTTGGCATTCCACATAGCTGAGCTGTCCTGACATAACCTAAACTTACTTTTGAAATACTTACCAAAAGTTGGAGTTTTGAGAGTGGAAAGTAGAACTGTTCACCTTTTCTCATCAATCAGCTCTTTCTCATGTGCTGAAAAATTGATAGTTTAAGGTAAGGGGAGGAACCAATTCATATAATCAAAAGTTTAAAAATATGCACCTCCTTCCAGTTCTTTGTGATCTTCTTTGGTTATCTCAGTTGGCTGGAAGCTGGTTTGTAACGCAGAGTGATACTAACGATGCTGGCTCACTTCTGACACCCACTGAGATTACTGTGAAGGGTTCAGCTTCTCCACCTTCTCCCTTGCCTGCTGATCCTCAGGTTAAACCACCACCAGTTGCTTCCATGTAATGAGGGAGAAGCCTTATGATCCAGTAGAATTCTAGAGACACAAGTCATGACCCAAATAGCATTGTGTGGATGGGTATCATTCAAGACGTTTGACACCAACCAGGACAAAGTAATCCACTTGAATGGTGCTGCATCCTCTCATTCAATGTCCGTTCTCTTTATCACTGATGCACAGAGACAGCAATATGTAGCAACTTGAAGGTACATTGCAGCAACTCACCCAAACTTCTCCAACAGTATCTTCCAAGGCTGCAATTTCTGCTGTTTAGATGAACAAGGGTAGGAGAAGAATGGGAGCATGACCATCTGCAAGGTCTTCCCCCTCTGCCAAGTTTCACACCAACTAGTTTGAAACTTCGCATTGATTTGGACTTCTCACAATTCCTTCAGTGCTGCGGAGTCAAAATCTCTGAAATTTCCTCAATTGGCAGCATTGTGGGAGACCTTGAACTGCAAGGATGACAGCGGTCCATTTCCACCTTGGTTAGGGCAATTAGATAGTTACAACAAATGCTGGTCTAGCCAGCAACACTTACATCCTCTGAATGAAAAACAATTGCTTTGATGGTTGATTTCCATGGTTTCATAGTTGTCTACCCTGCTGTTATTTTTCTAAGACACATTTTCATCACTTTGGTTGAATCAAAGCATCTCTGTGCTCAGAAGTGGTGCAGATGAAGAGGGATGAGTGAGGATGTATTCTGGTGTTGCAATGGGGTAGTCAAACTGTGCTTAGGTTAGTAAGATCTATACTTTGCATTAATTGAACGTTAGTGCTCTGAAAGATGTCAATTGTTATTTTCAGACAGATAACCTGATAGTTGGGACATAGTTACTGGCATAGTTGAAATACTACGAGAGTAGAAACCTAAAACCCTGAAGCTAATGCTCTGGAGACATGATTTCAACTTCACTGTGATAATGACCATGAAACCCTTTTTAGTTGTTCTCAGAGCAAAAAAATAACTGCTTTGTTAATGCCCTTTGTCTCTTTCTGGTCAGAGAATCTGCCCTCATTACCCTGGTCTGGTCTACATGTGACACCAGACTCACAGCGATTTCATTGACATAGCAATACACTTAATGTTAGGCTATTGGGGAGCATTGCCAAACAAAGAAACCTAAGGTTGCCAGTTCATAGTTCCTTGACAAGGAAGCCAAGGTGAAGAAGTCATTTGGTACACTGGTCTTTAATAGTCAGTGCACTCAGTATGGGAGTTAGAATGTCATGTTGCAGCTGTACAAGAAATTGGTTTGGCCACTTTTGGAATACTGCATTCAATTTTGATCTCACTGCTATAGGAATGGTGTGTTAAACTTGAGAGAGAGTGCAGAAAAGATTTCTAAGGATATTGATACGGTTGGAGAGTTTGAATGATAGGGAGAGTCTGAATAGCTGTGACTATTTTCCCTTGAGCATCGGAGGTTGAGGAGTGACCTGATAGAAGTTTATAAAAGTCGTGAGGGGCCTGGATGTAAAAGGGACTTAAAGGGCAACTTTTTCATGCAGTGGGTGGTGCATGTACGAAATGAGCTGCAAGAGGAAATGGTGGAAGCTGGTACAATTGCAGTATTGAAAACACATCTGGATGAATATCCGAATAAGAAGGGTTTAGTGGAACACACACCCACAGGGTGGCTATGGCCTAGTGGTATTATCACTGGGCTTTTAATCTTGACACCCAGATAACATTCTGGGTACCCGGGTTCAAATCCCATCACTGCAAATGGTGGAGTTTAAATTCAATTTTAAAAAACTAGAATTAAGAGTCTAATGGTAACCATGAATCTATTGTCAACTGTTGGAAAAACCTATCTTGTTCACTAATGCCCTGTCGGGAAGGAAACTGGTTTGGCCTAGATGTGACTCCAGAACCACAGCAATGTAGTTGATTCTTAATTGCCCTCTGGGCAATTAGGGATGGACAATACTTGGTTTGGCCTAGATGTGACTCCAGAACCACAGCAATGTAGTTGATTCTTAACTGCCCTCTGGGCAATTAGGGATGGACAATGAATGCTGCCAAGCCAGTGACTCCCTCAACCCATGAACGAATAAAGATAAAAATTTTGGCTAATGGGGCTAGATTAATTTAGGATATCTGGTTGACATGGATGAGCTGGACTGAAGAATCATGCTGTACAACTCTAAGAGTTTATGACTCTTAGGCTCTCTGACATGTCCCTAGCAAGCTATTCAATTCAGATACAATAAAGAATGGCCTTGCTAGCAACACTCATGAATTAAGGAAAGGAGTTTATTGATTGTGAAATTGTGATGACAGATGGATTGAGGATTTTGTTAGAGAGGGTCTGAAGATGCTAGTTTGGAAGTGAAGGCTTTGAGGTCAATAAGAGTGAGTAGCTTGCAATGGAGATGAAATGAAATTAGACAGTAGGTAAAATGTTGGAATTTGATTGAGGAAGCAGAATCCAGACTCAGGAAAGAAATGAGCCGGACAGGATAGCAGTGTAGAAGAAAATGAGCGGGATAAGCCATCAGGAATATGGTAGGAGAAAGTGAGGACTGCAGATGCTGGAGATCAGAGCTGAAAAATGTGTTGCTGGAAAAGCGCAGCAGGTCAGGCAGCATCCAAGGAGCAGGAGAATCGATGTTTCAGGCATAAGCCCTTCTTCAGGAAGAAGGGCTTATGCCCGAAATGTCGATTCTCCTGTTCTTTGGATGCGGCCTGATCAGGAATATGGTGCCAAGCTAAAGAGACAGTTTACCTCCATGGGGTAAAAAAGACCAGTTTGCTTAACAAGTGTGGAAACAGTCTCAGTCACTTGTTGCGAGAGCTGAGAGGATGGAAAGAGATATTCAGGAAACATTTTGTGGTGGGGTAAAAAGCACCAGGTTGATTTGTTTTAGTCATCATACTCCTGATCATCAGCAAAGTCTCTGTACTGGATGACCCTTCAGATAGCACATGACTGTGTGGAAGTGAGAAGTCAGTATCAACAATTAATATTACTCATTTAATTATGGGATGCAAATGTTACTGGTCGTGTCAGCATAGACCGCCCTCACTTAGTTACCCCTGAGAAGATGTTGATAAGCTGCCTTCTTGAATCAATGTGTTGTATGTAGACCCATAGTGTCAAATGGCTATATATTTTCAAGTCAGGATGGCTAGTCATAGAGTCATAGAGATGTACATCATAGAAACAGACGCTTAAGTCCAACTCATCCATGCCGACCAGATATCCTGAGTTAATTTAGTCCCACCTGCCAGCACCTGGCCCATATCCCGCCAAAGCCTTCCTATTCACATTCCCATCCAGATGCCTTTTAAATCAACCACTACCTCTGGCAGCTCATCCCATACACATACCACCTCTGTGTGAAAAAGTTGCCTCTTAGGTCTCTTTTATATCTTTCCCCTCTCACCCGAAACCTATGCCCTCTAGTTCTGGACTCCCCCACCGGAGGGAAGAAATTTTGTCTATTTATCCTATCCATGCTCCTCATGATTTTATAAACCTCTATAAGGTCACCCCTCAGCCTCTGAAGCTCCAGGGAAAACAGCCCCAGCCTATTCAACCTCTCCCGATAGGCCAAATCCTCCAACCCTGGCAACATCCTTATAAGTCTTTTCTGAACTCTTTCAAGTTTCACAACATCCATCCGATGGGAAGGAGACCAGAATTGCACGCAATATTCCAACAGTGACCTAACCAATGTACTGTACAGCCACAACATGACTCCCAACTCCTGTATTTAAGGGCTTATGCCCAAAACGTCGATTCTCCTGCTCCTTGGATGCTGCCTGACCTGCTGCGCTTTTCCAGCAACACATTTTTCAGCTCCTGTACTTAATACTCTGACCAATAAAGGAAAGCATACCAAACGCCTTCTTCACTAACCTATCCAACTCCCCTCCTCCAAGTCCCTCCTCCCTACCTTTTATCTTCTCCTGCTGAACACTCTCTGCTCACTAACCTATCTACCTGCAACTCTACTTTCAAGGAGCTCTGAACCTGCACTCCAAGGTCTCTTTGTCAGCAACACTCCCTGGGACCTAACCATTTACTGTGTCAGTCCTGCTAAGATTTGCTTTCGCAACATGCAACACCTTGCATTTATCTAAGTTAAACTCCATCTGTCACTTCTCAGACCATTGGCCCATCTGATCAAGATCCTGTTGCAATCTGAGGTAACCTTCTTCGCTGTCCAAAACTTACTAAGCATACCTTTTATGCCCACATCCAAATCTTCCATGTCCTTTCCCACAGTAAACACTGATGCAAAATACTCGTTTAGTATCTCCCCCATCTCCTGCAGCTCCACACAAAGGCTACCTTGCTCATCTTTGAGGGGCCTTATTCTATCCTTAGTTACCCTTTTGTCCTTATTGTATTTGTAAAATCCTTTTGGATTCTCCTTAACTCTATTTGCCAAAGCTATTTCCTGCCTCCCTTTTGCCCTCCTGATTTCCCTCTTAAGTATATTCCTACTGCATTTATACTCATCTAAGGATTCATTTGATCTATCTTGTCTATACCTGACATATGCTTCCTTCTTTTTCTTAATCAAACCCTCAACTTCTTTAGTCATCCAGCATTCCCTACACCTACCAGCCTTTCTTTCACCCTAAGAGGAATATACTGTCTCTGGACTCTCGTTATCTAATTTCTGAAGGCTTCCCATTTTCCAGCGTCTCTTTATCTGCAAACATCTGCCTCCAATCAGCTTTTCAAAGTTCTTGCCTAATACTATCAAAATTAGCCTTTCTCCAATTTAGAACTTCAACTTTTAGATCTGGTTTATCCTTTTCCATCACTATTTTAAAACGAATAGAATTATGGTTGCTGGCCCCAAAGTGCTCCTCCACTGACACCTCAATCACCTGCCCTGCCTTATTTCTGAAGAGTTTTGCACCATTTCTAGTAGGTGCATCTACATATTGAATCAGAAAATTTTCTTGTACAGACTTAACAAATTCCTCTCCATCCAAACCCTTAACAGTATGGCAGTCCCAGTCAATGTTTGGAAAGTTAAAATCTCCTTCTATAACCACCCTTTTTCTTTACAAATAACTGAGACCTCCTTACAAATTTGTTTCTCAATTTTCTGCTGACTATTAGGGGGTCTATAATACAATCCCAATAAGGTGATTATCCTTTTCCTATTTCTCAGTTCCACCCAAATAACTTCCCTGGAAGTATTTCTGGGAATATCCTCCCTCAGCACAGCTGTAATGTTCTCCCTTCTCAAAAACGCCACTCCCCTCCTCTCTTGCCTCCCTTTCTATCCTTCCTGTAACATTTGTATCCTGGAACATTAAGCTGCCAGTCCTGTCCATCCCTGAGCCACGTTTTTGTAACTGCTATGATATCCCAGTCCTGTGATCCTAACCTATCTTCACAAGTTCATCTGCCTTCCCTATTAGGTCTCTTACATTGAAATAAATGCAGTTTAATTTATCAGTCCTCCCTTGTTCTCTGCTTTGTCCCTGCCTGCCCTGACTTTTTGACTCGCTTCTTTTCTCACCTGTCTCAGATTGATCTCCTTTCTCACTATCCTCCTGGGTCCCACCCCCTCACAATAATAGTTTAACTCCCCTTGAGCAGCTCTAGCAAACCTCCCTGCCAGTATATTAGTCCCCTTCCAATTCAGGTGCAATCTGTCCTTCTTGTACAGGTCACTTCTACCCCACAGAAGATCCCAATGATCCAAAAATGTGAATCCTTCTCCCATGTACCAGCTCCTCAGCCATCTGCTCTTTCCTCCTATTCCTACCCTCACTCGCTAGCAGCACCGGCCAGTTGAGAATTTCTCCCTGATTCCTATTGACTCCAGGTTTGTCAATAGGTATTATACTTGAGAGTTAAACAATCAATCAAATATTCCAAACCTCTCAACAAATAGAGATTCATTGAGAAAGAAACTTTATGAGAGAATGCATAATTATGGCTAACTAAAAGAGTTAAAAAATGACATCAACATGAAAGAAAGAGCATATGCTACTGCAAAGGTTATTGGTAGGCCAGAAAGATGTGAACATATTAGAAATGTGTAAAGAATAATGAACTAAATTTGAATGGTGAAATTAGAATATTAGATAAAACTAGCCAAACATATAAAAACATCAGCAAGAACATTTTCAAGTATATAAAAAGGAAGCCAGTAGTTATAGTGAATGTCTGTGCCTTGAGGGTGGGAATGGAGGACTAATGGTGAGAAATAGGGAAAAGAAGAGATTTTGAACTAATATTTTCCACCTATCTTCACAAGTAAGAGTACTGTGAAAGTAGTAGAAACTCAAAGGACAAAACCGAAGGGAGGACTTAAAAGAAGTTTTATAATTGGACAGAAAATGTACTGAATAGCTAATTGAATGCTAACATTAACATAATAACCTGCACATTCTGCTTTCAGAATAAATGGATACAGAGATATTGGGTGCATTTGTTACAGGCTTCCAATATTCCACAATGCTAGAAAGGTGCCAGCCTTGGAAGCTGCAAATGTAACACACCTATTCAAGAAAGGAGAGAGATGAAATCAGAAAATTATGCATGGAATATTTCCATTTTCAGTTCATGTGTTTCGACAGTACAGATACATGGTACCTGATCAGCCATGGCTCAGAGTGACTTTTCTCATGAAATCCTCCACTCTTCATCTTATTAATTATGCAGCCAGGCTCTTGGGTAAACCTCTAGGGAATCGCATGGACAGAAATGCAGAAGATCTTGGCCCTGCTTGGAATTCCAGTGTTCATGCTATGGGTGCCATATCTAAAACCCAAATTACTTAAGGCTCCGTAAGTCAGAGATTGCCCCTCACACTGTCGTGTTTGACTGTTAGCATTGGGGACATGGCTCAGAGAAAAGGAAAGATAGCTCCCTACTTTATGACAGGTCACTGGATATCTTGATAAATAAGGTGGCTGAAAAGAGTACAGTCTTTATTCCACACATAGTCAGCCTGGACCCAAATTGCAGAAGGGTGATTGCTCTATCCAGGGTGAAGAAGAATGTCAGCAGTGTAGGAAGAAGGTCAATGATCTTCTGTGCTCCATGAAGGAAAATGGTACCATCTTATTTCTGCTACATAATGTTCAAAAGACTCAATCAAACTCTGGCATCATGTACACTTCTCACCAAACTATATGTATGACCAACTCTCACTATTGCATGCATCATGCCTACTCAATGGCTCGCAGACACTTTATCCTTACATATTACTAATCCTCTGTGCCCTCATTCAAGGGAGATTGTTCACCACCTGTCCTGCTTATGTATTATGGCTAAACACTCCCTAATTCATTGTCGTCATATTCATTTCCTTGGTCTCATTGTAGGAAATACAGCATTAACCCCACTCGCCCACCCTGGACTAATATCTGTACACAACTGCAACTGACCTACTTGTAATCCCTGGACTGGTTGCACTTGACCTGCAGAATTGACCATGATCCAATTCCAGGATTGTCGAGATATAGATACCCAGAGTCTGATGGGACTAAGTGCCTTACTTACCATGATCAATCCCCTTGACTGGAATCAGATGATCTCCCTGACTGACTGTATGTAATGACACCTCCAGACTGGTTGCAGTTACCCTGCACCCAGTAAGGACGCCTCCCTTTTGACTTTCAGACAAGGCACATGCTTGAAACCCAAGCTGTGTGTTTGCCACATAAACCTATAAGCATGCTGCAGGTCAAGTGTTAATGGAACATGGTGCCTCACAACCGCATATCAACCCCTCTGGCAGTATAAGCGGCTGCCTCTCCCTCTGTGCTGGAGAGTAATGCTTGCCACAGAGGGCAGGCAGTCTGTGACTGAGCATTAAAAACCTTGCACACGAAGAATGCAGGGATACCTACACTAAATCATTGTTAAGCATGTGAATGCATGCTAAGAAAGCAATGTGAAGGAGAGAGAGTTTCACAGTTTCATAGTAATAGAAGCAGGGGTAGGCCATTTGGCCCATTGAGCCTGCTCTGCTATTCATTAAAATCATGGCTGATATTTCCATTGTCTCAGTTACTCCTACTTGCATTATCCCCAGAACCCTTAATTCCCCTACCATGCAAAAACCCATCCAACTGTGTCTTGAATATATATAATGAAGCTGCTTCTACTGCTTCCTTGGGCAGAGATTTCCATAGATTCACTACTCTCTGGGAAAAGCAGTTCCTCCTCATCTCTGTCCTAAATCTACTCCCCCTAATCTTGAGGCTATGTCCCCTTGTCTTAGTCTAACCCACCAGTGGAAACAACTTGCCTGACTCTATCATATCTATCCCTTTCATTATTTTATGTTTCCACAAGACCCCCTCTCATTCTTCAAAATTCTAGTGAACACAGTTCTAGGCAGATCAACCTCTCCTCATGGAGTAACTCTTTGGCAACCCCTAAATAATCAGTGAAGAGAGTGAGTTCAAGAAAAGAAGCTAAGAGCCATAATATGCATCTTGTGTGGATGCATGAGATATGCATGGGTTGTCCCTACACACAAAATGACACGGCAGAAGTATACAGCCTGGCGTCCCTCAGTTCCAAGGTAAAACATTGGAAGAATAATGTGGTGGCTGAGTTGATTTGAGAACAGGCATTATGATGTAGTGATGATAGGTTTTTGCTTTTGCCAAAGTGTATGTACAAAGCTGGAAATGTGTTGCTGGAAAAGCGCAGCAGGTCAGGCAGCATCCAGGGAACAGGAGAATCGACGTTTCGGGCATAAGCCCTTCTTCAGGAATGTATGTACAAAGTGTGTTGTCAATGGAGCATGAATGCATATTGTTATGAAGAAGCAATTGGTTTCTGGGTGGGATAAGATTTTGCTGAGCTAAAGCCATCGCTTGCCCACTCTGATTTAGATTTCAGGAACTTATCCCAGCTAGTTTCTTGGGAAAGTAGAGAAGAATTAGATGTGGTGTCTAAATAAGGTGAGTTGGGCTATTAATTAAATGCAAGTGCATGAAAATAAGGCATCTGTTGCTCAAGTGCAAGATTCTGAAATCACTATTTATAGTTGGAGGGAAAAATTGCAAACTTTATTCGCAATGTTGACATTTTCATTTTTTTTGTCACAGGGATATATCCAGATTTTTCACCATTACTCATGCCATGTCAGCATGGGAAAATTCCACACCTAAGCCAATTTGTTTAGCATCTATCATTAGGGAAATACTCAAATTCATTATTAATAAAGCACTAATAGGATATTTAGGCAATCATCATACAATCATAGAGTCACAGAGATGTACTGCATGATCCAACTCATCCATGCTGACCAGATATGCTAAATTAATCCAGTCCCATTTGTCAGCATTTGGCTCATATCCCTCTAAATCCTATGGATTCATATACCCAACCAGATGCCTTTTAAATGCTGCAATTCTACCAGCCTCCACCACTTCCTTTGGAAGCCCATTCCATACATGTACCACTCTTTGCATGAAAAAGTTGCCCAATAGGTCCTTTTAAAACTGTCTCCTCTCCCCTTAAACCTATGCTCTCTAGTTTTGGACTCCCCTGCCCTGGGAAAAGACCTTGGTTATTCATCCGATCCATTACCCTCTTTTTATAAACTTCTGTAAAGTCACCCCTCAGCTTCCGAAGCTCCAGGGAAAATAGCCCCAGCCTATTCAGCCTCTCCCTATAGCTCAAACCCTCCAACACTGGCAACACCCTTGTAAATCTTTTATGAATCGTTTCAAGCTTCACAGCATCCTTCCTCTAGCAGGAAGACGAGAATTGAATGCAGTATACCAAAAGTGGCCTAACCAATGTCCTGTAGAGCCTCAACATGACCTCCCAATTCCTATCCTCAAAGCACTGACCTATAAAAGCAAGCATACCAAATGCCCTTTTTACTATCCTGACTACCTGCACCTCCACTTTCAAGTAACTTTGAGCCTTCATCCTAGGGTCACTTTGTTCAGCAACACTCCCCAGGATCTTACCATTATGTGTATAAATCCAGTCCTGATTTGACTTTCCAAAATGCAGCACCTCACATTTATCGAAATTAAACTCCATCTGCCACTGCTCAGCCCATTGGCCCATCAGATCAAGATCCTGTTGTACTCTGAGTTAACCTTCTTTGCTTTTCAAAACTCCACCAACTTTGGTGTCATCTGAGAGCTTACTTACCAAATCTCCTATATTCACATCCAAATCGTGATGTGGAGGTGCTGGTGTTTATATAAATGATTAAAAACAGTGGACCCAGCACTGATTTTGAGGCACACTGCTGGCGAGAGGCCTCCAGTCTGAAAAGCAGTCCTCCACCACTACTCTCTGTCTCCTACCTTTGGGCCAGTTCTGTATCAAAATGGTTAGTACTCCCTGTATTCCATGTGATCTAACTTTGATAATCAGTTCAACCTTGTTGAACACTTTACTGAAGTCCATATGTATATCACATCCACCACTCTGCCTTCATCAATCCTGTTTGTTAATTCTTCAAAAAAAACTCAATCAAATTAGTGAGACACGATCCCCCATGCACAAAACCATGTTGACTATCTCCAATCAGTTCTTGCCTTCTCAAATACATGTAAATGCTGTCCCTCAGGATCACCTCCAACAACGTGCCCACCACTGATATCAGATTCACCAGTCCGTAGTTCCCTACCTTTTCCTTACCACCTTTCTGAAATCGTGGTACCATGTTAGTCAACCTCCAATATTCTGGCACCTCACTTGTGACTATCTCAACAAGGGGCCCAGCAATAACTCCCCTAGCTTTCCGCAAAGTTCTAGGGTACACCTGATCAGGTCCCAGGGATTTGTCCACTTTTATGCACTTTAAGATATCCAGCACCTATTTTTCAAAATGTCGATATTTATTTCCCCATGTTCTATACAGAATCAGAGAATGCCTGCAGTGTAGAAACAGGCCATTAGGCCCAACAAGTCTACACTGATCCTCTGAAGAGTATCTCACTTAGTTACGCTACATTCCCCCTAATTAATAAATCTAACCTACACACCTTTGAACACTATGGGCAATTTAGCATGGCCAGTTCACCTAACCTGCACATCTTTGGATTGTGGGAGGAAGTCAGAGCACACGGAAGAATCCCACGCAGACACTGGGAGATTGCACAACTTCCACCCAGACTGAAATCGAACCCGGGTCCCTGGTGCTGTGAGGCAGCAATGCTAACCACTGAGTCTTCCATATCCTACTCCACAGTAAATACTGATGCAGCATACTCATTTAGTATTTCCCCACCTCCTATATTTCCTGAAAATCACCAAACTCTAATTTTAAGTTGCTCCCAATTTTTGTTTTGTGGATTCCCTCTCCAGTCTCTTATCGACCTCATTAAGTTATTAATTACCTTTTAAAGTAATGTTTCAGTCATTTTCATTTTGAACCTGAGAGGAAACAACCTCAGTGCAATCTTTCCTCTATACCAATTATTCAGGTATGACTTAACCACAATGTCAGACCATTGAGCATAACTTCAACTTTCTTGAATACCAGACACATTGAGACTTATTTCTAACATTTTAGTAGTTTTTCTGTTTTATTTTTTGAACATGTATGTTATATTCGTTCTTGGCATGTGCCCATCAATTTCTCAGCTAGCATTTATTGTCCATTCATTATGGCTATTGGTACTGAATCACCTAATTGAGCTGCTGCAGTGTTTTGGATGCAGATACACCTACACTGAACTTTGTGTAGGAACCTAATTTTCTGCTCCAGCACAGGTTCTAGAATTTTTGCTCTTACTGCATTCTTGAAATGATGAGACCCAAAGGACTTGTGAGTTTGTACAATGTTAACCATAAATCTTTCAGTATCAGTGGAGAAATAGTACGACATAAATTAATGGTCTAAATGTGACTAAATTACTTTGACTTGAAGACCTGTATCCTATACAGTTTTCATCAAGTTTTGTATGTGAGAAACATGAGGATGACGAGAGTATGTGAGAAACATGAGAATGACAAGAACGAGGGTAGGTCCGATCAAGGACAGTAGTGGGAGACTGTGTATTGAGTCGGAAGAGACAGGAGAGGTCTTAAATGAGTACTTTCTTCAGTATTTACAAATGAGAGGGACCGTATTGTTGAAGAGGAGAGTATGAAACGGACTGGTAAGCTAGAAGCGATACTTGTTAGGAAGGACGATGTGTTGGGCATTTTGAAAAACTTGAGGATAGACAAGTCCCCCAGTCCTGACGGAAAATATCCTAGGAATATGTGGGAAGCAAGAGAGGAAATTGCAGAGCCGTTGGCAATGATCTTTTTGTCTTCACTGTCAATGGGGGTGGTACCAGGGGGTTGGAGAGTGGTGAATGTTGTGCCCCTGTTCAAAACAGGGGATAGGGATAACCCCGGGAATTACAGGCCAGTTAGTCTTACTTCGGTGATAGGCAAAGTAATGGAAAGGGGTCTGAGGGATAGGATTTATCAGTATCTGGAAAGACACTGCTTGATTAGGGACAGCCAGCACGGATTTGTGTGGACAGTGAGGAGGGCTGTTGTTGGCTGCAGAGGGACTTAGATATGATGCAGAGCTGGGCTGAGGAGTGGCAGATGGAGTTCAACCCTGCCAAGTGTGAGGTTGTCCATTTTGGAAGAACAAATAAGAATGTGGAATACAGGGTTAATGGTAGGGTTCTTAGTCAGGTGGAGGAACAGAGGGATCTTGGGGTCTATGTACATAGATCTTTGAAGGTTGCCACTCAGGTGGATAGAGTTTGTAAGAAGTCCTATGGAGTATTATCGTTCATTAGCAGAGGGATTGAATTCAAGAGTCGTGAAGTGATGTTGCAGCTGTACAGGACTTTGGTTAGGCCACATTTGGGGTACTGTGTGCAGTTCTGGTCGCCTCACTATAGGAAGGATGTGGAAGCTTTGGAGAGGGTGCAGAGAAGGTTTACCAGGATGTTGCCTGGAATGGAGAGGAAGTCGTACGAGGATAGGTTGAGAGTTCTCGGCCTTTTCTTGTTGGAACGGCGAAGGATGAGGGGTGAGTTGATAGAGGTTTATAAGATGATCAGAGGCATAGATAGAGTAGACAGTCAGAAACTTTTTCCCCGGGTGCAATAGAATGTTACAAGGGTACATAAATTTAAGGTGAAGGGTGGAAGGTATAGGGGGGATGTCAGGGGTAGGTTCTTTACCCAGAGAGTGGTGTGGGCATGGAATGCGCTGCCTGTGGGAGTGGCAGAGTCAGAATCATTGGTGACCTTTAAGCGGCAATTGGATAGGTACACGGATAGGTGCTTAAGCTAGGACAAATGTTCAGCAAAGCATTGTGGGTCAAAGGGCCTGTTCTGTGCTGTATTGTTCTATGTTCTATGTTCTATGTTTTGATCATTCAATTTGCATTCCCTTGGCCGTACAAAACTTGAAAAGTATTGAATGGAGAGACAAATGCCAAAGATTTTCATCTGACAGTCATCAGCATAAATGTAAGGATGCCAAATTTGGAATGATCACAGCAGACTCAAAAATGGGCCCAAGGCCATCCATTTCAGATATGAGAAGGACCTACTCTACTTCCAATTGCCCTAAAAAGGCAAAATATTTCAAAAATCTGAGCAACAGTTTCAGGGATCCATTTCATGTTACAATGCAGTGGCTAAATGTGTAATGTTTTCCAGTAACAAGATGCTGCTGTCCATAAAAAGGGCATTTTGCTGACCATGCAATTAAATAAATTCAGACATGAAATTCCATGTTGTTGCAATGCCAACCATGTAGGTCATACATTCAAACAATAGGCTGGTTGGATCAAACTCTTTGGTCCTTTGCAACAGGCAGAGTGAAGACTGCACTGTGCCAGCATGTGTTCTACAGCCCAAAGCAAAAGACATGTTGTTGCATGTGATCTTGAAACTGGAGGGCATTTGCTGAACAATCCTAAGTGTACTAATTGCGAACTACAGATCAACTTAAGGTATTCATTTCAGCTTGTAATGTGACTCCCACACACTTGCTCGAAGTGACTTATGGAGCAAGCCATTTTGTGCAAACCAAAGGAAACGGTTAAATATTGAAATTTTCTTAAATTGCCCAGGAGCATGGGGATTTTATATTTCTCTGTTGCTTTCTTATTCCACGTCTCAACTCATCTGAGTTGACTTGCTGACCAATTCTTTTCTCCTGTAGTATAATTTGAAATTTGGCATTCTTGCATTTGTCCTGATGAATGCGAGATGAAATGTTTCACCTCCATGTCTTTTAGACACTTTCCAAGAATCAGAATCTTTATAAGGTGTTATGTAAGAAAGGAGGAAGAGAGAAATAATGGAAGATAGGTCCTTTGACATATCAGCAGCAGTGGACAAATACTGTAATCCAATTTAGAGTTGTAGGAATGGACACTTAGAAAATCCTCTGAAGAGCACCCATTATTTTTTTGAATTGCCAATCTGTTTCAATTTTTCCCAGACTTCATACTGCTCTGTATTTCTTCTCGGTTTCAAGACCAATTTTCCTAGAATGTGAAGTAGGGTGTAAATTGGTGGGGATTCCCTTAATACTTATGAGTTAGGTGGGGAAGAGGCACAGACATTCTTATGGCACTAGTTGCAGTATGAAAAAATTAAGGGTCCAGTTTGAGTGTAGTGAATGGTTGCATGTTAGTTAATGGTTGCATATTAATGAATGGGTGAGGTTACGAATTGGTAGGATGGAAAGGTGAGTTGGCGGCTGCAGTAAGTGTATAAACAGGTTGGGTAAGTGAGTTAAATGGATGGGTATCTATGGTGTTTGAGGAAGAAGGTGGGGTTGGTGTGGTTGGGTGGGCTGAGTTGATCGGTAGTTTTGCTTGCAATTGGGTAAGGCGGTATGTGGTTCTGGTAGTAGGTGGATAAGTCAGGTAGATAAGGTGGTAGTTAGGTGAGGTGATACTTCTGTAGGGTGGAAGGTAAATAAGGGGTAAGTGAGTAGGTAGATGAAGTAGTAAATGTGTCAGAGATATTAAGCTTGGATCTGGAAGGTTGTCGTGTTAGAGGACAGGTAGTTGTTTGATAAAGGATAGACAGGTCAGCTCAGCACAGATAATCATGGGCTATATTGAGTGTTCAGGAAAGGTAGGTGATCAGATAAGAGGTCAGTCAGAAAGTTGGTTTGTCTCATGGTCAGTGGTATAGTAGGAAGGTCAGGGAAAGCTGCTAGTTGGTTGAGGTGAAAGTGAAGACTGCAGATGCTGGAGATCAGAGTCAAGATGATTCATTCCTGATGAAGGGCTCCTGCCCAAAACATTGATTTTCCTGCTTCACGGATGCTGGCTGACCTGCTGTGCTTTTCCAGCACCACTGTAGCCTTGACTCTGCTAGTTGGTTGAGTTCAGTGATGGTTCATTGAGGAGTCAGAGGTGGTAGTTACAGTGGTGTGGAGGCATTTGGATATCAGAGATAAAAGGAAGTGATGTACATGTGGGATTGGGGTTGTAGTTCATGTGTTGGTGGGATGGTTGTGTGCCAGAAACTAATTAGCTTCTAACAGTGGCTAGGAGGTTATTTGGTGTCAATGGTAGGGTGGGATGCAGGTTTAATGACTACTCAGGGGTCAGGATAGGCAGTCATGGTGTTAAAAGGGAAATCAATGGTTCAGTATTAGTAAATGGGATTTACAGAGTTATATAGCATGGAAACAAATCCATTCAACTTGTCCATGCTGACCAGGTTTCTCAAACTAAATTAGTCCCATTTGCCTGCATTTGGCCCATATCCCTCTAAAACCTTTCTATTCATGCACCTATCCAAATGTCTTTTAAATGTTCTAACTGTAACTGCACCCACCACTTCCTCTGGCAGAACATTCCACATATGAACCACCCTCTATGTGGAAAAAGTTACCCTTCAGGTCCCTTTTAAGTTTTTCTCTTCTCACCTTAAAAATATACCTTCTGGTTCTGAACTCCCTTACCTTAGGAACAAGATCTATTTAAGGATGTAAGTTTGCTCGCTGAGCTGGAAAGTTCCTTTTCAGACATTTTGTCACTATACTATGTAACATCATCAGCGAGCCTTCGGTGAAGCACTGGTAATATGGCCCACTTTTTATTTATGTGTTTAGGTTTCCTTGAGTTGGTGATAGCATTTTCTGTGGCGATGTCATTTCCTGTTCCTTTTCTCACGGGATGGTAAATGGGGTTCAAGTCAGTGTGTTCATTGATAGAGTTCTGGTTGGAGTGCCACACTGCTAGGAATTCTTGTGTGTGTCTCTGTTTGGCTTGTCCTAGAGTGGATGTGTTGTCTCAGTTGAAGTGGTGTCCTTCCTCATCTGCATGTAAAGATACAAGTGAGAGTGGATCATGTCTTTTTGTGGCTAGTTGATATTCATGTATCCTGGTAGTTAGTTTTCTGCCTGGTCATCCAATGTAGTGTTTGTTACAGTTCTTGCAAGGTATTTTTTAACTGACATTAGTTTTACTTGTTGTCTGCAAAGGGTATTTCAAGTTCATTAGCTGCTGTTTTAGTGTGTTAGTGGGTTTGTGGGCTACCAGGACGTCAAGAGGTCTGAGTAGTCTGGCAGTCATTTCCATGATGTCTTTGATGTAGGGGAGAGTGGCTAAGGTTTTTGAATGCGTTTTGTCTGCTTGTTTGGATTTGTTGCTGAGAAATCAGCAGTCTGTGTTCATTGGGTACCCATTCTTTTTGAATACACTGTATAGGTGATTCTCCTCTGCTCATCGTAGTTCCTCTGTGCTGCAGTGTGGTGGCTCATTGAAATAATGTTTTAATGTAATGGCTGTAGTTCAGTATTTGGTCTGTATGTGTTGTTTTCCTATAGACGCTGGTTTGAAGTTCCCCATTGGCTGTTCACTCTACTACAACATCTAGGAATGGCAGTTTGTTGTTGTTTCCTCCCCTTGAGTGAATTTTATGCCAATAAGGGTATTATTCATGGTCTTGAACATTGCCTCTAATTTGTTTCATTTAGTGATGACAAAGGTGTCATCCACGTAGCGGACCCAAAGTTTGGGTTGGATGGTTGGCAGAGCTGTTTGTTCGAGTCTCTGCATTACTACCTCTGCTAAGAACCCTGATATCGGAGATCCCATGGGTGTTCTGTTGGTTTGTATGTAGGTTTGAAGGTGAAGTGGGTGGTAAGACATAGATCCATTAGCTTGACCATATTGTCCTTATCGTCAAGCGGTGCATACCACCCGTGCTTCACCGGAGGCTCTCTGATGATGTTACCTAGTATGTTGATAAAACGTCTGAAGATAAACCTTCCAGCTCAGAGAGATTTATGGGATGGACCCCAGGGAGCAGGAGAATTGCCCAATGAAAACTAAAATAAAACAGGCAATTCCCATGGAGATTAGCATATATGAATCGCTGGAGCTGAAAGATTTGGCACATCATATACTATTTGAAAGTCAACACAAATTGATGAAAAGAAAATCAGATTCAAAAACTGAGTTAGAGATTTTAGTGATGCAACCTACAACCTGGTTAAGGTGAATGAAGGAGTTAAGTGGTTGTAGTGCATTTGGAATTTCAAAGGAAATTCACCAAAGTGTTACTCAAAAGTTTGTTACACAATATTAGAATGTAGGGCTAGGATGAAGTATTACTGTGGACTGAGGATTGATTAATTGGCAGAAAATAGAGAGTAGGAACAAACAAGACCATTCTAAAATGGCAGATTGTATCTCGTAGAATACCACAAAGATTAACATTTCTACTCCAGTTATCTCTAATTTATAAGAATGATTTTGATGAGGGGAATGCAGGAACATAACTTTCTGTTACTACAAAGTTAGGTAGGACCATAAGACCATAAAACCATAAGACGTAGGAGTGGAAGCAAGTCCATTTGGCCCATCGAGCCCACTCTGCCATTTAGTCATGGCTGATGCATGTTTCAATTCCACTTACCCGCACTCTCCCCGTAGCCCTTAATTCCTTGCGAGATCAAGAATTTATCAATCTCTGCCTTGAAGACACCCAACATCCTGGCCTCCACTGTGCTCTGTGGCAATGAATTCCACAAGCCCACCACTCTCAGGCTGAAGAAATGTCTCCTTATTTCCATTCTAAATTGACCCTCTCTAATTTTAAGGCTATGCCCACAGGTCCTAGTCTCCCCGCCTAATGGAAACAACTTCCTCGCGTCCACTCTTTCTAAACCATGCATTATCTTGTACATTTCTATTAGATCTCCCCTCAACCTTCTAAACTCTAATGAATAAAATCCCAGGATCACCAGCCAATCATCATGGAAGGTAAACTTAGGTGGGGTTGGGGGGCGATTAATCAAGGAAAGCTTTTGGAATGATGAGAGATTGGAAAATGTTTGTATTTAGATCATCTTGACTTCTGTATAAATGACTAAACATTCAGTTAGTTCCTAGGATAAAGAGATTCTCCTTCAGGAAAGATTGAGTAGTCTAGACCCATATTTCCTTGTGTTCAGAAGGACGGCAGATAGTCTAACTGAAATAGCTAAAATTCCTGAGATATTTAGCAAAGTGGATATTGATTTTGTTTGTTAATTGTGGGGATTCTCACAGGGTCACAATCTCAGACTGAGCTATTAGTCATTTAGTTCCGTGATAGTTCTGTGTCGAGCTGTGAATCTTTGCAATACTCTGCCGTAGAAAGCAATAGCTGCTCAGTCTGAGTATATTGAAGACAGACGTCAATAAGCTTTCAGTAATAAGGTAACAAGTAAGGGTATTGAGGAATGCGCAGTTCCAGTAGAAGATTAGCCATTAGATTACTAAATGGTAGAACAGGCAAATGGCCGACCCCAACTCATGTGTTAAAATGTTTTGACACCCCTTACTGCGTATTAAATACCTGTTGGACTCAGCATCCAAACAGGTGGTGGATATTTGATCAGAAATTTGCGCAATAACCCTGGAATGCACGTTCGAAAATGCTGCAAGATGCAGACTGGCCAATTCCGCTTCTTAGATTCCCGCTAACCCAATGTCGGACACCTACCGTGACGTTACCATCTGCAGGACACTATAGCAATCGCCAGTCAATAATTGGCAGGTATGGAAGAAGAGGGAATAACATGAGGGTTCATTGTATTTTTAACTGCAATTCCTGTGATATAACCGGCCGGAACATACTGATACCCACCCTTACACAAAGTGTGTGATTAAAACAAAACACTATTTGGGAGTGGCGCACACATTAAATTCAGATCATTGTTGGTTGGAGAGAAGCCGTAAATCAATGAGGCTAACAGCCTTTCTCGTGAGGGGATGCCATCTCAAGCCCAGATAATTGGGCATGCGGCCAAGCTGAAGGCGGAATGGAGGAGGGGTGCGGCGGTCTGTTGAAATTATGGGACAGGGTCCGCTCCTTTTGGTTTTTCATCTCCATTGCGGGAAGTGTGTCGCTCTGGGACAGAATGCCTCGCCACGTCAGGCAGAGTTAAGCCAGAACTGCATCAGGGCAGAACTTATGTGAACGCCGGTACCAAGCCCGAATGAGAGAGAGTGTGAAACAATGATGCACCACTAGTTAAAGCATAGGATCCTCTCTTTTTTTTCTCCCCTCCCCCGAATCTTTGGAAGTGACTCTCGGTCACTTCCAACCCCTCAGATGTAAATCTAGAGGAGTGTGCTATTTATAGAGCAGCTGGCAAAACTATTAGTTTAACACGCTGCCAACCCTAGTTTGCTTGCAATCATTAACCCATTTGAAATAAACAGATTCATGACCGAATTAAAATAGCCATGGCTGGAATTTAGTTTAAAAGCATTGACCCCCCCGCCCTCCGCCCCCGCACACTAAAAATAACTGAGGACCACTTAAAAGCCATTAATGCCAGCTCAGTCGCAAAAATCAGCCGGGCTTCTGCAGGCGAGGCGACAGGACATTGGCGGAGGGGTAGGGGGAAGAAACGCAGAATTGTCCACTGCATCTTTTTTAAAATCTTCAGGCAACCAGAATCTCTTGGTGGGACACAGGTCAGCATCTCTGTGACGCTGCTAGGACGCCACAAGCCGGCTTCAGCTGCCGTGTAGAAGGATGAGGTAAATGAGGAGGCAGCACACACCGAGTGGAATCCACTGGACTCTCCCTCCGCTGCACGGACTTGTTTTTGTTTTAGCTGGCGATCGAGCGTTGATCGCGTGTATAGCATCCCTTTTGCCGGCGAGTGTGTTTGCCACGCTTTGACCTCACTTAAAGTGAATAAATGGGGTGGGTGGGGGGGGAGAGGGGGCAAAGCAAGGCGAAGATGTCTCTGACTCGACTCCATTTGCCTGAGTCAGGTATGGCCAGTTACATGCCACCACCACCCCCTCACTTCTCTCCCACCCCAACGGACTGCTAACTGGTCCAGGCTTGACATCCCTCCACCTCGCTTCCAGATGATATTGCAACCTATTGAGAGACAAGGCAAAATCATCGAACCCGTTCTCTTCATTAAAAAAAAAATGCTGTCCAACTCTGTTTCGGAGCTTAACAGCATGCTTCGGAGTCTAATTTTGTAAGTTTAAGTACACAATGTGCGGCCATCCTGGAGATAAA
>NC_057719.1:85712386-85770681 GCF_004010195.1 Chiloscyllium plagiosum | reverse complement strand
CCCCAACTTTAACGGGGAAAACCGAAGCCTTAATCCTCCAGTTTCTCATTCATGGGAGAAGGAAGGTGTTCCGGCCGGCGGCGAGCTTTCAATGAGGTGAGTGATCATCAGAGTCAAGCTGCGCAGAAACTGGAGGTGAGTCACTTTGCCTTTCATTGGGCAAGAAAATGCCATGTCTAAATGTGAGAGCAAAAGAACTTCATAACTTTAAAATATCTTTGCAAGCTCACAATACTTGTCAGCTTGTTATAACAAGGAGAATGCTAGTTTAGGAGCTGACGGACAAAAGATCTTTTCAAATGTAAGGTTTCAGCATCCTCCGGGTGCTCCAGTTTCCTCCCCCAGTCTAAAAATAGATGTATTGGCCATGCTCAATTGTCCATAGTGTCCAGGGATGTGCAGGTTGGATAGATTAGCTATGGGGAAATGCATTATAGAAAGATGGTAGGGGATTGGATCTGGGTGAGATGCTTTTCGAAAGGTCGGTATAGACTGGGTGGGGCCAATGGCCTGATTCCCCATTTCCCCATTCTATAAGTGTTGTCAGAACTACCTGCTAGGAAGCAGAGTGCTGCCATTACGTGGTCCGTACTTAGTGTTCATGGTCAAACTGCACACCTAACAGGGAGAATAAACCAGTGCTCATTCTGAAATAATTGGGTAAAGCAACTACAACGGAACATTGGCCAAAGACCACAGGTTGTAAGTTATGGGACCAATATTAAAGCTGAAAGCAATAACTTCACTTTTTTTTTTACAAATTACTGGAAAACACTCTGCACTTTTCTACCAATGCAATTTTAGCTTGAGATGTCGTGTTAAAAAAAAAAACAAATGCTCTGGAATCAGTCAAGGATTGCCTGACCAGCAAATATCTTGGTACCTCGAAATGTTGAGCGGAGCTGGCTGGTTCTTCAGTGTTATTGGTTACCCGATAATCACGGAAATAGAGCACATCCTTTCAACCACTTCATTCCCTTGCCCTTCGGCCAACCTTCACTCTCGCCCTCCCTGCTTCGCCTGTCCTGAACTCCAGGCTCTCTTCCAACTTTAGCAATAACCTGTGCCTGAGACGCAATCAACCCCTCAGTTTTGATCCTCACTGACTGACTCTCAACTGATACTGTCCCAAAAACTGCTCTCGATCCCCCTTATCTGGACAACGCACCTCTATGATAGCCCCTAGCCCAACCTTCCTTCTCTTTGCAAAGCCCTTCAACGGAATTTGCTTCCTCAAATTCATGCCGTTGTTTCCCACAACTCCCTCCAATCAGGTTTCCAGGGCAATGCTTAAAAGTCCATTGTTAGAAGCTGTGACAATGACCAGGATTAACAGCCCTGTCTCCTTCTCAATCTGTCCACAGCATTCAAGAATATACCACCCGATCACATTCTCTAACTGGATGGAACTGTAATGTTTTATTGGTATCTGTCCTGCAATGACTCTCTAAATCACCAACAATGAACATTACAGCTGTATGCGCTCCAACTTCTAGGATCGTGTTTTAATGTCTTATTGTCTGCGCTGCTTTCAGCTCCCTTAGCTCAGACACTGAATTCCCTCCCTAAACCACTTCACCTCTTTCAGTCAAATGTATCCTTGTATGTCTTGGTGCCAGAAAGATTTTACACTAAATGACTATTGTTAAGGGCACTGGGACATGTTCACATTAAAGACCTTGTAAAATCTAAGCCCAGTTGCTATTGCAGCGCTGGACGAAATGGAAACCATTGCAGTCTATGAATACATCTGGCACCTGCTCTGCCTGGTCACAGTATTTTATTGAGTCAGTTATCTTTAGCTCATTATTTAGGACTTTATGACTTGTGGCCGTGCTTGGCTGAGTCGCATTTTTTAACTACAGTGACCGTACTTAGACATTAAAGAACGAGAATCAGAATCATACAAAATGGCAACAACATGGGTCCAACTAGTCCACGCCAGCCAGCCCAGACAACCCATTGGTTACTGCCACCAGGGAGTACAGCCTTCCAGTTGAAATCCAATGATTATCCAGTGCAACTGCATGTCAAACTTAGACTGGGAATGGCTTTGTATCATCGCCGTGATGTTCACTTTCCAATCACCACTAAATGCTATAATGCACAACTCACATCTCTCATCCCTCCCTTTTCTGTTGTGCATTTTCCTTCTCGCCACAAGTGATGGACGAGGTTCATACAATTAACCTCTAAAGTGCAGAGTGGGGTTGGGGGTGGGATGGTTTCGCCCTATCACCAAGAGGCATAGGCTTCAGGGTTTAGCACAGAAACATGAGGATTAAAAGCTCCCAACACAATGCGGTGAACTGTCCGAGGTGCTGTCATTCCACTGAAACCACCACGAAACAAAAGGCTTTTAGGGACTTTCTGTGCTCTCGTTAGTAATAGGCCACCCTGCGTTGGAACAATATTTTTAGTTTACGTGTAAAACACTTTGAAGGTTCCCTGTTGGTGCGGAAGTCACTGGGAAAGTGCAATTTTTTTTTATTGATTCCTTCAAAGTGTACTTTCTCTTCGCTTCCATCGTCTCTGCAACCTGCTAGTTGACCGAAACAATACTGCCTTATTTTTTCTTTTGCTTCTGTGACAAAACTTGACGCGTTTTATATTTATGCACTCTGTATACGAAGGGTATTACTAGAATATATTACTTATCACACAAGGGAAAATGAATAAACTGCGCCTCCATTTGGGGAGAGAGACTTCGTCCCTGTCTGGTGGTGGTGGTGGTGACCTCTAACGGACATTGTCCTGATAATGTTGGAGACAAGAATAGGGACTGTGCATTAAGGGCTAATCCTTCTTTAACATTTACTGATACAGGATGGAATATCTGTCTAGGGACAAGATTTTGGATTACCAAGGAGCACAACTTCAGATTATTCAGAGGCCTCTTTATTCATTGCATTGAATCTGCAACCTCTTGGTGATATCAACCCAACTTGTGGAGCAGACCTCACTGCCGACACCCACCCTGTTGTATGAGGCTGCCTGTCCTTTTGCTTAACTTGGGAAGGGTTTGCTGCAACATCCTCTTTCAGGGCAGGGCTTTACAAGAGCTGCTTGGTCTAGTGTGGTGTGGATGAAAGCCACTTTTCGGTACTTAGAAGACATTCTTGCCTTGAACAGGATGCTGTTTAGTTTGTATTAACAACTGAGTATAAGGTAGACTGGTTGTCTCTGTAACAATGTCTCTGAGGAGAATTTGGGTGGTAGATCGGTCTTACTCCTTCCGATCTCAAGCTGTTCCCCACTAACTAGGTCTCTATGACAGCATCAAGGTATTCCTTCAATACTGATCCTGTCAGATTCTGACCACCCTTAGAGAACAAGCACAAAAATTATTCAGTTGTAAAATTTCATCTGCCAATGTTAAGCAATAAGATTGGAACTTCAAAATCACTGAGGAAGAATGGGAAAAATCAGAACAGGTGGAATGCAATGAGATAAAATGTGAGGTTTGATAGGAAGAATGGAGGTGCTGAATATTACTTAAATGGAGAAAGACTGCGGAAAGGCGCACAACAGAGGGATTGTGCATGAATCACAAAAGGTTTATCCAAGTTCAGTGGGTATTAGGGAAAGCAAGTGGAATGTTGGTCATTATTTCATCAGGTGTGGAGTCTTAAAATAGAGGGGTTGCATATGGATAACACGTATCACGTTTTCTCAGAAGCAAAAGAATAAGGAAGGCAGTATTGGCTAGGTTAACCAGCAACTTGCAGAGGCTATGGAACCGGAGAGAAATTAGGCTTTGAAGCAATCAATAAAACGATACAAGGCACTAGCCAGATCATAGCTGGGATATAGTGAACAGTTTTGCGCCCTTACGTATGGGAAAGATAAACTATCATTAGAGGTATTCTGGAGAAGGTTCACTCGGTTAATACTGGGTATGGAGAAACTTTCTTTGTTGAGAAGAGGTTGATAATGAAAGAGGTTGAGTACTTTGGGCCTATACTCATACGAAATTTAGAAGGATCAGACACAACGTTTTTGAAACATGCAAGACTCTGGGAACTTGACAGGGTAGATGCGGAGATACTGTTTTCCCCATTGTGGAAGAGTCTGGGCGCAGAGAATCTCAAAATAAGGGTTTACCTGCATAAGATAGAGATGAAAAGAATTTATCTTCTCTGTGGGGGTAGTTATTCTGCGGAACTCTTTACAACATAGATTCTATGACATTAAATATATCTAAGGCTGAGATTTTTAATCAGTAAGGGTTGTGAGGGAAAGGCGGGAAGGTCGAGTTGGGGTTATCAGATCGGTCATAATCTCATTGACTGATAGAACAGACTTGATGGGCCCAACGTCTTCTGATCTTAAGACTCTTTGATCTCAATATCTCGTAAGAGGGTAGAAAAATGCGCAGAACCCAGGTCTGGTTAGCGAACCCAAACCAATCACCAGAACCAATATAAACAGTAGGTGGTGGAGAAACTCAGGATGTCCTGCGGCATTTGCGGAAAGAGAAAGTTAACATTTCCAGTCCAACACGACTCTCCTTCCGAACTCAGGGCCATCTTTTTTTTTGTATCTGTTAACGTTTCCTTTGTAACTACTGCCCAGAGAAGACATTCTGGTTAAAATTGTGCGTCATGGGTGAAGGCTTACTTTGTACAAGAACACTGGATGGTTAGGGACCACCCTCGACCGATAGGGGCATGTTTTCAGAAACTGACAACTGACATTGTAGAATCTTAAGAATAAAATCAAGTGGACATTAAACCAGGCAGTCAGGAGCCGTGATGATAGTGGACAATGGATGCAAATTTAACGCTGATAGGAGAACCTACCCTGTATCTTCGCTTTTGAAAAGCTGAAGCCGACAAATTACACCCGGATTTCAAGTGAGGCCCAAAAAGAATGACAATTTGGAGAAAGCATAAAGAATGGAAAGGGCCATGTTGGAGCTGGTCTTGTTTAAACTGGAGACTCGAATTCATTCCCTTTATGCGCGGAAACTACTGAAATGGAGCGTCCTGAAAGGGAAAATGAACCAGGAACAAAAATATGCTTTGGAGAGTGGGTCTGCCTAAATTAAGACTGATATATCACAGCGGAGGTCTGGATCCAGACATAAAGCCACAGAAAGTTGTGTTTGACAGCTGCCCGTGTCCCACATGGATGGAGTTAGAGGTCTCTGAATCTGGGTGGAAGGAGACATGCCAGCAGTTATAAACTGTCCTTAAACAGAGATTAGCAGATTCAGGTAGACAGACAACAGTGGTGACTCAGCTATATCACAATGTTCTGCTCTTCCTAGGCCGCTGTGGACAAAAGAAATTGGAGTTTCTGCTTCCTGGACTGCTGCAGGATCAGAAAAATGATGGGGTATGGGACTGGACTGTGCACTGTCGCTTGATAAACAAAAATAACAAAGCACGATACGTCAATGAAAAAAAATCACACAGATGTCTGACTCGGCCATTCGGCCCATCTGGAGAATTGAATAGAAGGACTGGACAATTATCTAAATTCAATCAATACAATTTACTCGAAGATTTTCTGCAGCATGAGGAAAATGACTTTACATTTCAACAAGCTGCTCGGTCCAAGATCTTTGCTCTGCTTCACCGGACAGTACAGCGACCTGGGTCTAATATAAAATCATAGAGGTTAACAGTATAGAAGGAAGGAGAAGTGACCTTATATAAAATCATGAGGGGTATAGGTCGAGTTAATGGTAGGTTTCTTTTACCGAGGATGGGTGATTTCAAGGCGAGGGGGTACATTATTAGGGTGAGGAGAGAGATTTTAAAAAGTCATGTTGGGCATTTTTTTTTATACAGAGGGTGGTTCACGTGTGGAATGAGCTTTCTGAGGAAATAGTGGATGTGAGTAAAATTACAACATTTAAAAGACATTTGGGTAAGTACATGAATGGGAAAGGTTTGGAGGGATATGGGCTAGGAGCAGGCAGTTGGGACTCGTTTAGTCTGGGATAATGTTCAGCACGGATTGGTTGGACCAAAGAGTCTGTTTCCGTGATGTATTAGTCTATGGCTCTATAATTGTACCGGTTCCAGAAAGAGCTACCCGGCTAGTCCCACTCTCCAGCCCCACCTCCATAGCCCTTTAAAACCTCTGTTACCTGTTCAATGCCATTCATCCCTCCCAATTTCTTGGGGCTAGCTTTCAATTGGAAAAAAAAAGCACACACATTTTCTAGTCATTTTAAGGATTAACAGCGCAACCTAAATCTGGCGAGAAGTCGACTGATGGATACTAAAGAAGAGTGGGACTAGAGCACAACAGGAAAGCTTAGCAATACCATCTCCCCATGCGCCCCATCTCCCCCATCATCTTATGTGGTAAGAGGATTTCTGTGTAATAAGGGGTTACAGTGCCATGGAAAGGAGGCAAATATGTCTATAATCATTGATATGAAGATATCAACCAGAGTGGAATGGAAGCTATTGATGGAGCAAACAAAATAATGTCACACTTCGATGTCTGATTTCTTTAGTGGGATGATATTTCAGTTTAGTTCCTTCACAGCTGAGTACTGTGACTCGGAATTGGTTAGATACTCGCTCAAGGGATTTTCTCCATTGGGATAACTGGGGACTAGCCTTGGCACTTCATTGATGACCACTCTCATCGGCAGTCTGAGGGCTACTGTGTGTGGAGATGACTCAGGTCACACTGCGTGTTAGTCCCACCATCTCTTCGATTGCACAGAAAACACATGTGATCTGCAGCAAATGATTCTTTCCACTTAACGCGGACAAAGAATTATAGAAATGGTGACAGCATAGAAGGAAGCCATTCAGCCTGCCGTGATCTTGCCTGCCCCATCCCAGCATGATGGATATGCCCACACCAGATGAATTGCAATGGTTCAAGAACACAGCTCTCCGCCACCTTCTACAGGGCAGTTAGAGATGGGCAACAGATGTTGGATTAGTCAGCGATGTCCGCATTCTCAGTTTTAATACGTGACAGCAATCATATGCACTCATTTATTGCTTCATCTTACTTTTCTAGTCTTTTTTTTCATCTTTTGGTACTATCTTTGCCCATTGTGAAAATATAGCTCAGGTATATAAAAATACTCTCCTCTTTTAAATGCAGGTCATTGCTAAAGTTTGGTCTGCCATTTTTCTGATTTCAACTTGCACCATGATCAATGGTTCATTACCACTTTCCCCTTCCTCAGATTGCTCTGAAGTTGTTTCTTTGACTGTGGGCAGGATAATGCTGTCCAGGATTCACATCTGCAGCCACAGAAATGCTTATTTCTTTTCTTAGTTGAAGTATTCCATATTGCGCCATTTTCCTAATCTGCCTTCAGTTGGTGGGCCAACCATTATGGTGACTCTAGGCAGAAGTGAGTACTTCAGATGCTGGAGATTAGAGTCAAGATTAGAATGGTGCTGGAAAAGCACAGCATGTCAGGCAGCATCCGAGGAGCAGGGAAATCGACGTTTTGGGCGAAAGCCTTTCATCAGGAATTATGGTGACTCTAGTTGTGTTTCACAGAGGAAGAATTAATGTCACCAGGATTTAAATCAGAATACTTGCCTGGTCCTCCTTGACTCAATTTTGGTCCCCCATTCCTTGTCTACCAACATACCCTTTTGCTGCAGAGTGGTTGCATCTATAAACATGTTGGCAATGAATCCTGCAATCTCATAGATGCACCATAGGGAGAACAGATGCTTATGAAGCTTCAAACCTCAGAATTCAAGTTGCTGCAACTAATGACACAATCTGGGCAAGCAACTGCCACGACTTGAGCAGTGTGTTTGACTTCCCTCATTGAACAGAATGGGAAATCCACAGGACAGAGGTCATCAGTTAATAAACTATTAAGTGGCTTAACAAAAATAAATGTTGAGGCTTAAATGAATAGTGATTATAGGGAAAGGCTGAACAGGCTGGGGCTGTTTTCCCTGTTGCGTTGGAGGCTGAGGGGTAACCTTAGAGGTTTACAAAATTATGAGGGGCATGGATAGGATAAATAGACAAAGTCTTTTCCCTATGTTTGGGGAGTCCAGAACTAGAGGACATAGGTTTAGGGTGAGAGGGGAAAGATATAAAAGAGACCTAAGGGGCAACTTTTTCACACAGAGGGTGGTACGTGTATAGAATGAGCTGCCAGAGGAAGTGGTGGAGGCTGGTACAATTGCAACATTTAAGAGGCATTTGGATGGGTATATGAATAGGAAGGGTTTGGAGAGATATGGGCCGCGTGCTGGTAGGTGGGACTAGATTGAGTTACGCTATCTGGTCGGCATGGACAGGTTGGATTGAAGGGTCTGTTTCCATGCTGCACATCTCTATGACTCTATGTCTTCATTAATTACAAAAGGCATATTTCCATCATTCCAAATGTAAAATCATTGCTTGAGATCAACTTCAATAGATCAAAGGAGTTGACCCATGAGACTTCCTGGCTGTCATTCCATCATAAGAATATACAGTTATACAGCATGGAAACAGACACATCAGTCCATGCTGAACATAAACCCAAACAAAACTAGTACCACTAGCCTGCACTTGACCAATATCCATTGAAATCTTTCTTGTTCATGTACTTACCTCAATGTGTTTTAAACACGAACTGTACCCACATCTATCACTTCCTCTGAACGTTCATTCCACACATGAACCACTCTCTGTATAAAAGAAAAATTGGCCCTCGTGTCTTTTAAAAAATATTTCTCCTCTCACCGTAAAAACATGCTACCTGGTCTTGAAATCCCCCACCCTAGAGAAAAGACACTTGGCATTCACTTTATCTATACTCCTCATAATTTCATAAAACACTGTAAGGCCACCTCTTAACATTCTACCCTCTGGTGAGAAAAGTCCTAGCCTATCTAGCTTCTCCTTATAATACAAACCCTCCATTCCTGGCAATGTCTCTGCAGCCGAATAATGTCTCCTGCTATGTAAAATAGTCACTTGAGCATCATTTAGTCACATCCATTTTTTAAATTCACTCATGGGATGTGGGTGCTGCTGGCTGGACACTATTTATTGCTTGTCCCTAGTTGCCCTTGAGAAGCTGCCTTTTTGAATTGCTGCAGTCCAAGTTGTACAGGTATACAACTGAAGGGTAATTATGATGCTGTGAGACAGGATCTGAGGAGCATAAGTTGGGAGCATAGGCTGTCAGGGAAGGATGTCGTGGAAATGTGGAACTTTTTCAAGGAACAGATACGACATGTCCTAGATATGTATGTACCTGTCAGGCAGGAAAGAAATGGTTGTGTGAGGGAACCTTGGTTGATGAGGGAGGTTCAATGTCTTGTAAAGAGGAAGAAGGAGGCTTACATAAGGTTGAGGAAACAGGGTTCAGACAGAGCAGTGGAGGGATACAGGATAGCCAAAAGGGACCTGAAGAAAGGGATTAGTAGAGCTAAGAGAGGGCATGAAAAATCTTTGGCAGATAGGATCAAGGATAACCCAAAGGCATTTTATGCGTATGTGAGAAACATGAGAATGACGAGAACTAGGGTAGGTCCAATCAAGGACAGTAGTGGGAAACTGTGCATTGAGTCGGAAGAGATAGGAGAGGTCTTGAATGAGTACTTTTCTTCAGTATTTACGAACGAGAGGGACCGCATTGTTGAAGAGGAGAGTGTGAAACGGACTGGTAAGCTAGAGGAGATACTTGTTAGGAAGGAAGAGGTGTTGGACATTTTGAACAACTTGAGGATAGACAAGACCCCTGGGCCTGACGGGATATATCCTAGGATTATGTGGGAAGCAAGAGAGGAAATTGGAAGGTATTGTGGCTGCTGTTGGGGATTGTGAACAATATGACATTCAGTGCAGGCTCACACACTGACTGCTTATTAATGTGGGGAGAGTTAATTACGGCTTAGGAACAATTAGGAAAGCCATATTAGACTGATGAATGGACTCTCTAAGTTCACATAATGCTGATCTTGTTCATGTTGATCTTGTCTAGTGCACGTCCTGTGCAGAGTGACCTGTATGCCTTACTCTGTACAAGTCTATTTTCACCCTATGATCTGTCTGGCCACGCTTATTATGATTTGCCTCCATTACTCATAAATAAAGTGTTTCCCTGTACTGATGTACACATGACAATAAATCAAACCAATCAAACCTGGGTAAAATATGGAATTTCTCACCCTATCAATGTCTCTTCTGGAAATAAGTGATCGCAACCAAGCATCAAGTTTCAGTGCAACCATTTCTATTCTCTCATAGCTCTACAGATTAAACACTCAGTTTCCTCCCTCTCATTTCATTGTACAAACATCTGTGTTTGTGATAAGGAGATTATTCCTTGCAAAGGAGATCAAATCTGTAGATATTGCCCCAAAAACTCTCTCGGCAAGGATACATAATTGTAGGCACTTGGCTTTGCATAGATTCTTGAATCAGTAGACATAGAGAGCAGTAGACGTACTCTGTATAAATTTCAGTAAGGCCTTTGATTAGGTTCGACATGATAGGCTGCTCTGGAAGATTCGATCACATTGAATGCAGGGGGACCATGCAAACTGGGTACTCAATTGGCTTGATGTTAGGAAGGAGAGATTGGATAGAAAACTGGCTAACCGGTCGAAGGCAGAGAGTGGTGGTAGATGGCAGATATTCAGCCTGGAGCCCAGTTACAAGTGGAGTTCCGCAGGGATCAGTTCTGGGTCCTCTGCTGTTTGTAATTTTTATTAATGACTTAGATGAGGGAGTCGAAGGGTGGGTCAGTAAATTTGCAGATGATACGAAGATAGGTGGAGTTGTGGACAGTGAGGAGGGCTGTTGTTGGCTGCAGAGGGACTTAGATATGATGCAGAGTTGGGCTGAGGAGTGGCAGATGGAGTTCAACCCTGCCAAGTGTGAGGTTGTCCATTTTGGAAGAACAAATAAGAATGCGGAATACAGGGTTAATGGTAGGGTTCTTAGTCAGGTGGAGGAACAGAGGGATCTTGGGGTCTATGTACATAGATCTTTGAAGGTTGCCACTCAGGTGGATAGAGTTTGTAAGAAGGCCTATGGAGTATTATCGTTCATTAGCAGAGGGATTGAATTCAAGAGTCGTGAAGTGATGTTGCAGCTGTACAGGACTTTGGTTAGGCCACAGTTGGAGTACTGTGTGCAGTTCTGGTCGCCTCACTTTAGGAAAGATGTGGGAGCTTTGGAGAGGTTGCAGAGAAGATTTACCAGGATGTTGCCTGGAATGGAGAGGAAGTCGTACGAGGATCGGTTGAGAGTTCTCGGCCTTTTCTCGTTGGAACGGCGAAGGATGAGGGGTGACTTGATCGAGGTTTATAAGATGATCAGAGGAATAGATAGAGTAGACAGTCAGAAACTTTTTCCCCGGGTACAACAGAGTGTTACAAGGGGACATAAATTTAAGGTGAAGGATGGAAGGTATAGAGGAGATGTCAGGGGTGGGTTCTTTACCCAGAGAGTGGTGGGGGCATGGAATGAGCTGCCTGTGGGAGTGGTAGAGTCAGAATCTTTAGTGACCTTTAAGCGGCAATTGGATAGGTACATGGATGGGTGCTTAAGCTAGGACAAATGTTCGGCACAACATCGTGGGCCGAAGGGCCTGTTCTGTGCTGTATTGTTCTATGTTCTAACAGTGACAAGAGGAAGAATCAGAAACAGCTAAAGCAAAAAGAAGCAAAAATCCAAAATAGGACTTGAAGGATCCAAAGGGACACCCAGAATCCAAGAGATAAATTTCAAAGTGTAGTATATTTGATGTAACAAAATATTCCTTATGTTCCCATGGTTATTATAAAACAATTCTCAAACATTCTTAAACAACATAACAGGCACTAGGAACGATGGATAAATTTTTCTTCAATGAGGAGTTTCTTAAATGAGTTCAAACTGAAAAGGTTTATGGTGGCCCAGACAGTTGAAAACATGATCACCAATAGTGGAGAGATTAAAATTGGGTGTGCTGAAGAGGACAGAATGGGAGGAGTGCAGGCATCTCTGAAAATTGAAGGGTCTAGGAAGATTACAGAGGTGGGGAAGGGTGATTCAGTAGAAATGGATGAAAGTAAGGAGAAACATTTACATTTGTTTAATCAGTTGCCACTGGCGACCACAGGCATAAAGGATGAAGTGGTCTTCATGTCAAATAGGGGCATGGTCAGGGGAATCATGAATTATATCAATTGATGGATGGTAGAACCTTGCCGCCTAGAAGATAATACTCAAGATTTTGATAACAAATACATAGGTGAGGGTTTCAGCACCTGATGAGTCGAGGCCTCGGGAAGTTGGACAATGTTACATAGGCAGATGTAGTGATAGCATTGGTATATGCTTGGAAGCTACCTCGGAACCAAAGATGACACCAACATCGTGATCAGTCATTTCTTAGATATATAAGTTATAGATAGTTAGACTTAGATATTTGACAGTGTGAGGCATAGAGTTGTTTGCGAGGCATTGGAGTTATGGGTTGTTGATGATTTTGGCAATACCCTGTACAAATGTTTGGTTGGAAGAATGTTTTCTGCATTAGACCTTGATGCCACACACTTGAGGCACTGGAGGATTTTCACACTCAATAAGAATGATTCCAAAGTGTAAACCTTCAGAAATTTTATGGATACAGATATTCTAGATTAAAATAATTCAGGAGAATTGCAAATACCGAGTTTAATTGCAGGTGGGTGTTTACACAGCCACCACCAGACTATGTTGTATTCAATTCAAATTTCACTCTCTGCATGATGGGATTCAAACCCATGTCCCCAAAATTTAAAAGCGTGGATTGCCAAAACCACCTTTATACCATTGCCACCCATTTAGTTATCTATTGTCCATTTGATTTCCCCAATTCTGCTTGTCAACTCTGGGCCCAAAGATTAATTTGATGAAAATGAATGAATTCCAAGTAAATTAAAACCTCTCCTACTCCTTTCATAGCATCTGATTAATTTTAAACCACTCCCCCCACCGTTTTCCATTGTTTGTCTGATTCTCCCATTTGAGTTTCTGTTCTGGATTTGCTGACTCTGTTTCCTTATTAGTTGATTCAAAAACCTAATTTTGCAGTCTCAGATTCTCTTGTTTGGACCTTACATTTGTCCTCTTAGTGCCTCTGAATTTCTGTTCTAATCACTGATGACTGCTTTGCTGTTTCTGCTCCCAGTTTTCCTGTCGTCAATTCTTTGATTTGCTTCCTCCATCAATGCTTCTGTTTGACTCTTTTTGCCTCTCTTTCTCCTTTTACCACTTCAAACTCCTTTCTCTGCCTCTGGCCTGAATCCTCAGACCTCTGTTTCTTCCACCTTTGATACTCCACCTAAACTCTCTGAGTCTCCTCTTGTTTCTTTGAAATTTCGTGCTCTGCCTCTGAATATTTCATTTGTTCTATTTTTCAGTATATTTGTTTGTTTGTTTTCCCCCTTTTCTGTTTCTGATTCTTGTTTTTCAGTCTGTTTCTCCTCTTGTTCCTGTCAGTTCTGTTTATGAATGTTTCTGTTTCCTTTATGTTCACTGATTCCTCTTTTGAGCCTATGCATTATCCATTCAATGCTCCAGTCCCTCAGTCTGACTTTTGATTTCCCTCAAAGAGCTTTTCATTCATATTTTTATATCTCTGACCCTCCTTGTGTGGTTGCCTCATTGCTTCTAATCGTTCATGGCAACCTTTGGACCCTTTCATTTTCCCCTCTGCGCCTCAGTTGGCTTCTGTCTCTGATCTCTCTTATAAGATGTAGGCCTTAGCGACAGCCTGATTTTGAGCCTGCTCCACAAATTGAAATATATCACTTCATCAATCAGTTCTAACAATGAAGAAACCTGATCACTTCTTATTGTATTTGCTGAATGAATGCAGGCAAAGAGTGACAGTTCAAAAACTGATGAGGTTATGTGACCTACATAGAAGTTTTAGCACTCATATTACCATTCTTCTCAATGTATACCTGATAATCTGTTTTATTTTCAGATAAAGGTACAGCAGGCCAGAACTACCAATAGAACTTCAATCGTTTGGTTGGACAAAGTTTAAGACTTGCTGATAAAAGGCACATTTTATTAAAGCTTTTTTTTTCTTTTTTTTGACAACAAGTGTACAAATCTTTATTTGATTTCCACCACCAGGAAGAAAGGAAACACCAGGGTGGCCAGTGACAAGCAGTGCCCTTCTCATCAAAAGGCAATGCTGTGCCATCAAAAAAGTGAAGGGAAGGGTGGAGATTAAATCAAAATAGAGTTGGAGGGCAAAATAAAACACTCCACTCACCGCAGTGTCCACTCTCCCTGAACAGCTCAAGGGAGTTGGTAGACATCGTGTGCTCCTTATCCAGGGATACCCAGGTTCAGACGTCGCCTCAGCAGAGGGCAGGCAATTGGCCATAACCACCCCCTCCACGGCCCGCTACCTGGACCTGTTTATGGCCAGTTTGGGCAGGATCAAAGCTTTTTATCTGGTACTCAAAAACAATTTGCAATAAATACCATAGTAAAAGGAAAACAATATATTGCATGAGACATGAGTGCTGATTGGTTGACAAGTTAACTCTGTGGCAAGTGACAATGCCTTGACCAATTACAAAGAACCTAACTGGTATAAAATTTAAACTAATACTTAAAGAAAGCTTGAGACTTAATTGGCAGTCATCATTAACTGGTGCATTCTCCATTGCAACATCTCTACTAATTATAAACCATTTGAAAACCAATCAGCAATAAGTATAAAATGAAAAGCTTCAACAAAATGTGTCTTTAAAACAATAAATAAGTCTTTTAAGCTGTCTAATATAAAATTTAACATATTTACTGAGAAATGAGTTATGTCTAATTTCAAAATGTGATTGTTCTTTTTTACAAACTGTATAATTTCTCACAAACTTTTAAGTTCTACTGGGAAAATTGTGGACACTTCACATTTGACAATCACTTTATTGAACTGAAAGGCTGCTAGCAAATTCTCAAGTTTTTTTCCAAATGTCGCATTGATGATCCATGTTAATTAAGCTTGATGTACATGACATAGTGGGTCTTGACTTTAGTGTTCTACTGACTTTTTTAAAACAAAGAAGTAAACTAGACACTGTGCAAAGGTTAAGACAGTAGGGGAGTACAATCAATGCAAAGAAAAAAAATTAGTTGTGTTTCAGCAGTGGACCACACATTTGCAAATGACATTTAAATTACATAAACCTAATGCTGGGACTGTTAGTGGGGTCAAAATAGAAAACATGCATCACTTTCAGGGAAAATTACTGAAAGGGAGAAGATATTTTGGTGTTATTGTGCATAGATCACAAGAGATTCATGATCAAAGTAGGAAAGTTATAGTTAAATATTGTGTTCTAGTAATTGAATTTTGCCAAACAAATCAAAGTAGCACCATTTTTTCTTTGATTTGGTCAGTTTTGGTGAGATAGTGGTTTTGGAGAAGATCTGAGGAAAGCTTGTTACCAATATGAAGAAACCTAGCTCACTATATTGGTCCATTGACCTTGATTTGATTTACAGTGGAACTATCTGTCCTGGTGAAGGCCTATAAAATCACTAACTGGATACCATTCCTATTAATAGATTATTTCAGTTCAGTGGTCAGTGGAAATGAATTAGAGCTATTTAAGAGTAGGGATATACTGAGTGGTTAGTTATTCCTTTTTCCACTCCTAGTGAATGGCAATCCTCTGGAATGGATGGGAGATGTCTGTAGTGAGTGCTGATGGCCTATATACTTTTAAGACAGAAATGGACTCATTCTTAATTAGTGCAGGGATGCTTTCATATTGAAAGTGACTGAAATTGTCTTTCTGGATAGCATGTATTCTAAGTGATCTCTTGGATTGATTTTGATCTGTGGGTGGTGACAGACAGGTATAAGAGAGGAATTTTTCGGCGTATTTATTTGTTATTCAGCCTGATTTTTCCTTTTTTTTACTTTTCTACTCCACTATGGAGGGAAGTTATGGCAGTGGTCAGGAGTGGAGAAGTGATGTTGGAAACATTGAAAGCTGTGGTCAGATCAGATTATCCTTGCTGCTTCCTTGACATCATGAAAGTGGGGCAGGCTTGATTAAGAACTTGGGTTCACCATGTCTATTAATTTTCTAACACTCCCGTGGTTTACGACTCTTCCAGACTACAGTTTCTTCTTTTTCAATCAGACAGGCTCACTCAAGTCAAGCTCCCACTGATCCGAGTCAGAGCCATGCTTCAGGCCAGAATCTCCCAAACGATGAGAAAACAGCCACCAGCAACCGGGAAAGTTTCAAGGAAAGGTTCAAGAGGATGGTGAAACTCCAGTGCCAGGAAAATACTGGCCGCACTGCCCAAACAATTGAATGGCTCTTTCCGCAGCCTTTCATCTCTGAGAAGCAGTTCCAATTCTGCGGACACATTTTGAACATCGCTCGATTTTTTGGTGGCGATTTGGGATTCTCCGCCTCTGTCTGGGATGCTGTAAGTCACTTGGCCTTGGATGCCAATTCCATTGTATAGGCAAGAAGAAATGATCCTCATTCGACTCTTCCGTACTTGTTATAATCAAATGTCTGTAGGGGATTGCAATATACTTCAACTAACTTACACTTATCCGCATTGACCATATTGAAAAGAAATGGGAAGAGGAATAGCCTATTCAGCACTCAATTATGTTCCTCTGTTCTATTAGATTGTAGCTGGTCCAATTCCTTAATTTCATTTCCACCAACTTTCTCCATATCTCTTGATAGAATGCCTTAATAAGATTCAATGAACTCAGAATTGAGAAGTTTAATTGAATCTATATCCATTTTCAAAAATATTTTGTGATTTCCTGCATAAATGGCCAAGCCAATATTGAGATTAACCCCCTGCTTTGTTAATATTCCTGAATTAGTTACTGATTTAACAATGGGAGGCTTGACTGATTTACCTTTCATCAACCATGTGGTGCTTAGAAGAAATGTAAAATCCCTGTTGTGACTAGGTTTGAGATAATGCAATTTGGTTCAGACCCAAAAATTGAATCCATGATCCTCAAAGTTCTTGTGACACTAAATGAATCTCCACTTGAAACATCATCTCTCCATCCGAGGGAACTATTATGAAACAAACAATCTTAACTTGCCTGAAAGAGATGTGGCAGTGAGTTAAACATAAATCTTAGCTCGCTCTACCTAAACATCAGGAAGACTAAACGCTTCATCATTTTGATCCATTATCAATACAATGTGTGTCTTACTGAATTCAGAACACCTCTCATCCTAGTAAATAAAAGCACAGTCAAACCAAGTTCTCCTCAGAGGATAGTCCTGCCATTTTACTATTTTTCTATTCTAAACAACCTGTACTGTTGCACACAGGCTATTGTGCATAATCACATGCACCTATACTTTGAACTGAAGAGTAGCACATCTCCTCCTGGACACTGGCCTAGGCTAAGCTAGATGATACACCACATTCACAAGCTGAGCCTTGCTCACCTCCTCCAGAAGGATTACTTCATTGCATCAGGCAGAGCATAACTTGCTTCCTTTCCTATCTTCATACACACCTTTGTCACCATTAGGTCAGATTGTTTCTGACTTTTCCTTCCACTAAATAGCAGCTCAGCCACAACTCTGCTACTAATTCCATAACTTAGTTGTGCATCCTCTCTGTCCATATTCATTGATATTGATGAGACAGCAGCTCTTCCCATTCCAACATCCACTCCACCCAGCACCATCACTATATCCTTCCAGTTTTCAAATCTTATAGCCTTACATATTCACTGTAAAGCTATAACTAACTCAGCAGTTTCCCTAACCTCTCAACACTGGCCTCCTCTTCACTGTGCTCATTCCTGTCCTTTAACCTAGCAATGCTAATGGTGCCTATTTGATCGTTATGCTGCTCTTAATCCACTGGGAAATAGAGTCATAGAGTCTTATAGCATGGAAGACTGTCAGTCCAGCCAGTCCATGCCAAACATAATCCCAAACTAAACTAGTCCCACCTGCCTGCTCCTTACCCAGACCTCTCCAAACTTTTCCTATTTATGTATCCATCCAAATGTCTTTTAAATGTTGTAATTGTACCCACATCCACCACTTCCTCAGGAACCACCCTCTGTGTAAAATATTTGCCTCGCATCTTTTCTAAATCTCTCTCCTCTCACCTGAAGATGTGTCCCCTAGTCTTGAAATTCTCCAGCCTAGGGAAAAGACAACTACCATCAATTCTATCTACACCCCTCATGATTTTATAAACTTCTGTCAGGTCACTTCTCAACCTTCTATGCTCCAGTCAAAAAAGTCCCAGCCTATCCAGTCTCTCTTTATATCTCAAATCTTCCATACCTGGCAACATCCTGGTAAATCTTTTCTGAACCCTCTCCAGCTTGATAATATCTCGCACAAGTTTGATTTTTTTATTTCAAAAATATGCTTTATTTATAAAAGAATACGTTGTCACAGATGTAGTTCAGTATTCTACAGTGGCAAGTAAGCAAACAAAACACTGGACTTTGACTCGATCCAAAAATCTAAAGGCCTCTCTTATACATATAATATTAAAATTTACATGTATTTGAGACACTGGGAGGTCAGATAACTGAATGGACCCCCATTTATCTTTAGCAGGAAGACCTCAGACAGTGGTCTTTCCCCACTGTGCCTTGACAGCAGCTGCCCCAAGCTTTAGTGTGTTCCTCAGCACGTAGTCCTGGACCTTTGGAATGTGCCAGTCTGCAACACTCGATCGGGCTCCTAGTTCTGGAAGACCATAAGTTTCGGGCAGACCAAAGAGCATCTTTCACCAAATTGATGGTCCTCTAGATGCAGTTGATGTTTGTCTCGGCGTGCTTCCTGGGGAACAGATTGTAGAGCACAGAGTCCTGCATCATGGAGCTGCTCGAAATGCATGTGTTTGATAGGTAAGCAAGACTCCCATTCCCAGCTTCATTAATGTCTACAGGGAAATGTCTATATTCACATTCCCAACACTCTCCACCCTACCTCTCACTAACAGTTACTGTAACCATTTTCATCATCTTCTCAATTAATTTATTCTACAGTGACAGTCCGATTTTTCTTTCCAGGCCCTGGTGCTTTGTCGGTATTTTGAACAAGAGAAGATAAGTTTTACTGGGAAGAAGGTGCTTGAACTAGGGTCTGGAACTGGAATTGTGGGGATCCTAGCTATTCTGTTGGGTGAGTTAAAGAATGATTGTAAACTTCGATTATCAATGTGAAAGATAATGTGCAATGGTTAAGAAAATGTATATTGCATATAACATGCCCACGCACAGACATACACATACAGATACACACACATACACACATATATATCATGGCTGATTCTCTATCTTAATGCTCCATAGCTCCACTTGTTCCCCATACCATTTGCTGCCTGTAAAATCTAAAAAATGTACCTATCTACTTCTTGTAGTTTGGTCTCCACAGCCTTTGGGGTAGAGATCTCTACAGGTTTCACAGCCCTTTGAATGAAAAAACTTTTCAGTCTCAGTCCTAAATGACCTGCTCTGTATATTGAGAAGCCCTGAAGAAGGGCTTATGCCCGAAACGTCGATTCTCCTGTTCCCTGGATGCTGCCTGACCAGCTGCGCTTTTCCAGCAACACATTTTCAGCTCTGATCTCCAGCGTCTGCAGACCTCACTTTCTCCTCATTGTCATTTAAGACTGCTAAGTTGTGAATTTTCATGCATTGATTTTGATCCTGGCAAGCTGGAGGTGTCTGCTAAGTGGATTTTGTTGGTGTGGCTCTATTCTCCTCTGTTTTAGAAACAATTTGACATCAGTTACTGATGAGCTGATAGGGTTACTGCATCATTCAAGGGCAATAAATTGCAAAAATGACAAAAAACAGCTGTCAGAGAAGGACATTCAGTCCAACAAGCTGGCTTCAACCAGAGGGTCTGACTGATTACTCTCCCATAGCCTCTGCAATTTCATCAAGGTGCTAATTATTCACATAGTGTGTTGCACATGTCACTAAATACCTGCTGGTGTTTTCGCTTTTTGACCATTTAGTCACTTTTAAAACCTTCAGGGTCAATAACACCTCAAATTACTTCTAATTAGGTCATATTACAAACAGGGTTAAAAACATAAGCATTATCATGTAATTAGTGGTAACACTACTTGACAATATTTTAAAATCATTGAAATGACCAGGGGATTGCAAAGTTGCACACAGTGCAATAAATAAAGGAAACAGCCTGTCAGCAATTAGCATTCATGGCTCACATAATTTGACAGAAAAACTGCAATGTAGGGAGTCGACACATGCACAGATATGCACATACACATGCCTCCTTTTAGTTGGGAAAGATATTGATTTGAGCAGGCCCTTTGCCGAGAAAGAAAAATACTACTTTGAGCATTTTAAATGTTTTTGGCTTTGCTTTGAACCCAGCTTTGCAGGGATGTTTTCTCAGTAGATATTAATAACACCTGCAGTAATGTTACACTACAACCTATTTAAAAATATAGTATGACAAGGACAGCTGGGGACAACTGTCAGCACTTAAGTAAATTGTTTTCTATGTCCTTTTAACGTAAGACCAAGATCATGGTATTTAATTGCAAGAGACTTAACAAACCAGCATTAGTTCTTAAATATGCGAATATTTAAATTGTTTTCTCTATCTGCTGTTGAATAACTTCAAAACGCTGAATTCCTGAGAACACATTTGAGTGCTGAGTACCTCAAGGACGTGTATTGAACAGATTCCTTCCTGGTTAATTTTACCCTGTGTTTTTGAAGAGAGTAATTAGATACAGCAGAACCAAAACATCCTGTAGTTTTAAAGGGCTTTTGCCACATTATCACTTGCAGACAATATACACGACAGTAATGCACAAGGGCAAATGACAGTGCAGCAGTAACTGAGCTCTGCTGTCTGACAATAATTTCTGTACGATTTGTTTTGAAAGCTTTTAATTTCAGAAAGCCAGAAATGCCATGCAATAGCACTACCCTGTTCTTTTGATAAAGATCTTTTTTGGACTGGGAAAAAATTCGTAAAATAAATACATATTTTATAGAAGGGGACTATTTGTCTCATTAGGTTGTGCTGGATTTTTGTTGGCCATCCAGCCACCCCAATTCTCCTGCTCTTTTCCATTGTTGTGCATTTTGTTGTCCTTTCCAACCACATACCAGTTGACACATGGAGCACTGTGTCAACTCAAATATGTCCTCCTGTAAGTTTATGTTTACTGGTTGCTCATCACTTGAAGAATGATTTAATAGCTTGGTTTTCCAGGCTGGCTGGCTTTTTGCCACCCAAAAGTAGGTTGTGTTTAGCTAAATCAGTTGAAATGCAAAGCTGCATTGTGAAGATAAGAGGGTCTGATTACAGCACATTTTGGCTGCCCTGACATCACAATCCCAGCACGGCACAGACTCTATGCTTCAAAACCCTATGTATAACCGACCTTGTGTGCCAGTCTCCATGACGCCGACATACAATGCATACATTTTCTCTCTGTGACCAGTTAGGTTTGGTAATTGATTTATCACATAAATGGGCACTGACAATGTTTCATTCTTCGTGTCAGGTGGAGATGTTACTATCACAGACAAAGAGAATGTGTTGAGCCAGATAGAACATAACGTCTCTGCTAACATCCCTGCTGATTGTAGGCATCGTTCAAAGGTCTGTGCTCTTTCCTGGGGTAAAGACCATATCAACTTTCCAACCGACTATGATTTCATCCTGGGTGCAGATATTGTGTACACCTCCCTCGTCTACCCCTTGCTGTTAAAGACTCTGCTGCATCTGTGCTATGAATCGACCATCATTTACCTCTCTACCAAATTGCGCAGAGGGAACCACTCTATCTCTTTCCATGAGGAGCTTTTGCCTAAATATTTCAACTGTGAACTTGTCCACAGAGTTGAGGACAAAAATATCAATGTGTACAAGCTTAGCAAGTTGAATCCAGTGACGATAGACGATGCTTTGATGTAGAATCAAAGAACTGTACAGCACAGAAGAAAGCCATCCTGTCAGTGCTGACTCTTTGATGAAGTTTCTCCCACTTGTCTGCTCTGTAGAAAGATGGATCTTATTTAAGAACATGGGCAGCCCTTCAAGCCTGCTGTACCATTTAATAAGATTGTGGTTAATCATCCACTTCAACATTACTTTCCTGCTCTATCTCTGTAATACGTTGATCTCGGTCTTGACGATATAGCCTTTTGCAACAGAGAATTCCAAAAATTCACCTCTGAGGAAAGAAATGCCTCCTGACCACAGTCTTAAATAGTCTGCCCATTTTTCTAAAGCTATCCCCTGATTTTAGAAATCCCAACTCAGGTGAAAGTATTTCCTCTATCTAAGCTGTTAATCCCTGTAAAGATTTTGCTTGTGTGAATGAAATTACCTCTCATTCTTCTAAACTTGAAAGAATATAGGCCCAGTCTAGTTTATCTTTCCCTCCATAGGACAACCTCTCTCTCTTCTCTCTCTCTCTCTCGTTCACTCTCTCTCTCTTTCAACCCTTTCTCTCTCTCTCTCTGTTTTCTGTCAGCCTCTCCTGTTGTCTTTCTCCCCTGGCCTGGAAATACCCTGCTCCCCCATCCAAGGGTCTCCCCCAACTCCAAGGTTTCTTCCCCATCGATATTGACCCCAAATTTGTGCCCCTCAAATATTGCCTCCAAATTATGCCCCCCAAACCCATGCTTCTCAAATATTGCCCCATTTCACTCCAGGAGCTAGGGTTGACTTTGTGGAAATATAAGCATTTTTGTTTGTTGACTACACCTTCTCAAATATATATGTGAAAAATATTGAGCATCCCAACATTTGACTTTCTCTGCACATTTTCTCCCTTTGTGTAGGAAATCAACACAACTGCAAAATGAGGGTAGTGTTCTCAATTTAGCTACCTTCCTATATTTAACTTCAGCCCAACTACGACTACATCAGTTCTGACTCATTGCTAATACCCATGTCTTTATCAGAATATTATAGATTCCAGTCCTACTTGAGCACAAACTCTTGGCTAAGGGCGTGATAGGAAATGCACTACAATACTACCATCTCATTGCAGAGAGAGAGAGAGAGAGAGAGAGAGAAAGAGACAACTGGGGCAGTTTAACCTAAGAATCACCACAGCTCAGGAAAGGAAGCAAGTTGAAAGGGAGAGTGCTTCATGGTAACCTCAGCCAGTATAGAAATTGAACCCATGCTGTTGGTATCATTGTGTATCAGACGTCAGCTTTCTATCCCACTGAATTAACTAAACCCTTAACTTCGTACTGCTGAAGGCACTGCCCTTTGGACAAGACATTAAACCAAGTCTTCCCTGTCTTTTCAGGTGTAAAAGATTCAATGGAAATGTTTTGAGAAAGAGTTTAAGTATGATCCCTAGCATCCTGACAATCACTTATCCTTCAAACAACATTGCCCTGACTTTTATCTCATTACAACTTATACGAGCTTTCTCGACCTTGGTACTATAAAATGTAGGAAGAGAATTAGGCTCATTGATTTGGCTCATCGAGACTGCTGCCCCATTCAACGGTGGATCTGATAATCCCAAACTCCACTTTCCTGCCTTTTTTCCTATAACCTTTGATACTGATTAAAAATCTGTCTATTTTGGCCTTGATTATGCCTTTCAACCCAGCCTCAATAACCCTTTGTGATAAAGAACTCCACAGATTCACCATCCTCTCAGGGAAGAAATTCCTCGTTTCTGCTTTAAATGCACAACGCCTTTTCCAGTCCTAGACTCTCCCACAAGGGGAAACAGTCTTTTCCCATCTATCCTGTCAAGTCCCCTCAGAATCCTATATATTTCAATAAGATCACCTCTCATTCTTCTAAACTCCTATGGGTACAGGGCCACTTTATCCCTGAATTTTCTACATTATGGCAATGGCTATACTCCCAAAGTAATTCATTGGTATAAAATGATTTGTAAAGGCCCAAAATGGTGAAGTGCACTATATATAAAGGAAACAAATCTTTCTTTTACTGGAATTCTGAAACTGCATTTTAACCCTACACTTTTCCCGTTGGTATGTAACACTGAGTTGAGTGTGAGTTAAACTGCATTAAATGCAGTTAATGTTGTGCCATTGTGATTTTGGTGTGAAATTTTATTTTTGTCTGTTCGTTTGAAACCTAAATGCCCAGGAATGAAATAAAAGAATTTTTAAGCAAATAAATTACATTCATCATCTTTTGTTTGGCATTTCAGGTTATAACAACTCTCAAAGTGCTGTTTCCTTCGGAGCATTGTAAAAATGATAGACTTGATTACAGCGCGGGGAGGGGTCAGTCAGCCTGACACATTCTGCTGGGGTCTCTGCAAGAACTCAATTCGTCCCTCACCCCTACTACTCTCGTCAGCCCTGTAAATGTTCATCATATAATTACCAAATTTGCCTTCAAAAGTCTGATTGACTCTATCCCCTCCAGTTTCTCAGTTGGAACATTCCAATCCTTAATCACATGTTACATGAAAACCATTTTCCTCATTTTTTTTGTCAATCACCTTAAACTGATATCCACTTGCTTCTCAGCCCTAAAGAGAAAAAGTTGCCTAATTGATTTGTCTGGACCCCTCAAGATATTGAATCCTTCCATCCAATCTCCTTTCAAACTCCTCATCACTAATGTGCAAACATATCTGACGGCTATCATCCCTGGAAGCCTTCCAGTAAATTATATTTGAACTCTCTCTCGTGCCTCCACAATCTTCCTAATGTGAATATCCAAGATTGGTTAAAATACTGTAGTTGAAGCATTATTAGTCCTTTTAGACATGTTCACGACAATAACTTGTTTTTGTACTCTGAGCTCTGTAGTGATTGTAACGAGGTCAGCCAAGTGGGCCTCATAGAATAAAAGTTCCCTAATTGGGGCTGTTAATCTGGTCCAATCAGGGAACCTTGGCTGACAGATATGTACAGCAGTGTAAGTGGAGTGCATCATTTCTCCCTCCAACTCTATTTTGATTTAGTCCTACCCTCCCTACCTTCACTGTTTTGATCACACAGCATTGCCCTTTGATGTGAAGGGCAGTGTTTGTCACTGGCCACCCGGGTGTTTTCCTATCTTCCTGGTGGTGGAATTTGAATAAAGATTGGTGCACTTTGTGTCTTTCACTGTGTCTCACACCTGCACACATACACCATGGGTGCTGGGGAAAAAATAAGCACTACCGCACTTAGGTGGTAGTGTGGGGGTTAATATATAAAAAAAAAACCAGAGCGACGCAAAGAAAAACAGCAGTGTAAGTGGAGTGTATTATTTTCCCTTCCAACTCTATTTTGATTTAGTCCCTACCCTCTCCTTCACTGTTTGATCACACAGCATTGCCCTGTGATGAGAAGGACAGTGCTTGTCACTGGCCACTCGGGTGTTTTCTTGTCTTCCTGGTGGTGGAAACTGAATAAAGATTTGTGCACCTTGTGTCTTTCATTGTGTCTCACGCCTGCACACACACACACACCATGGGTGCTGGGGAAAAAATAAGCACTACCGCGGTTAGGCGGTAATGTGGGGGTTAATTTAAAAAAAGAAGGAAAAAATAAACAGCAGTGTAAGTGGAGTGTATTATTTCCTCTTCCAACTCTATTTTGATTTAATCCCTGCCTTCCCTTCACTGTTTGATCACACAGCATTGCCCTTTTGTCAAGGGCAATGCTTGTCACTGGCCACGCGGGTATTTTCCTATCTTCCTGATAGTGGAATTGAATAAAGATTCTTGCACCTTGTGTCTCTCACTGTGTCTCACACCTGCACACACACACCATAGGTGCTGGGGAAAAATATAAGCACTACCGCAGTTAGGCGGTAGCGTGGGGGTTAGCGGAAAAAAAAACCAGGAGATTTGATCACACAGCAAAAAAAAAGAAAAATAAAGAAAAAAAACAGCAGTGAAAGTGGAGTGTATTATTTCCCCTTCCAACTCTATTTTGATTTAATCCCTGCCCTCCCCTTCACTGTTTGATCACGCGACATTGCTCTTTGAAAAGTCCACTGCTTATCACTGGCCACTCGGACGTTTCCTTTCTTCCTTGTGGTGGAATATAAATAAAGATTTACGCACTTGTTATTTTTTCGCTGTGTTCGACACCTGCACACGCACGACATGGGTGCTGGGGAAAAATAAGCACTTCCGCTGTCAGGTGGTAGTGTGGAGGGAAAATTTAAAAAAAGGGTGTTCAACATCCTGACACTCTGAGAGCTCGCTCTGAGGGAGTTGGATCAGTGTCCAGGACTCTAAAAAGAAAAGAAAAAGAACATGAGCGTTGGGGCTTTGTTCACTCTGAGAGCTGGCTCCGAGGAAGCTGGATCAGTGTGTGTGAAGGACTCACCACTTTTCTGTATAGAGAAAAGGAGAGGAACTCCTGAACAACCTGGAACCACCCAGTTATTGTATCTTATTTACTGCCTGTTGGTGTGTTCCGACTGAGGATGAATTTATTTTGAATTTTTGTTTTCTTTTCTTTATTGGTTATTGTGATTGTTTGTTTTCTGGCTCTTCTTTCTGTTACTTCTGTTAATTTGAAGCTGTGCTCAGCTGCACAGGCAGCACCACCACTGCTGCTGCTGTTACTACCTGGGCCTGCTCCGACTACTGGAGCCTGGAGCTCGCCTGCACCCCAGCACTGCTACTGCAGGGGGACTGCTACCACTGCTGCTACCTGGGCCCCACCTGCACCGAAAAGAAAGAGAAAAACAATCAACAGGAATGTAAGTGAAGTGTATTATTTCCCCTTCCAACTCTATTTTGATTTAATCCCTGCCTTCCCCTTCACTGTTTGATCGCACAACATTGCCCATTGAAAATGATACTGCTTGTAACTGGCCACTCGGGTGTTTCCTTTCTTCCTGGTGGTGGAATATAAGTAAAGATTTACACACTTGTTGTTTTTCACTGTGTCAGACAACTGCACACACATGACATGGGTGCTGGGGAAAAATAAGCGCTACTGCTGTCAGGCAGTAGTGTAAGAAAAGTGGGGAAAAAAAAAACAGGAGTCTCAGGCATCCTGTTTAAAGAAAAGGAAAAAAAAAACAGGATTAGATTACTTACAGTGTGGAAACAGGCCCTTCGGACCAATAAGTCCAGACCAACCCGCAAACCACCCAGACCCATTCCCCTACAGTTACCCCTTCACCTAACACTACAGACAATTTAGCATGGCCAATTCACCTAACCTACACATTTTTGGACTGTGGGAGGAAACTGAAACACCCAGAGGAAACTCTCGCAAAGAATGTGCAAACTCCACACAGGCAGTTGCCTGAGGGGGGGGATTGAACCTGGGTCTCTGGCGCTGTGAGGCAGCAGTGCTAATCACTGTGCCGCCGTGCCGTCCACTCACAACAGGAGTGTCAGGGGTTCTGCTCACTCTGAGAGCTGGTTCTGAGGGAGCTGAATCAGAATTCTCCATGGGTAAATAAAGGGTGACATGGCGATGGGATCCCAGCCTCTGTGGAGTTACTTCAAACTCTATTGAGGAATGCCTTAATGGAGCTGCTGGATTCCCAATGCTTCAACCTCTTTTAATGGAGTTTGCAGCTTCAGCCTCTCTTCACTGGGGCCTTAGTGGCTGTGTCTTGAATACTGGGAAGATTTCCAGGGGCGGGGTCAGGTCTCACAGGCACATGAGGGTCAGAACCAACATTAGTTCTTACCCCCAACCTTCCAGTGGACAAGTCTCTTCAAAGGTAATGGATTCCACTCATCTGCAAAACCCGTGGCCTCATTTTGTCAACTCGTCTCTGAACCTGGGCTTGCTTCCTCTGAAATAGACTCACCTGAGAGGAGATTTATTTGAGCTGCATAAAATGATCAAGCCCTTGATAGAATGGATGTAAGGGCTTAAACTGGTAGATCAATAAGTAAGGAGCACAGATTTAAATTAATTGATGGCAGATTGAGAGAAGAATTGCTGAGATGCTTTTGTTCAGCCAAAGGGAGGTGCAATTCTGAATTTTTTTTTCTGTAATTCATTTACAGCAGGAGGGCTTTGCTGACTCGGCCAGCATTTAGTGCCCATCCCTAATTGCCTAGAGGGCAGTTCAGAGTCCACCACATTGCTGTGAGTCTGGACTCAGATGTAGGCCAGACCAGGTAAGGATGGCAGTTTCCTTCCCTAAAGGAAGTTAGTGAATCAAATGGATCTTTCCCTGGCAATCAGCAATGCATTCATGGTAATCATTAGACTCTTAATTCCATACTTTTTATTGAATTCAAATTCCACCATCTGCAATGGTGGGATTCAAACCCAGAACCTCAACACATTACCTTGGTCTCTGGCTTAACAGATAATACCACCAGGCCATAACCTCTAAGAAAGTTATGTAGTTAACTGTGGAAGTTATGTAGTTGACTTAGTGTTGCAATGTATGCCCGGGATTATGTTACAGGACTCCAGTAACAGATAATGATAGTGCATTGTGATAGGTTAGTTAAATCACTGGGAGATGAGCTAATGCTGAAGATGACGGTGCTGTAATGCGATAGGTTAAATGTGATCGAGAGAACTAGTGTAGCAGGCGATTATTAGGTTAGAAAGGCAAAGCAAGCCAGCATGATTGGGTATACTAATGCCATCAGATAAGTGTGGGAAGAATAACTGTATAAATTGCAGGGGAACAATTGTGGGGAGTCCGGAAGACATTTTGCTGGCTCCCACAACTTTTATTTTGCAAGATTAAAGTTTAATTTCATGAAGGGTTTTCTGCGTCTCCTGGTAATTTTTTAAATAGAGCATTGAGTGATTCTTCCACAACACCTCCCCCTACCCCCATTAAACTGAATCAAATTTCTTTGCAAGTTCAAACAATGCTTAAGTATTTACTTGATGTACCAACAACTATAGGGCTACAGATCAAAAGCCCTGCAGTTAAGTGGATGGCACTGTTTTTATCTGGCAGAAACAATGGGTTGAACCATTTCCTCATTACCAGGAGTGCTCTATCTTTTTAACTTGAATTGATATTGTATCTTTATTTTAGCGGACTGGTGTGTTATCATGCAAAATTTGATATTGAACCTCATCACAGGATATTTTAAGATGAGGAAGACCTTGATGAGAAAGGTAAGGTTGAGGGAGTGCTTTAAAGGAGCAGAGCATTCAAGAAGCAAAGACCATAAGTCCAGATGAAGATAGATTCCAGAATTTCAGGCTTTGCAAGCTGAAACCAAATTGCCAAAGGTGAAGCAATTAAACTCAAGGATGAACAAGAAGGTAGGAATCTCAGTGGACGATAAGCAATGTGCATTTTAAAATCTTATTGTTGTGGGGCATCAGTTTTTCCCAATGTGTGTTTCCTTAAAAAATTGCACACAACGCTTACATAGAACAGTATAGTGCTTGATGCTGTGCTGACCTGTGGAACCAATCTGAAGCCTATCTATCCTACACTATTCCATTTTCATCCATATGTTTATCCAATGACCATTTAAATGCCCTTAAAGTTGGTGAGTCTACTACTGTTGCAGGCAGTGTGTTCCACGCCCATACTACTCTCTGAGTAAAGAAACTACTTCTGACGTCTGTTCTATATTTATCACCCCTCAATTTAAAGCTATGCCCCCTCATGCTAGCTATCACCATCTGAGGAAAAAGGCTTTCACTGTCCACCCTATCTTATATGTCTCAATTAAGTCACCTCTCAACCTTCTTCTCTCTAATGAAAACAGCCTCAAGTCACTCAGCCTTTCCTCATAAGACCTTCCCTCCATACCAGGCAACATCCTAGTAAATCTCCTCTGAAACCTTTCCAAAGCTTCCATATCTTTCCTATAATGCAGCGACCAGAACTGTAGGCAATACTGCAAGTGCGCCTGCACCGGAGTTTTGTACAGCTACAACATGACCTCATGGCTCCGAAACTCAATCCCTCTATCAATAAAAGTTAACATACTGTATGCCTTCTTAACACCCTATCATCCTGAGTCACAACTTTCAAGGATCTATGTACATGGATACCGAGATCTCTCTGCTCATCGAGACTATCAAGAATCTTACTTTTTGCTCAGTACTCTGTATTCCGGTTGGACCTTCCAAAGTGAATCACCTCACGCTTTTCCACATTAAACTCCATTCGCCACCTCTCAGCCCAGCTCTGTAGCTTATCTATGTTCCTCTGTAACTTGCAACAACTCCATCGACCTTAGTGTTATCCGCAAATTTAACTAATCCATCCTAGTATGCCCTTATCTATGTCATTTATAAAAATGGCAAACAGCAGTGGCTCCAAAACAGGTCTTTGCAGTACACCACTAGTAACTGAACACTTCCCATCAACCACCACCCTCTGTCTTCTTTCACTTAGCCAATTTCTGATCCAAACCGCTAAATCCCTCTGAATCCCATGCCTCTGTATTTTGTGCAATAGCCTACCGTGGGGACCTTATCAAACACCTTACTGAAATCTATATACACCATATCAACTGCTTTACCCTCAACCACCTGTTTGGTTACCACCTCAAAGAACTCAATAAGGTTTGTGAGGTACAACCTACCCTTCACAAAACCATGTTGATTATCCCTAATCAACTTATTCCTCTCTCGATGATTATAAGTCCTATCTCTTATAAACTTTTCCAACATTTTATTCACAACCGAAGTAAGGTTCACTGGTCTATAATTTCCAGGGTTGTCTCTACTCCTCTTCTTGAACAAGGGAACAACATTTGCTATCCTCCAGTCTTTTGGCACTATTCCTGTAGACAACGATGACATAAAGATCAGAGCCAAAGGCTCGGCAATCTCCCAGGCTTCCCAGAGAATCCTAGGATAAATCTGTTGGGGAAGAGTTAATATTTTTTGCCTGGAAGCCATTTTCCTAATCCGAATGAGAAACCATTTTGTGTCCCTGGCCAGAACTTTGCTGGCTGTACATTCCTTATTATGAGGTAATGTGAACGGTAGGCTTTATCTTCCTAAGGTGCCAAGATAGAGTTTCCTCCCTTTGCTGAATGATCAGCGCAGGCTGTAGTAAGCTGACATAGACTTGCAAATTAGTCCCACTTCCTTCATGAGATATTGCCACTTTATGGTCATTCAGTTAATTAGGGATATCTCTGCTTATTGTTAGCAATCTGTGTAACTAGCACAGGTGGTGATACCATTTGTTCTGTCCACTTGTGGAATGCATAATAGTGTTTTAATTTTGAACTTAATGACTAACCTCTAATTTAGTACCAACTTGTAAGCATTCCAAACTGTGTAATTAACGAGCAGCTCCCATCTGTTTTCTCTATGTAATCCTGTACTATCCTGATGTACTTTGGAATAACACTGAGTCAGTTAGGACGATGAATTCCCCATGATATATCGTGTAATAAACTAATCAGTTCGCAAGGTCCGAGTCTCGAGAGTTTTCTGCAACAAAATCCTATCCAGCCATTACAGGGGAACAAAGTCTGCACAGTTCCTACTGGAATGTTTCCTGATCCAGTTTATTGAGAACCTTTATTGTAGTGCTAAGGAAAGGTTCAGGAATCAGGAAGAGCAACACCCAGGGATGGATGTGACAAAAGATGGTCATTTTCAAGTTGAGGTGTTGCTGGACTGTGAGCCAACCTAAGGTTAACAAGTGAATAGGACAATGTTGAGAGGGTGGCGCTAGAAAAGCACAGCAAGTCAGGCAGCAACCGAAGAGCGGGCGAACTGACTTTTTGGGCATCAGCCCTTCATCGGGAATGAGGCGGCCACATAATCATTCCTGATGAAAGGTTTATGCCCATATCATCGATTCTCCTGCTCCTTAGATGCTGCCTGACCTGTTGTACTTTTCTAGCACCACACTCTTGAATCTGATCTCCAGCATCTGCAGTTCTCACTTCCTCCTAACTGAATAGGACAATATATGGGCAGCAGAGTTTTGGAACAGCTTGAGTTTGTACAAGATGAAAATGCGAGGTCACCCAATAGAGTATTGAAATATTCAAATCTAGAGATAAGTAAGGTCTCTTCAAAGTTTAAGGATTTCTGCAGCAGATGAGTTGAAAAGAGGTTAGTCATACGAACATACAATTTAAGGACATCAGTAGTCTCTCAAGTTTGCTCAACCATGTAATAATAAGATCATGACTTATCTGACTGTAATCTGAACTCCACATTTCCACTTACCTCCACTAACCTTTAAAACCTTTCCTTAGCCAATTTATTCACTGGTGCCTTAAATCCATTCAAAAACTCCACCTCCACTATCTTTTGAGGAATAGATTGCCAAAGATTCGTGTTACTCAGGAAAAAGAAATTCTCATTTCTGCCTTAAATAGGTAGCCCCTTATTTTTACATGGTGAACCCTAGTTCTAGATTCTCCAGCAAGAGGCAAGATCCTTTCCACATCAACTCTGTCAAAACGTCTCAGGATTTTGTACTTCTATTAAGATGCCTCTTCTTTTTGAAAACTCCAGTAGAGCCAAGTTATCCATACACAATCATTTCTTAGAAGACAACCCCATTTTTCCAGGTATAGGTGTATTAACCTTCTCTGAGCTGCTTCAAACACATTCATATCTTCTCTTAAACAATGAGATCTGTGCTTAGATGTGATCTCACCAGTGCCCTGGAAAACTGACACGTATATTCCCAATTTTTGCATCCAATTAACCTCGTAATAAATAATAACATTCTGCTAGCTTTCCTAATTACTTGCTGGACCTGCAGAATAAATGTTTGTGATTCTTGCACCAGGATACACCAATTCCTTGGCAACTCTGAAATCTCTCACCATTTGGATAATATCCTTGCTTTTTATTCTTAGTGCCAAAATTGACCCTTTCACATTTCCATGCTTTAAACTCCACGAGCCAGATCTCTGCCTACTCACTTAATCAATCCTATATCCTTTTCATAGCCTCCAATGTTCTCCTTACAACTAATTTTTCTACCTATTTTAGTAATCACGTCTTCAGTACCTCCTTCCAACTCTGATATATATTTTAGAAGGCTGAAGCCCTCAGAACACAGAGTGGGTTTAAAGTGGCCTACAGATTATCCATCTTGAAAAAACAATGAGCCAGATTTTCGGGGGAATTAGGCTCAGGTCTCAGTGGATTCAAGAAGATTAGCCAGGGCTCCCGGAGTATTAGAGAGGATTAGCATGGTGTCTCAGAGAATTCAAGAGGATTAGTCCTGGGTCCCTAGTGGATTTGAGGATTTGAGAAGATTAGGCTGATACCCAGAGGATTGAGAAGAATTGTGGTCCCAGATCACTTGTGAGGTTTTGCATGGCAGGTTTGGGGGTTTGGGTCTGGAATTCAGGGGGTTTGTTGGGTGGGGTGGGATTAGAATGGGGAACAAGTCTAATGGTGACGGTGGTGTAAGTGGGAGTGTGTGATTTAATTACAGTTGTCGTTTAATAGTTGCTGAGGTGTTAATCAACGTATTTAATAGTCTGACTTTTGTTGAGTAACTATTCTACTTGATTTCATCAGAACCATCTGATGTCTTTGATTTTTATGGAGACTTGCAGAGGGTTCTGTGGTAGGAAAACTGTCTGGAGAAAAGTTCAATTTCCTGGCAATTCCTGGCACAAGTGTTGGCCTCAGCATGGCACTACAGCATCCTCTAGTGTGGATGTCAAGTATGGCTTACATGGTGTAGTGGGTAAAAGTTACCTCAACACCATTTGTCAAAAGTAAGCTGCTGTGGAAGCTATCCAAGCAGATTCATAGTTTTAAAAAATGATCAGAATCACATAAGAAGACATGCATTGTAACATTTCAAAAGGCACATGAAGCATATTAAAATAATGTATGTTTAAATATCTAATAAGTCTAATTAATTGTGTCAGTCATTTATACTTCAACATTGTAAACGTTGGAAGAAACATTAAAAAGTGTGAAGATACATTTAAGATGTTGAACAATTTTTTAAAAAATGATTTTAAAAGTCTGATAAATTAAGTTTGAGAAAGGCTGTCAGGTTTGAGAGTCATTTTGGAATTGGGCCACCTCTCCTAACAGTGTGACTCTGAATGTTTGCAAAATTTCCTCATGCCAGGGTTCCATGCTTCTGCACACAGCAGCCCTCCAATGTCTTTTGAGCAAAAGCCTTCATTGCTAGGTGATTCATTCAAATGTTCAAAATATCAATTTCCTCTGTTTGAGACCGATGCTTGAGAGCACAAGAGACAGGAGCACAGAATGATCCAGAACAACTTAGAAATTCCTACATTGCTCACAGTTATGTCACCAATAAAGATCACCCACCTCCATCTTTGTAACATTCACAGACTTTACCACAACTCAGCTCAACTGCCACTTGGACCTTTGTTAGTGCATTCTCTCCCTCCACACTGTGCTACCCCAACATGTTTCTAGCTAGTCTTGCATCCTATCATCTATAAACTTGAGGCATTTCAAAGCTTCACTGCCCATGTTTTAACAAGCAGCAACTCTTGTTTCCCCTAACATACTAAACTAAATTGACTCCAGGTTAAACAAAGCCTTAATTTTAAAATTCGAGTTCTCCTCTCAGCACAGAGATGAGATTTTTGTCTGTGCTGTGTCTGTGTAGAAGCAGAGAGAACGGTTTCCCAGTGGTTGGTTCTGGGTGTAGAGGAGTGGTTCACCTTCTGGAGTGCTAGATAGAGAAGAGGGCAAGTAGGAGAGAGACATTTGATTTCTGAACAGCAGGTTTCAGTCACTGGACCCACCCTGACTGATTAACAGGCTCAGTGTCCTTTATTGTTTGACTGTTGACAAATTGTGAGGAGCCTGGTTGTATGGCCACACTATCAAAGAGAGGCCCTGAGATCTTCAAACAAAAAAATAACTTTACAGGGAGGGCACACAAACAGTGGTAGACATTTGGAACTTGCAGTGATTGGAATAAAGTCAAACAGGTGGACCTCATCGAATATGAATTCCCTGAATGGGGCTGTCAATCTGGTCCAATCAGGGAGCCCTAGCTGACAGAGATATACAGGAGTGTCAGAGATTCTGTTGACCCTGACAGCTGGCTCTGAGAAAGCTGGATCAGTGTCAAGGACTCTCCTTGTGTAAAGAAGGGGAGACTTGGTGACGAGAAACCAGCCTCTTTCGAGTTATTTCAGTGGTGATGAGCGTGGGATTAATGATGTAATCTTTCAAAAGCACCTGGATTTCAAACAGGCACTGGCTTTTTCATTGGAAAAGGTGGCAAGTGGAGCACAGGGATTGCAGGGTATTCCGATGGAAATGGACACCCTCAGCAGTCTGACTGAACCTGGGGAATACCACTTGAGTTAAAGGCAATGGCATAGCCTCACTTGGGACAACAGAGGGACTCCAGGCCAATTCACAGATAAACCCAAAAGCAAAACCAAGCCTTGGCCAAACAATTAACATTTGCTTCAGGATCTGAGCTAGCAAGCCATTGTAGTTGCTGCTGTAATGTGGACTTGAGGCAGCAAAATAGCCCCACTGGAACTAAATGGAGTGAGAAAACTCATAGGCCAGTATCCAGGAAAGTACACACCCTAGAAAGTCTGCCTATGTCTGGTTTGGAGCAATTAAATTGTTTAGCAACGTCCAACTAAGGACCCATCAAAATAAATCCACATTGGGGACTCCAACTCTTAAAATTGTACAAGACCATTGCACACATTTTGTGGAATCACACATTGCCCACTAGCATGCTCAGACTGTCTGGGATCACTTGGATCTGGGGCACAGTGTCATCACCCAAAATGATACTTTGATGTAAAGTTGATAATTGCTTTGAAGTTTCGATTTCATTTGAGTGCCCTGTAGGGGCAATTAGCTCCTGCTGAAAGAGTATCCTCACCTAAGCTTTGTCACTTTTAGCAGAGTCTAGACAGCATCGTTAAAGACTGCTAACCCCCTCTTTCTGAACCATGACTCAGTCGGGAGTTTTCTCACTTCTGGGTCTGTGCATTGTGACTTCAAGGTTATTTTCCAGGGATGGGAACTCAAAGCAAGCTTGGCCTTCCAATGTAGCACAGAGGCATTGCCACACACTCAAGGACTCCATCCATCAGATGAGATTAGGATGGTCTGCTCTCCCAGATGAATATAAGTGATCCCGTGTCACCGCTGAAGAGTTCTCTCAGGTGTGCTGACCAATAGTTGCCCAGCAATTGACACTGCCATGTGATTCTGTCATGACTGTGTTGCTGTTTATGGATCCTGGCTCTACGTGAACTGCAATTCATACCCAACGTCGATTGCCAAACTTCAGAAACACTTTTACAGACTGTAAATCATTTTAGAATGGCCCGAGGCTGTGAAAGTTGAGCTGTGAATCCAATTCTTTCTCTCTTTTGGAACCTATCCTGAAGACGCCTCGCAAAAAAATGTTAATAAACAAAATTTGACACCAAACAGTGTAAAAAGATACTGACTTCCAAACAAGAGTCATGTCGGACTTGAAGCATTAACACTGTTTGTCTTGCCCCACAGATGCTTCCAGACTTATTAAGTTTCTCCAGCACTTTTTGTTTTCATTTTTATATGAGAAAACTATGAGGACTAGTGAGGAAAGGCTTGATCACCGAGGTAGGTTTTAAGGAGTTATTTCAGTGGTGATGAGCGTGGGACTAATGATGTAATCTTGCAAAAGTGCCTGGATTTCAAACAGGCACTGGCTTTTTCATTGAAAAAGGTGGCAAGTGGAGCACAGGGATTGCAGGGTATTCCGATGGAAATGGACACCCCCAGCAGTCTGACTGAACCTGGGGAATACCACTTGAGTTAAAGGCAATGGCATAGCCTCATTTAGGACAACAGAGGGACTCCAGGCCAACGCACAGATAAACCCAAAAGCAAAACCAAGCCTTGGCCAAACAATTAACATTTGCTTCAGGATCTGAGCTAGCAAGCCAGAGGAGAGGAGAGAGGGGGAGGGGGAGGGGGGAGAGAGAGAGGGAGAGAGAGAGAGAGACTTGGGTTCATGTCACATGACAGGTGATCCCACTGCACGATAAACACACACACACACACTCAAAATTTAGCTAGTGAAAAATGCTTTCAAGGTGGGGGTGCCTTGAAACTTGAAAGTGAAGGATCAGGCCAGTCCCCCATATGCTCTCACCTCTGTTCCTTTTTATTAGCGACAAGAGTGCAGGATACGATAACAGGAGCAGTACCAGGCATATCTGAAGATGAGGTGCCAACCTGGCGAAGCCACCAAACAGGACTACTTGCATGCCAAACAACATTAGCAGCAAGTGATAGACAGGGCTAAGATGATCCCACAGCCAATCAATCAGATTTAATCTCTGCAGTTCTGTCCTATCTAGTCTTGAATGGTGGTGGATAATTAAACAACTCACTGGAGAAGGAGGAGTCTCCACAAATATTCCCATCCTCAATGATGGAAAAGTCCCACGTCAGTGCAAAGGATAAGGCTGAAGCATTTGCAGTGATCTTCAGCCAGAAGTGCTGAGTAGATTATCCATCTTGACGTCCTTCAGTGGTCTCCAGCATCACAGATACCAGTCTTCAGTCAATTCGATTCACTCCATGTGATATCGAGAAAGGATTGGAGACCCTGAATATTGCAAAGTCTATAGACCCTGAAAACATTACAGTGATAGGACTGAAGATTAGTGCTCCAGAACTAGCTTCTGCCTTAGCCAACCTGTTCCAGTATAGCTACAACACTGGCTTTTATCCAACAATGTGGAAAATTGTCCAGGTATGTCCTGTTTATAAAAAGCTGGACAAATCCAACCCAACCAATTACCATTCCCATCAGTCTACTCTTGATCATCAGTAAATTGATGCAATGGTGCTATCGATAGTGTCATCAGCAGTGCTATCAAGCAGCACCTGCTCAGCAATAACCTGCTCAGTGATGCCCAGTCTGGGTTCCATGAGGGCCACTCACCTCCTGACTTCATGACAGCCTTGGTTCAAACATTGACAAAAGAGCTGCATTTGACTGAGTGTGGCATCAAGGTGCCCTTGCAAAAGTGGAATCAACGTGCACCAGGAGACAAACTCTCTGGTCACTGGAGTCATACCTGATGTGTAGGAAGATTGTTGTGGTTGTTGGAGGTCAGTCATCTCAGTTCCAGGCTAACCCTGCAGTAGTTCCTCGAGGCCCAACCATCTTCAGTTGCTTCATCAATGACCACTCCTCCATCATAAGGTCAGAAGTGGGATGTTTGCACCATGTTTAGCACCATTGACGACTTCTCAGACACTGAAGCAGTCCATGTTCAAATGCAACAGGATCTATTCAATATCCAGCCTTCAGCTGACAAGTGGCAAGTAACATTCAGCTCACACAAATGCCGGTCTATGACCATTACCAATAGCAGAAAACCTAATCACCATTCCTTGACATTCAATGATGTTATTACTGCATCACTGAATCCCTCAGTATCATCATCATGGGGATTATCATTGACCAGGAACTCAGCTGGCCTCACCACATAAACACAGTGGCTACAAGAGCAGATCAGAGGCTCCATTATTGCAGTAACTCACCTCCTGACTCCCCAAAACCTGTACACCATCTGCAAGGCACAAGTCAGGCATCTAATGGAATACTTCCCACTCGCCTGGATGAGTGCAGCTCCAACAACACTCAAAAAGCTTGACACCATCCAGGAAAAAGTGATTTCCACTTGATGCCACTTGATTAGTACCACATCCACAAACATCCACTCTGTCTAGAACCAATGCTCAGTCACAGCAGTGTGTACTATCTCCAAAAGGCACTGCAGAAATTCACCAAAGATCCTCAGACAGCACCTTCCAAACCCAAGACCACTTGCATCTAGAAGGACAAGGGCAGCAGATACATGGGAACATCACCATCTTTAAGTTCTTGTCCAAGCCACTCACCGTCTTGGCTTGGGAATATATCAGCGTTCCTTCACTGTCACTGGGTCGACATCCTGGAATTCCCTCGCCAATGGCATTGTGGGTCCACCCACAGCAGGTGGACTGCTGCAGTTCAAGAAGGCAGCTCACTACCACCTTCTCAAGGGCAAGTGGGACAGGCAATAAATGTTGGCCCAGCCAGCACACCCACATCCCAGAAATTAGTAAGAGAAAGAGGCTAGGGCTGGGTAGCCCATTTATAACTCCTATAGAGAGAAAGGTGAAAGAGTTCACTGCAATGAATACAGAACAAACGTTGAGCAGAATGTCAAAGGAGAAAGTTTCCTGGCTCCTCACAGTTTGCCGTCAAGATTCATCGTGCAAAGTATACATCTTTTATGCTCTCAGTTTGCTAAGTATATTTGAGCTGAGCTTGGAACACAGTTCCTTGTACTGCTTAACTTCCCAATACTTGATATATCATCATTCCATGTTTGCCAAGGTAGAAAGTATGAGCAGGATGTCCAAGCACAGCTTGCCCCATGGTCTCATGTCCTCCTACTCCTCTTTGACCTCCACAGCCGGGGCCACAGGATAGTAACAAACAGCAGGATTCTCATCTAAATTTAGCGCAGGAAAATTGAGGTCAGTTTAGCCTGCTCACCAGGCTGACAGCCTTATAAACTTTCCATGTCGTTGGTCTATAACAGGAAAAGTAAGAAGAGATTTAGTGCATACTATTTAGAAACAAATATTACCGTGTTGTGAAATGATGTCTTTGTGCAAAACACCAATGACTTGGGAGTAAACATGATATTCGCATTGATTTTGAGTGCTCTGTGTAGGGACACTCACTACGAAAACAGCCAGCTACCATTTGGCAGTATCTGTTGTTGTAGCAATGTAGGGGACCTCCTAAACACTTTGCGAGACACTTTGAATCAAAATGTGGGATCTAGATTCTAAATTAAAACAGGAAAAGAGGATAATATTGTAAGTTAAACTGATACTGTTTCTGTTAATATCTAAGCAGGTGGTACTAACCTGAGGGTTAACAAATATAAATCCTTGTTCTCAGGTAACTTTGAGATCAGGAGCAGGGTTTGCCTCTCTGATACAATTGAACACATTCATCATCAGTCTGTTGCACACTGAATGCTAGAATCTGTTATACCCTCTGCCCTTAGCCTATTATGTCCCTGTTTCCTCTCGTCTCTGAACTCGGGCATTTAAACAGAGCAGTTAATTGAGGCTCCCATTCCCCAGCTATCTCTACAAGTATGAGAATTCACATGAATGCAATTCTGGTGGCTCTGGTTAACACTGCTGCCTGATAGTGTGAGGGACCTGGGCTTGATTCCAGCCTTGGGTGACTGTCGTTTGCCCAAAGCTTTTCCATCATCCAAAAAGCACTAGTCACAAGTATATTGAAATACTCTGCATTCTGTTTGAGTGAAGATGCAACACTCAAAAGCTCAACCCGCTCCAGGAGAAAGATACCCATTTGTTCAGTCCCGTATGGCTCCTCAGCACTCAATACCCTCCCAAACACAGTACAGTTGTAGGGGTGTGTACCATCTACAAGATGCACTGTAGCATCTCAACACAACTCTGCATCTTCGAAATTCCTCTACCATAGAGATGAACATGATCTTCAGACACATTCGAACACCATCACTTGCAAGTTCCCCTCAACACCACACTTTCCCGTTCACTGTTCCTTCAGTACTGCTAGTTCCGAGTCAGAAAACTCACTCCTCAACTGCACCCTGGGTTATTTATGCCACATCAACTACAGCATGAAGAAGGCAGCTCTCCACCAGTTCCTGGCACCTTCTTCTGCCACCGCAGATACTGCAAAACCTGCGCCCACACCTGCCCCCTCACCTCTGTCTGAGGCCCCAAAGAAGCCTTCCACATTTCACCTGCACATCCAACAATGTCATTTATTGTATCTGTTGCTGCTGATGCGGTCTCCTCTACATTGGGGAGACTGGATGCCTTCTCACAGAGTTCTTCAGGGAACATCTCTGGGACACCTGCACCAATCAATCCCACCGCCCCCTGGCCGAACATTTCAACTCCCCCTCCTACTCTGCCGAGGACATGCAGGTCCTGGGCCTCCTCTATCACCACTCCCTTACCATCTGACGCCTGGAGGAAGAATGCCTCATCTTCCGTCTCAGAAGCCTTCAACCCCAGGGCATCAATGTGGACTTCACCAGTTTCCTCATTTCCCCATCTCCACCTTACCCCAGTTCCAACCTACCAGCTCAGCACCGCCCTCATGGCCTGTCCTACCTGCCAATCTTCCTTCCCACCTATCCGCTCCACCTTCCTCTCTGACCTATCACTTTCATCCCCACCTCCATCCACCTATTGCACTCTCAGCTACCTTCTTCCCAGCCCCAGCACCCTCCCATTTATCTCTCTACCCCAAGGGTCCCAGCCTCATTCCTGATGAAGAGCTCCTTAAAGGTCGATTCTCCTGCTCCTTGGATGCTGCATGACCTGCTGTGCTTTTCCAGCACCACACACTTTCGACTCAGTTCTCCACCTGGCCCCCCCTTCCCCCACCCTCCATCAGTGACAGTTGAGGATAAGGAATAACTAATAAACAAGACAATCCCTGTCAGCGATGTATTCATCCCAGGAATGAATGAAAAGGAAATTAAATATGTGATTATGTGAAGAAAACCACTCAGAACAGGGTTTGTCCTTTATTCTTCAAGCAGATTTAGAAAGGTACAGACAATATTGTGCTTGGTAATTATCTGAAGTTATTATTGTTGAAGCTTTAATTTTAAACACCCATTTATAGTCACTCAAATTAGCCCTGCCTTTGGAATGCTTGTGACTATATACAATGAGAGTTTCTGAAAATCTGTATAAGAGCCTCACACATTTGTAACCTGATCATGTCATAATCAACTACATCGAGTTGACCCTTGCTTGAACTTACAGGCAGGGTTTACAAATTCTGTGGTCTGTGTTAATCAGCACACTCTCCCTCCTTAAATGTCATTTCATGGTACAAGAACAGTATTTATCATTTTCTTGGTAAGTATTGCAGGAGAACTGCTGTTGGACTTTACCTGATGTCAAAGCAATGATTCATTGGTGACCCCAATACTGGGGAAAGGGTGTGTTACACTATTGGGACTAATCTTCACTTTAACTGTGCTGAGGTCTGAGTCCTGCTGATGCATATAACTAAGCCAGTAGAGAGTGTTTGAATGAAATAGTGGGGAGATTTTTGGAGATGGTCATTGCCTGGCATTTCTGTAGAACAAATGTCACTTGCCACTGAGCAACCAAACCTGGATGTTGACCAGGTCTTGCGACATATGGACATGGGCTGCTTTAGTACAAGGAGCCAGGAATGATTCTGAATATCGTACATACATCAGTGAACTTACCCACTTCTCACCTCCTAATGAAGGGAAGATCATCAACAAAGCAGCTGGAGATGAATGGGCTTAGGACACTGCTCTGAGGCACTCTTGCAGAGATGGCCTGGAGCTGAGATCATTGATCTCCAAAAACACAACCATCTTCTAAAGGTGCTTTACTGCTCACAAATAGCACAGACAGGTCCATTATGTATTGCCCTGAAGTGAGTTTCTTGCTCAGTCCAGTTCAGAGGTCAATTAAGAAGCAATGTGTTTCAGTGAATCTGTAGACTCTCCTAAGACAGACTCGATAAGGATGGCAGATTTCTGTCACTGAAGAATATTAGTGATTCAGATACTAATTAATGACAATTAATTCCAGAATTTTTAAAAAAATTGAATTTGAATTTATCCATTTAAACTCATATTGCCCAGATCATTAGATTGGGATTTTGGATTATCCAACAACATTCCAACTGCACTACCCTCTCCCAAAACACCCAACAAATAGAGATTCAACAGATTGTTTTCTCAAGTTATCAATGATTTCAAGATTTTGTGTGCCTTACTCATTCAGAAAGTAAGAAGGCATGGGATACAGGGAAATTTGAATGCAGAATACAGGTTTAAAGGCAGGATTCTTGGCAGTATGGAGGAAAAGAGGGATCTTGGGGTCCATGTCCATCAATCCCTCAAAGTTGCCACCCAAGTTGATAGGGTTGTTAGGAAGGCAAACGGTGTGTTGGCTTTCATTAGCAGTGGGATTGAGTTTAAAAGCTGTGAGGTTATGGTGCAGCTGTATAGAGCCCTGGTTAGATGGCACTTGGAATATTGTGTTCAGTTCTGGTTGCTTCATTACAGGGAAGCTGTGGAAACTTTAGAGAGGAGAGGAGATTTACTGAGGGCATGTCTTATGAAGAAAGGTTGAGGAAATTAGGGCTTTTCTCATTGCAGTGAAGAAGGATGAGAGGTGACTTGATAGAGTATACAAGATGTTGAGAGGCATAGATAGAGTGGATAGCCAGAGACTTTTTCTCATGGCAGAAATGTCTACCACAAGGAGGCATAATTTTAAGGTAATTGGAGGAAAGTTCAGGAAAATGTCAGATGTAGGTTCTTTACACGGAGAGTGGTGAGTGCCTGGAATGCACTGTTGGCAGCCATAATAGAGTCAGACACATTAGGGACATTTAAGCGATTCTTGGAAAGGCACATGGAATCTAGTACAAGAAGGGTATGTAGGTTAGTCTGATCTTAGAGTAGGATAAAAGACTGGCACAACATCAAGGGCTGCAGGGCCTGTACTGTGCTGTATGGTTCTATGTTCTGTGTTCTTACTCTAACTATAGACACCTCTTACTGATCTGCCCTGAGGAAGATCTGGATCAGGGAAAGAATAGTTGGAACCCAGAATCACCAGTTCAGTTGTCAATATTTAAGTAGCTGGGAAGCTCTTATTCAACTATGTCCCTCAGCCCTTCAGCTGGTTGTTCTCGAATTCCTCAGACATGTCCCACTGCTTTAGAAATTTGAGTCACACTGATCTTGTGGTGGCATACAATTTTGTTATTTTCTTTCTCCCTGTACTCATGATCTCCCTGGACTATTTCAATAAAATGCAGGAGTGACTCCAATCCCTTATTGCTGATAGCCAATTATGATTTTACTTTGCTTTGTTATCTCATCAGTTGTACTTTAGACTTTATATACTTCAGCTGCAATTTGATGTCGCTATAACGGGATACCTGCAGCCCTCAACGTGCTGAAAAACAAATATGAAACTATTGATACAACTCAGCTCACATCTTGTTTTCCTTCCATTGCCTCCCATTAGCTAGGCAAAACCACAATTGTAAAATTCATACTTGATTCCAATCTTCTCCAAAGCCTTGCCTTTTTTTATATACCTGTGGCAGATTCCAACTGAGATCTCTATACTCCACTAACTCTGGCCTCTTGCACATCCCTCCATCATTAGCATCTGTGCTTTCAGATACTGAAGTCCTATGTTCTGAAGTTTCCTCCAGTGACCAAACCTTTTGACCACCTCATATAGTCTCAAACAATTCAATTTTAAATTTGTTTTTAACAATCCTATGAAGTGTCTTATATCTGACAGGTGATATATGAATTTAAATTGGCGACACTGTTATTGCCTTGCCCCTTGTAAGTGGCCAGCAGGATAGCCACCCAGGAAACATAATGCACCCATCTCCTCTCCTTCTTGAAGACTGTCCTGGAAATCTAGCTGTCTTCCCAAGCTCTGGTCTTTGATCTTTATTCCCTCCACTTTTTCTTCTGAAAAAGTTTCTGTGAAGTTCCTTGGGGCAGTTTTCTGTGATAAAGACTGTATACAAACACAGGATGTTGATATCATATTTTCGTCATTGTATTCAGTATCTAAATCAGGTCAAACAATATTCAGGTTTGGGTTACAGAGTTAAGAAACTGATCTCCCAGTGTCCTAGATATTGTTATTTCAGGAGATTACAATATCATTTTACATCAATCCATTTGTCAGCTTTCTATTGTTAGATGGTGACGGTGTTGGAGAATATAAGAGTCCCCCATATACGCCATGTAGATGCATTTGCTATCAAGCTGTTGAGACAGGTAAGGAGTTTTCAAAACCAGGCCTCCAGAAAGCAGGTCCCAGAATCAGATTGAACTCTGTGGGTCAATATCCATATTCATGTGTGAGCAATGGGCGGCACGGTGGCACAGTGGTTAGCACTGCTGCCTCACAGCGCCAGAGACCTGGGTTCAATTCCCGCCTCAGGCGACTGACTGTGTGGAGTTTGCACATTCTCCCCGTGTCTGCGTGGGTTTCCTCCAGGTGCTCCGGTTTCCTCCCACAGTCCAAAAATGTGCAGGTCAGGTGAATTGGCCATGCTAAATTGCCCGTAGTGTTGGGCGCAGGGGTAAATGTAGGGGAATGGGTCTGGGTGGGTTGCACTTCAGCGGGTCGGTGTGGACTTGTTGGGCCAAAGGGCCTGTTTCCACACTGTAAGTAATCTAATCTAATCAATATGTCATAAATAATGATATTTTGGAAAGGTGCTGCTTAATGTAATAATGGTGAAAGATTTGCTATTAACAATATGTTTACAGCTTAAGGTCCTCACTGTATTCAAGCAAGGTTTGATATGGAATTAAATGCAGAACTCAAAAGATTGCTGTTGAAGATGTGTTTCTTCACTATCAATCTCCTGAAAGTGACTCTTGCTCCTTTCATTTCATTGAATGATCTGAATTTCCTGGAATAGGTTGTGACTTTTTAACAAAGAGATGTTTTAGTTACAGCAGTGAACATCTCTGACATAAGTCTGGACTCTGGTTGGTCCTGGTTATAAATCTTGTCTAGACAGCATTGAAAACAGAAATTGCTGACTTTTCTTTGTTTTCTTTTTCTCTCTTATCCTAATGTTTATTTCCCTCTGTATTTCTTCTATACCTGATTTGACAGTGTTTTGTTTTATATGTTTGTTTTTGGGACATTTCTTGTCCATCCCTAACTGCTCTTGAGAAGGTGATATTGAACAGTGTGATTGAACTCCTACAGCCATAGTGCCGCTGGGAAAGGACTTCAAGGGTTTTTACTCATCAACAATAAAGGAACAATATTATAACTTCAGGTCAGGGTGATGAATGGCTCACAGGGGCTTTTCCAGTGGTGATCCTCCTATACCTCCTTCAAGATAGGCATTGTGTATCTGGCAGGTATTGTTGAAGGAGCTGTTGTTTTGCTTCATACTGCTGCCTCTATGCATTGCCAGTGCAGGGAGAGACTATTTAAGGTGGAAAATGAGGTGTCAATCAAGCAGGTTGCTTTCTCTTAGATGGTGTCAAGTTTCTTAAGTGTTTGAGCTGCATTCATTCAGACAAGCCAGATGTGTTCCATCACAGTCTCAAATTGTGCCTTAGATTATGGACAGGTATAGGGGTGATGGGAGGTGAGTTACTTGCTATAGTATTCCTAGTTTGACTTTGATGTTCAGAATTATCCATCAGCAATTTTCTACAATAAGGCAGGAACTGACTTCATTCATTCCAAAATGTAGAGTTAATTCATTAATACAATATTCAAAATGCCAGCTGAGGTAATGTACTTTCTCCTCCTCCCTTATCTTGTTAATGATGATCCCAGAATTATAGCCCCTCACAGAAAAGCTGTTGTGAAGAAATGAAGGTCATCCTTCTTCTATTCCTTGTTATTGCCAGCACTGCGCAATCCCCTACACATCATGAAGGTAAGTAATGAATTTGTTATGTTTTGGTCTTTCAGTTTGTGAATTTCAACTGGGATATGTAATGGGCGGGATTGTATAGATCAACTTGGATCCTGGTCTGTACCATTTGATGTGCAGCTTTTCCTGCTGCGCTTTTCCAGCAACACATTTTCAGCTCTGATCTCCAGCATCTGCAGTCCTCACTTTCTCCTGTACCATTTCATCCTTCCTCAGGGGGTTCCCTCATCCCCCAGGATTCATATCCCTTCCCCAGAAATTTCTGGAGCGACATCTCTTTATTGTTTGATGAAGAGGGTACTGACTGTCCACAGACTTTTTTTACTGGAGCATATGAGGTTGAGAGGTCACCTGATAAGTTTATAAAATAACGAGGGGTATAGATAGAATTGATGGTACGGTGTCTTTTTCCTAAGGTGGGGAATTACAAGACTAGCGGGCACATTTGTAAAGTGAGGGGAGAGAGATTTAGAAGAGACATAAGAGGCAAATCTTTTACACAGAGGATGATTTCAGTGTGGAGTGAACTTCCGAGGGAAGTGGAGGATGGAGATACAATTACAACATTTAAAAGGTATTTGGATGGATACATGAATAGAAAAGGTTTGGAGGGGTATAAGTCAGGAACAGGCTAGTGGGACTGATTTAGATTGGGATTATGCTGGGCATGGTGGGACTGAAGGATCTGTTTCTATGCAGTATGACACAGATGTATTATACAGGATTGTAATCAATTCAGCAATGTGCCCGAGGACAAGCAGTGTCTCTGAATTGCAATACAAGATAAATCTCTTCCTTTATTCCCTTTTCCTTTTATCATTCTGTGGCTTCATCATTTCTGTTGCTTCTCCCTTCTTATGTTCTCGCCCTCATGTTCTAAATCAGTCTCTGGCTCTGTTGTCTTCTACAGCGTAGATGCATCGATTTTCACTCTGTCCCACTGCATATGACGTTTGTCACAGTGTCTCTCCCTTTTCTTCCCACTTCCTGCATCTTTACCATCTCTTTGTCTCCATTGGTAATTCCTTCTTTTCCTCTTGTTTTCCTTTTCATCTCTGGGTCCTACCCTCTATTCATCTCTCCATAACTATCCAATGCCTCTTTTTAAAGGCTCTTTTACTCTCTGCATCATTCTTGTTTGCTGCTGTGCCTTCCTCCTAATTTCTGTCTCTTTCTGTATCCCTCTCATTCCTTACTCTGTCCCTTTCTCTGTGTCTCCATCTCTATGTAGCTATGTCTTTTTTGTGTCTTTCATCAGCAGTAATGCAAACTATATCTTTTCTTCGGTTAAGATGAAATCGGCATTGGAAACCATGACATTGCAATTGTTAATGTCATGGGTGACTTTGAAGTCAACGACAATGGCTGTCCAGATAAACACGATCACCACTATAATTTAACCAGGAGCTGCCTGGAACTCAAAGAGAAATACCACTTCACCAAAGGTAAACAATTTCAGCAAAAAGTACAATTGCCTCATTAAGCTAAGATATAGTCAGCATGGCTACGTTTCTATTTAGTGCCTTAGTGACAAGCAAAAAATAACCAGTCTTCTTGTGCCTGGTTACTCACCAGAAAAAGCACCAAGTAATGTGTAGGCTTTGTAACTCATACTGACTACTGGAAAAAGCGAACAAATGTATATTTATGCAGCACACTTCACACTTTCAAGATACCCCAATAGGTTTTATAGCCGGTGGAGAGTTCTTGAAGAGCACTCACTGTTATTACATGGATAAGTACTACAGCAAAGGTGCATTCAAAGTCCCATCAAACAGAACATGAGACGGGTGACCAGTTAATCAGTTTTCATTTTGGGTTGGTGGGCGAATGTTGGGTGGGACACTGTGGACTCTGCCCTCGTTCAAATAACATTATGGGGACTTGTTTTTGCGTCAATGAAAGCAAAGCAGAGTGAGGAAGTAAATACTTGTTACATGACAGAAAACATGTTAATACGTCAGACCACTCCTGTTCTCAACTGGACTTTGGAAACGGGAACACAATTCCTTAATATACAGATGGGAACACAATGAGTGTATAACGAAATCAGCAAAAGAGAGGAGGAGTGCAATAAAATCACAGGAAACCATTAATAAAACTGCTAAATAGCAAGGATGAAATTCATTGAGGTGGGATAGAGAAATTATTTTGAAAACCTGAAGATGGAACAGTTATGGCAAATGACCATTAACACAGAGAAATGTGAAGATATGAGTTTTGGTATGAAATATACAAGCAGTAACTGCACTTTAGAGAAAGGTAGAAGGTTATGGATTGCAGGGATCACAACTAGGCAAATTAATGATTTTTAAAATTCGCTTGTGGCATGTGGGCCAGCATGTATTCCCCATCTCTAGTTGCCCCATGAGAAGGTAGTGGTAATCTGTGTGCTTGAACGGCTGCAGAGCACGTGTTATCTGTAGACCCACAGTACAATTGGGATAGAGTTCCAGGATTTTGACCCAGCAACACTGAAGGATGGAGGGGAACTTGCAGGTGGAGGTGTTTCCTTGTCCTTCTAGATAGAAACATTTGTGGGCTTGGAAGGTACTGCTGAAGGACCCTTGGTGAATTTCTGCAATGCATACTGTAGATGGTATACACACTGCTAGTACTGAGTGTCAGTAGTGAAGGAAGTGGAAATTTGTGGAGGTGGTGCCAACTGAGTGGACTGCTTTGTATTGGATGGTGCCAATCTTCTTGAGTGTTGTTGGAGCAGCAACCATCCAGACAAGTATGGAATATTACATCACATTCCTGACTTGTGGGCAGGCTTTGGAGCTTCAGGCTTTAGAGCATTTCTCTAATGAGTACACAGTTGAATTTCTGACCAGTGGTAATACTCCCCCCACAAGAATGTTGATCATGAAGGATTCAGTGATAGTAACTGTATTGAATATGAAGGGCTGATGGTTGAATTGTCTCTTATTGGACATGTTCATTGTCAGGCATGAATGTTACTTACCATTTGTCAGTCCAAGCCTGTCCAGACCTTGTTGCAATAAAGCAGACAAGTGAAACTCTTCTGTAGTGATGCCATGATGGAGAACAGATAATGTTTGGACTTCCCCTTGATGTTGTGAAACTTAAATGCTAAAGATGTGTCAGGGAAATTAAGTCGGGCACTGTGTGTGATTTGTCCAAACCTTTCTTCAGATAAGTGGCAAACACCATCATGTTTCTTGCCAATGCAACAAGGTCAGAAAAATACCTCAACCTGACTCAATTGTGTGTGAATATTGGAACCCTCAATGAAGAAGCACAGAGTGGATGTTCTTGACTCCTCAGGCAAGTTGCAGAACCCAGTGTTGGGAGACAGAAATTTTGTGAGAACAGGAAAATATTAAGTAAATGAAGTTATTTTCCAGTTATTGGACTGAGACTTATTAATTCAGCTGGGTAGAAGGTTTCGAGAAAAGAAAATCAGGCAAGGACAATTACACGCCTACATCTAATTGTTACTTAGACTTATATCAATTGTGAAGTGATTCGAGACATTCTAGTCTATAGCACAAATGCAATCCTTTATTATGAGAGAGACTCTTTTTATAAGCCACTATTTTAACAGCAATTGACATTGTCATCTACATCCAGTTCTAGTTTTCCTTTCAGTGATTCAATACTTCGTTTATTTCACAGGGAAATCGCATCCAAAGTGTCCTTCCCATTATGATGTTAGGTCTAACCATCTAATGCTCTCAAAAGCTCATTCGACTGAATTGCATAATATTGTCCTCTTCATACAGATGGCGTCCATCTCTTCATAACCAGTAATGGTGAACTCTACCAGGCCTTCTGTGACATGACCACTGATGGAGGTGGTTGGACCCTAATTGCAAGTGTCCATGAGAACAACATACTTGGGAAATGCACCACTGGGGACCGCTGGTCCAGTCAGCAAGGGGGTAATGCCAGTTCTCCAGCAGGAGACAGGTCATGGTCCAATTTTGCGACATTTGGTTGTCCAGAAGGAGCGACAAGTGATGACCTGAAGGTGATGAGCTTTTGTGCAATCTCTTTATTTAAAACAATGCTTGTCATTGGCAGTGGCCTCATTTCATTTCTGCAGCGGGAATGGCAAGATTGGAAACCAGGGAGCTGTCAGGAAGGTAAATTCTCCATTTAAAAACTTACCAGAGTGCAGAGACTTCTGGGACTTATTTTCCGCCTACAGGTATATAGGTTGGATGCTTGGCAAAGAATAGGGAGAGAGAGTAATTGAACACATGGCTACAGGGATGATGCAGGAGGGAGGGATTCAGATACCTGGATAATTGGGGCTCATTCTGGGGTAGGTAGAACCTCTACAAATGGGATGGTCTACACCTGAACCAGAGGAGTACCAATACCCTGGTGGAGGGGTGGATTTGCTAATGATCTTTGGGAGCATTTAAATGAATTCAGCAGGGGCATGGGAACATGAGTTGCAGCTCCAGTGTACAGGAGGTTGAGGGTAGTGAGGTCAGGAATAAGGTTTCAAGTTTGCAGGAGTGCCCTGCCGGCAGGAAGGTAGTTTCAAGTATATCAACTTCAACGCCAGGAGCATCCGGAATAAGGTGGATGAACTTGCAGCATGGGTTGGTACCTGGGACTTTGATGTTGTGGCTATTTCGGAGACATGGATAGAGGAGGGACAGGACTGGTTGTTGCAAGTTCCAGGGTTTTGATATTTCAGTTAGATCAGGGAAGGTGGTAAAAGAGGGGGAGGGGTGACATTGTTAATCAAGGACAGTATTACAGTTGCAGAAAGGATGTTTGATGAGGACTTGTCTACTGAGGTAGAATGAGTTGAGGTTAGAAACAAGAAAGGAGAGGTCACCCTGTTGGGAGTTTTCCACAGGCCTCCAAATAGTTTCAGAGATGTAGAGGAAAGGATTGCAAAGGTGATTCTGGATAGGAGCAAGAGTAACAGTGCAGTTGTTATGGGGTCTTTAGGTTTCCAAATATTGACTGGAAATTTGATAGTTTGAGTACTTTAGATGGGTCAGTTTTTATCCAATGTGTGCAGGATGGTTTCTTTACACAGTATGTAGACAGGCCAACAAGAGGTGAGGCCACATTGGATTTGGTACTGGGTAATGAACCAGGCCAGGTGTTAGATTTGAAGATAGGGGAGCACTTTGGTGAAAGTGACCACAATTCGGTTATGTTTACTTAAGCAATGTAAAGGGATAGGTATATACCGCAGGGCAAGAATTATAGCTGGGTCAAAGGAAATTATGATGCAATTTGGTGAGATTTAGGATGCATAGGATAGGGAAAGAAAATGTAGGGGATGGGCAAAGTTGAAATGTGGAGCTTGATCAAGGAGCAGCTGCTGTATGTCCTTGATAAGTATGTACATGTCAGGTGGGGAGGAAGTGATTGAGTGAGGGAACTGTGGTTTACTAAAGATGTTGAAGCTTTTGTCAAGAGGAAGAAGGGGGCTTATATAAAGATGAGATGTGAAGGGCACTTGAGAGTTACAAATTAGCCAGGAAGGATCTAAAGAGAGAGCTAAGAAGAGCCAGGAGGGGACATGTGAAGTCTTTGGCAGGTAGGATCAAGGAAAACCTGAAAGCTTTCTATAGGTATGTCAGGAATAAAAGAAGTCAGGAATAAGATTATGGCCAGTCAAGGACAGTAGTGGGAAGTAGTGCATGGAGTGCGAAGAGATAGGAAGGGTGCTAAATGAGCAGTATTCACACAGGATAAAAAAATAGATTTTTAGATTACATTACAGAGTGGAAACAGGCCCTTCGGCCCAACAAGTCCACACCGACCCGCCGAAGCGAACCCACCCATACCCCTACATTTACCCCTTACCTAACACTACGGGCAATTTAGCATGGCCAATTCACCTGGCCCTGCACATCTTTGGACTGTGGGAGGAAACCGGAGCACCCGGAGGAAACCCACGCAGACACGGGGAGAACGTGCAAACTCCACACAGTCAGTCGCCTGAGGCGGGAATTGACCCCGGGTCTCTGGCGCTGCGAGGCAACAGTGCTAACCACTGTGCCACCGTGCCGCCCACAATGCTGTCAAGGAGAATGCTGTCAAGGAGAATACTGAGATACAGACTATCAGACTAGATAGGATTGAGGTTCATAAGGAGGAGGTGTTAATAGTTCTGGAAAGTGTGAAAACAGGTAAATCCCCTGGGCTGGATGGGATTTATCCTAGGCTTCTCGGGAAGCTAGGTGAGAGATTGCAGACCCTTTGGCTTTCATCTTGATGTCATCATTGTCTACAGGAATAGTGCCAGAAGACTGGAAGATAACAAATGTTGTCCCCTTGTTCAAGAAGGGGAGTAGAGATGACCCTGGTAATTATAGACCAGAGAGCCTTACTCCTGTTGTGGGCAAAGTTTTGGAAAGAATGATAAGAGATAGAATTTATAATGATCTAGAAAGGAATAATTAGATTAGGAATAGTCAGCATGGTTTTGTGAAGGGTAGGTCATGCCTCACAAACCTTACTGAGTTCTTTGAGAAGATGACAAAACAGGTGGATGAGGGTAAAGCCATTGTTGTGGTGTATATGGATTTCAGGAAAGCGTGAGATAAGGTTCCCCACGGTAGGCTATTGCAGAAAATACATAGGAATGGGATTGTGGTCGGCTTAGCCATTTGGATTAGAAATTGGCTAACTGTAAGAAGACAGAAGGTGGTGGTTGATGGGAACTGTTCATCCTGGAGTTCAGTTACTAGTGGGGTACTGCAAGGATCTGTTTTGGGGTCGCTGCTGTTTGTCATTTTTATAAATGACCTGAATAAGGGAGTAGGAAGATGGCTTTGTAAATTTGTAGATGACATTAAAGTCGGTGGAGTTGAGGACTGTGCGGAAGGATGTTGTAGGTTACAAGAGAGACATAGATAAGCTGCAGAGTGTGGCTGAGAGGTAGAAAATGGAGTTTCATGTGGAAAAGGTGATTTACTTTGGAAAGAGTAACATGAATGCAGAGTACAGGGCGCATGGTAAGATTCTTGGTAGCGTGGATGAGCAGAGAGATCTTGATATCCATGTATATAGATCCCTGAAAATTGCCACCCAGATTGATAGGGTTGTAAAGAAGGTGTAGGGTACATTAGCTTTTATTGCTCAAGGGATTGAATTTTGGAGCCATGAGGTCATGATGCAGCTGTACAAAACTCAGTTGCGGCCTCACTTGGTGTATTGCGTACAGGTCTGGTCATTGAATTATAGGAAGGATGTGGAAGCTTTGGAAAGGGTTCAGAGGAGATTTTCCTAGATGTTGCCTGGTATGGAGGGAAGGTCTTATGAGGAGAGGCTGAGGGACCTGAAGCTGTTTTTGTTAGAGAGAAGTTAAGAGCTGACTTAATCGAGGCATACAAAATGATCAGAGGATTAGATAGGGTGGACAGTGAAAGCCTTTTTTCTTTGGATGCTGATGGCTAGCATGAGGGTACATAGCTTTAAGTTGAGGGGACAGATGTCAGAAGTCAGTGGTTTGCACTTCAGACCACAAAGTATCGTTTGAACTGCCAATCAATTTTACAGCCCTATGAATGAAGAGGTTGTGGCATTTTTCATTTGAATGTTGATTTGGTTAGTTGGCTGCCCCCAAGGAAGAGAAAATGTGTTTCTATGTCTCTATGAGATGACATTGGTGGGGAGTAACACCAGGCTACAGGCCAATTTGCATATTATATAATATCGCTGCAATTAAATTTCCTTATTCTGTAACACTGGGCTAGAACTTATCTGAAGAAGAATGAGTCTCCCACATTAATTAATGAGGTTGTCCTCTGTGGTTTTGTGATGCTGGTGAACTCTACTCGCTGCTGCACTGACAATCTGTGATTATTTCTGATCAGAACCCAGGTTACTATGACATAAAGGCCTCAGATATATCAATTTGGCACGTACCCAATGACACACCGCTAAGCAGCTGGAAAGATGCAGCAATCCTCCGCTATCACACCGAAACCAACTTTCTACAGCAGTACGGAGGAAACTTGTATCAGCTGTTCCATGTGAGTATCTCAGCAGTGACCGCATTTCATAGAATCCCCACAGTGTGAAAGCAGGCCATTTGGCCGATCGAGTCCACACTGATCCTTCGAAGAACATCCCTCACAGACCCACATCCCCTACTCTATCCCTGCATATCCCGGGGCTAATCCACTTAACCTACACACCCCTGAATACTACAGATGGTTTAGCATTGCCAATTCACCTAACCTGCAATTCTACGAACTGTGGGAGGAAACTGGAGCACTAGGAGGAACCCCACGCAGGCACAGGGAGAATGTGCAAATTCCACACAGTCACCCGAGGGTGGAATTGGCGTGGTAATTAAACATAATTGGTTATTTCACTCTTCCACAAGTATTTGATGTGTTTAAGGATTGTAACCTGGGACAACATTATGAAAACAGCTGAACATGGGTTTAATTGGACACTCTAAACAATTTAATAAGTGAGTCTTCTTCTCTCTTTCTCCTTCAGCTCCTGCTCATGGTAATCTGATGTAAAATCACTGAAAATCATCTCTTTAAATAAACCAAACTAATTCATTTAATTTACCTCCCTTGACAGTCAGTTTTATAATAAACTGAAAATTCTGCTCTTAAAATTCTCATGCCTACAGACATTAATTTGTCAAAAATGTTTAATTTACTAAAATACTGACTCGTAATGGCTGTGAGCCTAAAAAAGCGAGGATAGTTTTGAACAGAGTCCAATAATGTACATAATTGACAGAATCTCACAATGTCGACTTCAGGGCAGTGGTGGTGATGACAAGGTTAATTTTGTGTTTTTCTTCAATGGGCATGTCTGCAAACATAAGTCAGGCAATTTTTAATAGAGACTATCTCCACCTCTCAAATGTACTGAGAAGTACTACTGAGTCATTCTCAGTAATGACTGTACTCAGTCATTATGTTCCTCTGACCCTCTCAGGAGCACACTCCAGGAGTTATGACTGGACACTGTGCTCCCATCTGCCTATCTCACTAATCAACCTGAGTATCAGGTTAACAAGGAATAGTGATAAATTTAAGTTTTAAAAAGGATTTGCATGTCTATGATTCTTTTCATAACATCGGAATGTTCCAAAATGTTTTACTACCAATTACATTTTTGACGTTTACTCAGTGAGATAATGGGGAAAATGGTGAACAATGTTAACTGACCTTTTCCCTGGGTTAACTGCAATATAGGAGGGAGTGAGGCCTGCAGATGCTGGAGAGACAGAACAACTCCCCCTCCCACGACCCCAAGGACATGCAGGTCCTGGCCCTACTGCACTGCAAAACCAAACCCACCCACCGCCTCATCCTCCATCTAGGGATCCTCCAATCACACGGCATCAACATCCATTTCACCAGTTTCCTCATCTCCCCTCCCCCACCTCACTCCAGATCCAACCCTCTAACTTATCTCCACCTTCTTGAACTGTCTTACCTGCTCATCTTCCTTCACACCTATCCGCTCCACCTTCCCCACCGACTGATCTCAATTACCTCCCACCTGCATCTACCTATCGTCTTCCCAGCTACCTTACACCCAGCCCCACACCAACTCCCCTTATTTATCTCTCAGCCCCCTTCCTCCCCTCGCCCACCACATTCCTGACAAAGGGCTCATTCCCGAAACATCAACTCTCCTGCTCCTCAGACACTGCCTGACCTGCTGTGCTTTTCCAGTACCACACTTTTCAACTTTAACTGTCGAATGCAGGGACTTAAATAAATACTGTATTCTAATGTTAATGGACATTGTCTTCAAAAGTGATTAGCTGACACCCAACACAACGTTTAAAAAGAACACATAGAAGGGGAATGAGCAAATTGCCCCCAAAAAGCACTCAAAACTGCATGGGTTAGATTTCAGTTCACGGTTCTAACAAAAACATTTGTGTAACCAAAAACTTAAAATGTTGAAAAATTAAAGAATCCTGAAAGTTGTGTTATTCCCCATCCCCACAAACCCCACCTGTCCTTAATTTTCCCACAGACAATAAATTGGTTTTATACTAAATTGTTTTGTGGATAGGAACCACAGCCACAGTGAGAAACCACAAGGGGATACAGGATGAACTACTTTGTTTGAGAACTTTAGGAATAAATGTTGATGAGGACACTGTTGTGTCTATCCTGCTTTTGTTTCAATTGAATCATGGAGGGAGGTGGGGCCATGGTGTANNATAGGGGAGTGGGGTTGGGTAGGGGGAAGGTAACTGGGAAGGCGATAGGTAGATGCAAGTGTGAGGTCTGTATTCCCCTGAATTGCTGAGAATGTTTTGTTTTCGAAACAAAATCTAGCAAAAGATGTCCTTCAAACAATTTGACATCCTCTCTCAATGTGACCAAACCTCTGTACTACATTGAAATGGCATTATAAGTGGCCAAGCCCCGACAACGGAACTTGGTCCAATCACCTTCTGACTCACAGACACCAAATTGCCATTGGACCAAGTTGATAATCAGGAGAGAATGGGGGATTCATTAGAAAAAGCAGTAATATCTTCATGGAGGATGTGAAATTGCAAAGGATTGTGTAGGAAGATGATGCTTGTGGAGCATAGAACTGCAAGGTGAGGAAGAATTGTGGGAGAAATGGGCAAAACAAGAGGAAGGGTCACATAAAAGCAAGATATCAAGTAGAACAATGCATTCAATTTCAGCAATACCCTGTTGAATACAACAAAGGGAAATGTCCAGATGATAACGGGCCCTTAAGTCACATCACTTATGACTTCGGCAGTGATGAGAAGATACAGCAATTGTATGGGCCTTTGAGTCGCAGTAAGTGCAATTCTTTATTTATTCTATTCTAGCAACAAAACCTTCATTGGTTACCAAAAGCTTAGTGCAACATTTGAAAAACAAAACAGAGAGCTTGGACTTTGGAGCCTGTTATGCCCAAAACAAGAAGCAGCTGCAAACTCCAAGTGCAAGTCATAGATGTTCAGATTGTGTGGGAGTCCTGATCTCTTGGATGTAGGTTTGCTCGCTGAGCTGGAAGGTTCGTTTTCAGACGTTTCATCACAACACTAGGTAACATCTTCAGTGAGCCTTCACATGAAGCATTGATGATGTAACCGGCTTTCTATTTATATGTTTGGGTTTCCTTGGGTTGGTAGTGTCATTCCCTGTGGTGACTTTATTTCCTGTGGTGATGACATTGCCTGTTCTTTTTCTCAGGAGATGGTAAATGGGATCCAAGTCAATGTGTTTGTTGATAGAGTTCCGGTTGGAAAGCCATGCTTCTAGGAATTCTCTTACGTGTCTCTGTTTGGCTTGTCCTAGGATGGATGTGTTGTCCCAGTCGAAGTGGTGTCCTTCCTCATCCGTATGTAAGGATACTAGTGAGAGTGGATCATGTTATTTTGTGGCTAGTTGATGTTCATATATCCTGGTGGCTAGTTTTCTGCCTGTTTGTTCAATGTCGTGTTTGTTACAGTTCTTGCAAGTTATTTTTTAATTATGATCTCATTGAATGGCTAAACAGACTAAAGGATAATTCCTGTTCCTGTGCTAATTTTTTCAAATCACGATGTCATGATACAAGAACCGACAATGCATCGCTCGCTTTTTGTCAGGGCCACTCAGCTCTAGACTCATTATTAACTTCAGTTCAGAAGAGGTGAGGTGAGATTGCAACAGGGGAGGTGAGAATGCAACCACCCAGACTGCATATGAGCAAAATAGACAATAGACAATAGGTGCTGGAGTAGGCCATTCAGCCCTTCGAGCCTGCACCACCATTTAATATAATCATGGCTGATCATTCCTAATCAGTATCCTGTTCCTGCCTTATCTCCATAACCCTTGATTCCACTATCTTTGAGAGCTCTATCCAACTCCTTCTTAAATGAATCCAGAGAGTGGGCCTCCACTGCCCTTTGGGGCAGAGCATTCCACACAGCCACCACTCTCTGGGTGAAGAGGTTTCTCCTGAGCTCTGTCCTAAATGGTCTACCCCGTATTTTTAAGCTGTGTCCTCTAGTTC
>NC_057719.1:85707518-85710618 GCF_004010195.1 Chiloscyllium plagiosum | reverse complement strand
CACGGCCGCCCATGTCTCCTCCTGGGATCTTTCTTCCTTTTTGGAATGAACTGATCCTGCATCTTCTGCATTATACACAGAAATATCCGCCATTGCTCCTCCACGGTCATCCCTGCTAAGGTATTGCACCATTGAACTTTGGCCAGCTACTCCCTCATAGCTCCATAATTCCCTTTATTCAACAGAAGTACTGTCACTTCCGACTGTACCCTCTCCCTCTCAAATTGCAGATTGAAGCTTATTGTATTATGGTCACTACTTCCCAATGGCTCCTTCACTTCGAGGTCTCTGACCAATTCTGGTTCGTTACACGATTCCAGATCCAGAATTGCCTTCTCCCTGGTCGGCTCCAGCACCAGCTGCTCTAAGAATCCATCTCTGAGGCACTCCACAAAGTCTCTTTCTTGTGGCCCAATACCATCCTAATTCTCCCAGTCTACCTGCATGTTAAAATCCCCCATAACAACTGTAGTGACATCTTTGGACAGGCCAATTTCAGCTCCTGATTTAACTTACATCTGACATCCAGACTACTGTTTGGGGGCCTGTAGATGACTCCCAAGAGGGTCTTTTTACCCTTAGTCTTTCGAAGTTCTATCCACACTGACTCTACATCTCCTGACTCTAGGTCCCCCCGCGCAAGGGACTGAATATCGTCCCTTACCAACAAGGCCACCCCACCCTCTCTGCCCGTCAGTCTGTCCTTACGATAACACGTGTATCCTTGAATATTCATTTCCCAGACCCTGTCCACTTGAAGCCACATGGGATAGAAACAGCAAATTCTGAAACGACTCACCTCGTCACCATAGCTCCCCCAACTCAAAATTCTGAAAATCCTCAGCAGCTCTGGCAACAGCAGCAACCATCAGTTAATATCTTTCTCCTCTCTAACTGCGACTCTTTAAACTGTGACATTCAAACACTCTGACATTTTTCTTTCTATACGGTGCTTAAATAGCTGTGTGATTTGTTATGTGTTTGCAGACGAATTTGAACCAGGATATGTGCAATTCAGGGTATTCAACAATGAAAAAGCAGCACTGGCGATGTGTTCTGGAGTGAAGTACAATGGATGCAATTCAGAACATGTAAGTATAGAACTGCAGAAAATAGGGATGATAGAAAAGTGAGAGGACAGTCTGAGTGAGTAAACAGAATCACAGAATGATTACGATCCAGAGGAGAACCTCACTTAAATAATGCTCAGCTCCTTGCAGGCAAAGTGCATAACCACACATTTCCCCATGTTATAGCTGCTGTTGCTTGTGGGGAGATTGTAACTGCAGCTTTCTGAATCAGTGCAGTCCAGCGTGCGGCTCAATAGTTCATCTCCTGGTGTTTTTGCCCATCAGAATGCTGATGAATGTAATTGTTGAAATATTTCATATTGTTTATGTCTAGGTCTGTATTGGGGGTGGAGGATACTTCCCTGAGGCATCGCCAAGGCAGTGTGGAGATTTCACAGCCTTCGACTGGAATGGGGTTGGCACACATGTGGGATGGAGTGCATCAAAGGAGGTGACAGAGGCTGCAGTGTTGATCTTTTACCGTTAATGCAGGCCATGTCTTCACAGGAGTCACTGACAATTGACTGCAATGTGACAAAATGCCTTCATTTTAACAAAAAATTGCTTTCATATAATTCTGTACTTCATTTTACATTCAGAAATTAGCAGTAGTCCAAGAAGTTGCACTTGTGCAACTTTTAATACTTGGTATGCGGGACACATTATAAATCACTGATCATGCTAGGGGTTTCTGACAATCCTTTTTCTTCCTTGTACTATAATGGCTTCCATTGGATTGCTGACAGGATTTCAATAAATTGAATTGAAGATGCTATCTGCATGTGTTTGTTTCCATAACTTACTGTATCATCCAGCTTGTTATATTTTGCAGCTTAATTCTAGAATGATTCTTAGGATTGTTTTTAGGAGATTGAGTTCTGATGAGTGATGAATTCTGTTCAGTGGTGGTAAATAAATTAAAGGAGGCATCCTGCCCAGTTATTCATTTCCCTTATCAATGTTGAAAATCCCATATGTGTTCATTTTCTCTCATGCCTTAAAATATTCCTTCAATGATTTAAAGTGCAACTAATCCTAACACATGTCTCAATCTCATCGGCCTAAAACAATTCATCTGAACTTAATTCTATTCCAGTTAAAGAAGAATTTAACATGATGCAATCCTATACATTTCAAACTGTTGACCCCTACAAGGCCAAATTTGTTCTTTCCATGTTTACTGTGTTTTGAAACTACATTACAGCCTATATATGTGACTAAATGAGTTAGGCTGCTTATATATTTGTTACTTCAAGAAATATGTATTCAAAAAAATATCCAAGGCTTGACATATTCCCTTTTGAGTCAAATTACGTTGCTAATATCCAGACTTAGTCTTTGTTGTATTTCCCTTGTAGATCTTGAAATAGTCGCTTGCTTGTACACTATCTCTCACACACAGAGACTCTGATGTACACTGTCTCTCTCTCTTTCTCTGTCTCTCTCTTTCACACACACATACATATATACACACACTGGTGTACACTCTCACTCACATACACACACACACACACACTAGTGTACACTGTCTCTTACTTTGTGGAGGATCCATTGAAATGGGCTTAAACCCCTCTCCCCTACCTGCATTTGACTGCCTAGGCCAGATGTGGGGAACCTTTTCATGTTGGAAGGCTGCATGATGTTAGTTGTAATCTAATAAGGCCGCATCCAAGAAACTTCAATTATATATTCTTCAAAATTCTCATTAATTTGTAAAAATCTAACTACCATGTACTAACTAAAAAAAAGAAAAAAATGTTAATTCTAAAGTTAACTAACCTTTTAATGACTTTGTTGTGACTGCTTTTTGTAGAAAAGCATTTGAATATTTGGTTGCAGCACGGAGGTCTGCAGTTTTAGCTGATCCTCTAGATGGGTATCCGTCATTTGTGACCTTAAGGGCGTCTTGATTTTGGTTAAGTAGGAGAATGTAGATTCGCAGCAATAAGTGGTTGAAAAGCAAGAAAGCATTTTTCGTGCATGTTGCCGAAGGCGTGGGTATTCTGTTGCATCTTTCCATATTTCAATCG
>NC_057719.1:85704488-85707018 GCF_004010195.1 Chiloscyllium plagiosum | reverse complement strand
AGTGAATCTATGAAATTCTCTGCCCAAGGAAACGTGCAGTTGGATGGGTTTTTGCATGGTGGAGGAATTAACAGTTATGGGGATAATGCAGGTAGAAGGAGCTGAGATAGTGGATGGATCAGCCATGATGTTAATGATTGGCGGAGCAGGCTCAATGGGCCAATGACCTACTCCTGCTTCTATTGCTATGAAACTATGAAACATAAGAGTCTTCGTGCAGTTTAGATTTTCAGTTAAGCTGAAGTGTAATGAAGATGAAAACAGCATCCCATCAGGGAAAGTGTGTGAGTATTTGAATCTGGAATTGGCAAATCCAACAGACATGTTGAATCTGTTTGTAATGGTCAGAATTTTTTTTTCACTCTTCGAATGGAAGTACATCAGACAAACATTAGAAAATGTTTAAAATTGCCTGGTGGTTAATTTTAAACAGAAAGGGCACAGTTCATTAAGCAAAAGTCAAAACCATTGATTAATATTTTGTTGAAGTATTTCTCTCACAAAGTATCATATATGTGTCATTATAATATATGCTGTAAATAAAGCCAACCCATGTTTAACACCCACAGAGAATTGTACAAAATGGCACCCAGAAGTCACATGACTAATCTTGTGGAGTTCAGCCTGCACATATTTCAGGATGGAATCACAAGAGACTTTTTGAAATTCAATGAACATTTCCAGGGGTCATCAGAAACTCACTGATTGTGGATACCTTGAATGTATGAATCATACCTCATAGATCATCATGACATGACAGTGGGAACCATCCAAGCCAAATGCTAAACCAGTTCATAAATGTAAATTACCTTGATTAAAAGACAATGTAGGTTAACCCAATACCAAACAGGGAAGCATGATCTACCTATTTCTAGATAGCAGCCATTTTAAAGCTTGTTAGGATAGGTTATGAGCAACCATTTTCTTGTAGCTCCTCCAAAGGAGCTCTGTGAGACTCCATAAGGGAGAGGTTTCTCAGCCAAAGGGAGGAGAGGGAAGAAGACAGATGGAAACCAAATGCTGCTGACCTGGAAAAGTCAGGCAATCTGCAAATGTCTTAACCAAAGAACTAGTGAGGACCAGGAAACCTCATGTTCTCCCAAGTTCTGTTTACTTGTGAAGTGCACCTGAAAAAGCAAAGACTAACTATCCAATGACAGAATCCAATACAGCTGCTGAAGCAGCTGACCTCAAGTTTTCATCTCCTTCATGTCAGAAAGAGAATCTTCAACAAAGCAACAGAACTGCAACTATCTTAAAGACTTATCTTCCTTTCATCTTCAAAAGTCACTTTTTATCCTTGTCTACTTGTACATCTGTGTGTCTGTGCTGTTATTAACTTTGTAATTTTTACTCTAATAACTTCCAGTAATGCTGTTCAAGACTAAAGCTTTGTTGCTGGTTATTTTTAAAAGGTTGCTGAACGAACAATGTACATTTGTTGTTCATCGGTCACTCTGAGGATCCAGTGTGGCCATGTCACGGGGCAGAGAAATGATAATTCCTGTGGACTGTCTTGCTTTATGATGCAGAAGGTAACAGTTAATTATATTTCATCCCATTGTTCCTGTGTCAGTTTCCCCAATGATCGCACTTGTTTATTCAATTGAATATTATGAAATTAATAATGATGTAACTGGCACCTCACTGGAGTTTTCCCTCCTGTATAAATACAAGACATCTCTCAATATATTGATTAGGAAAAGCTGTTGCCTTTAAGCACCACTGGAAACTGTTACATCTCACAGAAAATGCACGAACCAACAATATTCCATCAGATAGAAGACATTTATTACCCTGTTCTTGCAGTTGTTGGCGTTCTTGGTAAGCATCTTAACAACTTCATAGAAGCCAATAATTTTTGACATACAGATTTATCTGAGTTACTTTGAAAGTTTTTGTTTCTCAAGAATTCTTCTTTGATCATTTTAAGGCTGGTGTTGGCATAGTGGTAAACTCATGAAACCATTAATCTGGATTCCCAGGGCTAATGTTCTGGGGACATGAATTCAATTTCCACTCTGATAGATGGTGCCATTTGAATTCAATTGTTTTTTTAAAATCTGGAATAAGATGCTGATCCAATGTCAAACGTGTAAACATTGTTTACTGTCATAAAAACTGATCAGGTTCATTAATGCCCTTTAAGGAAGGAAATCTGACATACTTGTCTCGTCTCATCTACATGTGATTTCAGGCCCACAGCAATGTGGTTGACTCTTAATTGCAACTTGGGCAATAAGGGGTAGGCACCAATTATTTATTTTCTTCAAAAATTAAGTGACGTCCAATGTCAGTGATTAGACTCAACTCAAGGCTTTTTCTCACTTTCTTATTTATCTGCAGGAAGTGGCCATCACTGCATGTACAATAATAACATGGATACAAAATTGGCTGAGAGATAGTAAAAGTTGGGTAGTGGTTAATGAATGTTCTTCAGACAAGATGAAAGGTAGTATTGGAGCCCCCCAGAAGTCAGTGTTGGATCTTTACTGCTGTGTATAATATGTTATGTACGTACACACCTTTT
>NC_057719.1:85684083-85702254 GCF_004010195.1 Chiloscyllium plagiosum | reverse complement strand
GGTAGTCCTGGCAGACCACCACCTGAAACTGTTCTTGTCACAATGAACTTTATTCCTTGTTGTACTGAAAATATTTTACCTCTCCCTTCCCATTCTCCTCTGTAACATATTCAAGTTTGATTCAACCCCTAACATTGTCCAGTTCCATCAACTTTGCTGCAAAGTCCTCTTTTCACTTTCACAAAATGGTTTCGAAAATGAGAACTGGGAAAGATATTTGCAAGGGACTAAAACACCATAAGACAATAAGATGTAGCAGCATACACAGGCCATTCAGTCCATCAAATCTGCTCTTTGCAATGAGGTCACGACTAATCTGATAATCCTCAATTCCACTTTTTTGTCTTTTCCACATAACCCTTGATTCTCTTACTGATTAAAAATCTGACTCTCTCAGCCTTGAATACATTGTATGACCAAGGCTCAACAGGTCTCTACAGTGACCTGAGACAAGAAATTCCTCTCATCTCTGACTTAAATGTGAAACTCTTACTCTGAGATTATGCCCTTTGTGCCTAGATCAACACAGCATTCTGCAAATGATAAAGTATGGGAGAGGGAGAGCACTAATTTATAAATATATTAATCTGACATTCATTGTCAGGAGGTTATTAAAGTCTATGTTTCTGATTAGAATGAACACTACAAACAATTTCAGCCAGACAGAGCTAGAACTCCTCTGAAAACTTTGCCTTGGCGACAATATCAGATTCTGAAAAGAGAAAAGACCTATAAATGCGCAAGAGAAGGGTTCCATTCTGGCTCTGTACACATAGATGGGCATAACTACATCAGGCCCATTGTCGCAAGGTCAGTGGAATGCAAGCTGTTTGTATACATGGGCAGGAATATAAATGAGTGGAGAAGACAAGTCTCAAATAGGCAGGAGATGTTATTCGGAACATGAACAATTGCACACCCAAAGCCAGTTCCATTAAAGCAATTTTCATACGACCCTGCAGTAGAGTTGAAAGACATCAGCAGACAGGTGGCAGGAGGGCTAATGCAGTTTTGGAAAGTGATATTTCTCCTCGGAGGGTCGACAGTAAGGAACCTGTTGAATAGATTGGGATCGGGGACTGGGGACGAGGCAAGTAAGTCATCTACTGATAGAGAGGAGTAATATACTACTGACTCAGGGGTGAAGAGTGTCCTGTGGGCCTGTATAAATAAGTTGTTCATGGATTGAGGAGTTTACCCTATCAGGCTTCTTTTGTTTTAGTAGGCCTGTCCTGCAAAAAGTGGTGGTGCTCCTGGTCCTCCTTAAAACAGTTACTACAGTAACGGGGTTGATAATTTCTATCCTCACTGGGCTTACGTCTGCAGGTAAAATCAAAAAGGCAGGTTTGGTACTGACATGGTAATTTCCACTGATTTTTACTGTCCAGATGGACCATACGGTCTTTCTGATGCAAACATCCATTGCAATAATCAGCCTTAGTCATGCTCCAAACGCCGAAGATGTCTGGTCCGGTGCACTGGGTAACATCTCCTCAGCATAGGTGGTAGATATTCTCGGATCATTCCAGATTTCATTGATGTTTAGTAGCTTTCCCATCAGGATGTCGTATGTGATCAAACAGGTCAGTAGGTAGGCGATCCTCCACATGTCTCTCCTCTTAGTTCAAGTATCTGTAATAAGAATAACATTAAAACAACAGCAACAATCAGAAACCCAAATGGACAGGATCTTGGTTCCCTCGGATTCCAGTATTCGCTCCTCCTCTCTCCCCTTTTGATTGGTGCAGCCAATCAGTTTACAATGGGGCAGGTGGTCCCAAGCCGAACAGCCAGTGACTTTGACTGCCATAGGGGTGGGAAGTAAAACCTGGAAGGGGCCATCCCAATGAGGTTGGAGACCCCTTTGTGATGAGCACAAACAAACCCGGCTCCACCCGTGATGAGGCTGAAAGGGAGAGAACATTGCCATAGGCCATGGGCACCTGGGAGTGAAAGGCGTGCACAACGTTAGTTAGAGCAAGAACATAGCCAATCATTTCTTCGGTCATGTGGTGGAAGTGAACTGAGGAGGGTCCCGAATCGTTCCAAAGAGTATGGAATGGGCGACCGTAGAGAATCCCGGCTGGAGACGGTCGGGTTTTGCCCACAGGCCTGGATCACATCTGGAATAAGGCCACATGGAACAGCATAACCCAGGAGAGGACAGTCTCAACCACTATGTTGGCAAGTTTAGTCTTAAGAGTCTGGTTAAAATGTTCAACAAGGACGGCAGTCTGAGGACAATAAGCACAATGCAGTTGCAGATGAATAGAAAGCTGGGAACAGAGTTCTTCATTAATATAACTCACAAAGTGCGGTCCATTTTCTGAGCTAATGCACACAGGTCTACCGAAGTGGGGAATAATTTCCTTAAGCAACATCTTCACCACAGTCTCAGCAGTAGCATTAGTAGTAGGGTAGGTTTCAATCCACTTAGAAAAGACATCAACAATAACAAAAACATGTTTATAACATTGGCATTTACTCAACTCAATGTAGTCCAGTTGAAGTATCTCAAAAGGGATCACAGGGAACATCCTTGCTGGGGTTGTGCTCCTGACAGATCAGGCAACAGTCACAAACTCTCTGAACCAAAATACCGCAGGCGGGGATGCCACCAGCTGCTCAGAAGTAAGGCACTGACCGCTCTGGCCCCACAATGAGTTGTGCAATGAACATATTCAATAACCCACAGAGCAAGATCATCAGACATACAAGTTTGACCCACGGGAGTAGTCCAGAGTTGAGTGTCAGGGTCATACAAACAGCCCAACTCGGACCATAACAGCTTATCAGTGTCAGGGGCATCCCCCTGAAGTTTAACAACATCTTGGATGGTTGGCATTAATTCATGTCTCAATTTAGACACCACTATAATTCTAAACCTATCATCTTTAAGCCTTTTCTTTTTGTTTGAACTGCTAACCGGTATTTGGCGTCAAAACTTATATGGATGTAGATTTCTGTTGCCAATAATTTGTCGGCTTGGATCAAGTTTGACCAAAGTTAGTGAAGGGTCGAACCTGCCCTGAAATAAATGAGAGGAAAACCAAACGGGGCAGAAAATACTCACGCCTGGGACAGTCATTCCCCAGCACCTAATCTGTCGACAGTCTGTCTGTACCGATTCGGGTCACAGCACCAAATGAGGGGGGTCGCTCAGTTCCATGACCAGTCAATAAACACACCTGTAAACGACTATTTGTCCATCACACAAGCAGTGACGGCCGGGTCGGTAGATTATTCTGATACGGCCAGGTCGGTAGATTTGATCAGCCCAGAAGTATGGGTACCTCTAGACCACCAAAGAATCCGACCCCTTTACAGAGTTTGCGGAGAGTTCATATACATTGTTTGTAGGCAGGCAGGGAGCATGATCACTTGGTAATAACTAATGAAATAGCATAAAGCATTTGTGCATACCATCTCATCCTAACACGATTTCTTGTAAACAACTTGTTATTCGAATTATCTTTGTCCTGCCTGGTGATTAGAATTAACCGTTATTTCTGTATTTTTATCAGAATTACATCAGTCTGCCATTTCTTGTTTCTATCAGGTTCAGTGCAAACTAATTTGTCATAGAGTCATAGAGAAGTACAGCACAGACAGACCCTTTGGTCCAACTTGTCCATATCGACCAGATATCCTAACCTAATCTAACCCCATTTGCCCACACTTGGCCCATATCCCTCCAAATACTCCATACCCATCCAAATGCTTTTTAAATGCTGCAATTGTACCAACCTCCACCATTTCCTCTAGCAGCTCATTCCATACACGCACCACCCTCTGTGTGAAAAAGTTGCCTCTTACGTCCCTTTTACATCTTTCTCCTCTCACCCTCAATCTATGCCCTCTAGTTCTGGGCTCCCACACTTCAGGGAAAAAGACTTTGTCTATTTATCCTATCCATGTCCCTCATGATTTTATAACCCTCTATAAGGTCACCTCTCAGCCTCTGATGCTCCAGGGAAAACAGCCCCAGCCTATTCAGCATCTCCCTATAGTTCAAATCCTCCAACCTTAGCAACATCCTTGTAAATCTTTTCTGAACCCTGTCAGGCCTCACAACATCCTCCCTATAGCAGAGGGACCAGAATTGAATGCAGTATTCCAAAAGTGGCCCAAACAAAGAACTAACCAGTACAGCCGCAACATGATTTTCCAACTCCTATACTCAATGCACCAACCAATAAAGATAAGCATACCAAAAACCTTCTTCACTATCGTATCTACCTGTGACTTTACTTTCAAGGAACTATGAACTGCACTCCAAAGTCTCTCCCCAGGACCTTCCCATTAAATGTATACATCCTGCTAAGATTTGCTTTTCCAAAATGCAGCACCTCGCCTTTATCTAAATTAAACTCCATCTGCCACTCCTCAGGCCATTGCCCCAACTGATCAAGATCCCTTTGTAATCTGAGGTAACCTTCTTCGCTGTCCACTATTCCTCCAATTTTGTGTCACCTGCAAACTTAAACTATACCTCCTATGTTCACATCCAAATCATTTATATAACTGATGAAAAATAGTGGATCCAGCACCGATCCTTATGGCACTCCACTGGTCACAGGCCTTCAGTCTGAAGAGCAACCCTTTGTCTTCTACTTTTGAGACAATTCTGCATCCAAATGGCTAGTTCTCCCTGTATTCCATGAAATCTAACCTTGCTAACTAATCTCTCATGGGGAACCCTGTCCAATGCCTTACTGCAGTCCATATAGATCACAACCATTGCTCTGCCCCCATCAATCCTCTTCGTTACTTCTTCAAAAAAACCCAATCAAGTTCGTGAGGCATGATTTCTCACGCACAAAGCCATGTTGACTATCCCTCATCAGTCTTTGCCTTTCCAAATATATGTACATCCTGTCCCTCAGGGTTCCCTCCAACAACTTACCCACAACTGATGTCAGGCTCACTCGTCTATTGCTCCCTGGCTTTTCCTTACCACCTTTCTGAAATAGCGGCACCACGTTAACCAACATCCAGTATTCCGGTACCTCACCTGTGATTATTTATGATACAAATATCTCAGCAAGGGGCCCAGCAATCACTTCCCTAGCCTCCCGCAGGGTTCTAGCATATACCTGGTCAGGCCTTGGGGATTTATCCACCTCTATACATTTCAATACATCCAGTACTTTCTTCTCTTTAATATGGACATTTTTCAAGATGGTATCACTATCTATTTCTCCACATTCTATATCTTCCATGTCCTTTTCCACAATAAACACTGTTGCAAAATACTCATTTAATACCTCTCCATTTCCTGCAGCTCTGACCTTACTGAACTTTGAGGGGCCCTATTCTCTCCCTCGTTACCCTTTTGTCCTCAATGTATTTATACAAACCCTTTGGATTCTCTTTAACCCTATTTGCCAAAGGTATCTCATGTCCCCTTTTTGCCCTCCTGATTTTCCTCTTAAGTATACTCCTACTGCATTCATATTCTAAGGTTCTCTTGATCTATCCTGTCTATACCTAATATATGCTTACTTCTTTTTCCTTTGTGTTTGGTGTTCAAGTGAGTTTTACAACTATGCCGAAGGAAACCTCTGAAGAGGAATCTCAGTGAATGCCAGATGTCAACTCTGTTTTTCTCTCAACAGAGGCTGTCAGACCTATTGGATTTCTGCAGCACTTTTTGTACATTTTTCAGATTTCCAGCCCCTACAGTATTTGGCGATGACATATATTGATATCGTGTCTTGCATGATCTCAGAGCAACCCAAAACATTAAATCCAATTAAGAACCTTCTGAAATGCAACGTAGGAAAGATCACAGTCAATTTTATGCATGGCAAGCTCCCAGTGTGATGGTGACCAACTAACCTAACCTAACCTTTCTAGCTACACTGGTCAAGGGTTGACACATTGGACAATTCCTCTGCTCTTCTTCTAAGTTGTGCTATGGGGTGTTTAATGGACAGTTAAGGCCTTGGTTTAATATCACATCTGAAAAAAGTGGCACTTCCAACAGTACAGCTTTAGTATCCCATTGGAAATATAAGCCAAGATTTGTTGCTCAACGCCCCCCTGTGAGAATAAGGTTTAGAAAGGAATAACCAGACCATCAGAGCTACACAGGAGATTCCTAGCCATCAGAGCTGGAAAGATGCATTTGGGCTAGAAAGATGTATCAGATATGGAAAGACGTATCAGAGCTGGAAAGAAATATCCAGGCTATCAGAACCAGCAAACAAAACATTCAGGTCATCCAAGCGGGAAAGCAATATCCAGGTCATCCAAGCTAGAGAAAGTATCCGAACTGGGAACAATTATCCTGGCCACCAGAATTAGGAAGGATCTTATCCTGCTTTAGGAGTCCAAGGGAATTGGACTCAAAATGAAGGTGTTACAGCAGGAGTGATACTACAGTGAGATTTAATTACTGTCAATGATACTTCTGGAGAAAGGATTGGATTTTTTTGTTGATGGTAAAATCTTTCTCAATTGTCTAACAAATTTGTCGTTGTATTTTGTGTATAAAATTTGCATTCTTTTATTTGTGTCAAACTGCAAATTAAGACTTATGACTAACCTGGGTATCACTCCGAGTTCCGAACTGCTGATGCCTCACATCGACTGGAATGATACTGACACAGAGAAAGAGAGAGCTGCTCTTGGTATTGTCCAGGAACTCTCAGAATCTCAGAGCCAGCCAGAGAGAGGTCAGTGAAGAAGGCCCACTACAAGTGCAATTCTGTGGAGCTGGACATAAAGAACTTTTTCCAGTTTAATCATCAAGCAGAAGACCAATGAGCACAGATTTCTGGTTCAAAGAAACATTAAAGACCAAGATTCACAAACGGTACATTCATACTGGAAGCGGATTTGAAGAGTTGGGTGAAGAGGGGTTGGGTTAATAGACACTGGAGGATTTGCCATGATGTGGCAGAGAGAAGTAATCCTGTTAAATTTGGGAGACTAATAACAACACAACATTTCTGTAAAGAAGGAAGCAAAGAGAATAAAATGGTCAGGGATTTTCAGTTGTGTTTATAGAGAATGCCTTTTTTGTTGTCCAGTACATTAGTTGCCTGCTTAGTAACGCTTACTTAATGTTAATTTGTGTCTCATTGTTGCAGTAAATATCTTAAAACCTAACATCTTGTTGTCCGATGCTTTGGGCTTGTCACTGTGACTTTTGTTTTTTGAGGTGATCGGTCTCCATGGTGATCAATGCAATGGATTTTGACCCTGATTGGGATGGATTGCAAAACCATGAGAATGATATTAGTGATGAAAATGTTACACTATGAGCCAAGTTTCAACAAACTTACCTTTATTCTCTTGCATGTACAATTCTAAGAAGCCAATTAGCTGAAATCTTCAACCTGAGTAAAGGAGTTGATGGGGTTGATAGAAAAAAAAGCATTTCTGTTGGTCAAAGTTCCAGAACAAGAAGACTCAATAAAAAATATTACAGCAGAGTTACTTAGAGGTGATGTTAAGGATGGACAAATGCCTTAAGTTCACTCCTCAGTAAACTGTCAAGGAAAGGTCATTCTAAGTTTCAAAAATAATAATGATTGATATAGTCAAGTATATTTAAAATCAAAGATAAATAATGGTAAAATATTGATCAGGCATAGCTAATTGAATGTTAGCATAAGCTCTGATGTGCTGACTGGCCAATCTCTCTTTTGATGTATCAATGTTCCAATTTAATTGCTGTGTTCCAGGAAATGACAATCCATCATTCTGTTTTCTCTATTTATTACAGTTAACTCAGTGGCTGTTTTGATTCTGTCTCAAGGAAAATGTGGACTCTCTGAATGTATCACCCGTTATCTGGAGACCATGGCAATAACAGATCTACTTGTCATTTTCACTGATGTGTTATTGTTTGCAGTTATTTCTTTTCATTTTCCAAACATATAAAATGGTCACAACTCCTGCAATTTCATGCTCTCACATTTTACCTCCAGCAGCCACAGGCATTTCAGTCTGGTTCACTGTCACTTTCACCTTTGATCAATTCATTGCAATTCATTGTCATAAGGTGAGAACAATATATTGTACAGAGAAAACTGTGACTATGGTTATTGCAACAGTAAGATACTGTTCTTCCTGTAAAATATTCATTGGTACTTTGTATATGAACCTGAATATATAATTGACAATGTGCCCTGCAACACCAAGTTTTTCACTGAAACTGCCTGGGTAGTATTTAAATGCCTCAGAATAAGGGTAACTCCTTTCCTCCCATTCAGACTGCTCAATGCTCTGACTGTCAGACACATTTTAGTGGCCATCAGAATCCGCAGGAAGCTACTGGATCACAGCTAGAGTTAGAATCACACTTTCCCAGAGATGGAGAATTGCAGGAGCTCCATCATTTTACTCTTTGCTATATCTAGTAGTTTTCTAATCCGTGGCTGAAAAATATTATATATTTCATTTATTGGTGAATTGCAAATATTCATGATTACACAGGTCCCCATGATCCTGCAGGTATTAGATTTTTAGATTAGATTGCAGTGTGGAAACAGGCCCTTCGGCCCAACAAGTCCACACCGACCCGCCGAAGCGAAACCCACCCATACCCCTATATTTACCCCTTACCTAATACGAGGAAACCCACGCAGACAGGGGGAGAATGTGCAAACTCCACACAGTCAGTCGCCTGAGGCGGGAATTGAACCCAGGTCTCTGGCGCTGTGAGGCAGCAGTGCTAACCACTGTGCCACCATGCCGCCCACAATAAAATTCTACAATAAAATCAACTCTCATTCTTCTAAACTTTGAGTATCGACCTAACATAACCTGTTCAAGCTTTCCACATAAGGCAATCTCTTCAGTGAACTTTTATGATGCTGCCTCCAATGCAAGCAGTATTCCTCCTTTGATTGAGACTGCAATTACCCCATACAGTTTATGCAAAAATTCCCTACTTGTCTGCAACTCTCACCCACCCAATATTCGCTTTGCCTTCCACTGTATCTGCAAGTTAACCTTTTTTGATCCTTGTACAAGGACATCCAGATCCATCTGAATTGCAGCATGCTCTAGAGTCTCTCTACTCAAATCTACTCATTCATTCTTTCCACTATAGTGGTCAACTTCATATTTTCCCATATTTAATGCCATCTGTCATATGTTTGCTCACTTGCTTTATCTTGTATCCCATTGCAGGCTTTGTGTATTTTCGCTGGTTTTCTAGAATCGTAAGAATTTTGGGGTGCGCCTAACTGTAATTGTAAGATCTAAATCAATGACAATTATAGATTATTTGTTTGAAAGAGTCACTAAGTTTGTTCATCCCAATAATTACAAAACCCATACATAAAACAAATGTGTTTTCACAAATATTCAAAGTTTTTAAGTTTATCATAACTAGTATAAAAGAAATAAAAAGTGACTTTTCAGCTCATTCTCTTTGGGATGCCAATTTGTAACTCTAGTTGTCTGGACACATGTCTCCTGTCCTGAAGCTTCTGTTGGCTGAAGTGTTCCTTGTGCTTTGAGTCTTCCTCCTTGTACCCTAATCCTAAGAATCACTACTTATTAATACCCTTAATAACCAACAAACGTTTGACTGATAAGAGACATCCTAGACTGTAATTGAATTAGCTTTATTGTCACGTACTCAAATGAGTACAGTGAAAAGTTTATAAGTTGTCAGGTTTCATTCAACAATCTGGCTACATGCTGCAGCTTTTGAGTACTTGCACCAACACCATTATTAATGCAGTGACCTTGACTAAATTCAGAGAGCAGCTGAAGAATTCAGTCATATACCCATTCAGTGTAATTGTCAAATTCTTTCAGAATTTAAGGAGGACACCTAGCATCAACACTCTTTCTAACACTGACTCTTAGCACTGACTATGCTTCTTTACCTACTTAATTTTGCACAAAAATCTTGATTGGTTGACACAGTGGCTCAATGGTTAGCACCGCTGCCTCACAGTACCAGGGACTGGGGTTCGATTCCACCCTCAAGTGACTATCTGTGTGGAGTTTGCACATTCTTCCTGTGTCTGTGTGAGTTTCCTTTGGGTGCTCTGGTTTCTTCCCACAATCCAAAGATAAATTGGCTGTAGTGATCAGAGATGTGCAGGTTAGGTGAATTATCCATGCTAAATTGTGCACAGTGATTAGGGATATGTAGGTTAGATGCATAAGTCACGGGAAAGTAAAGTAATTGGGTAGGTCATGGGTCTGGGTCAGATACTCATTGTAGGGTTGGTGTAGAATCCTCTGGCCAAGTGGCCTGTTTTCACACAGTAGGATTTCTATGGTTCTATGTCAATAGATCACTGCATTTATTTCATTTCCCAGATTCGCAAACACTTTATCTCTTTTGGAGATTTTCTTACAATGGTCTCCAAGCCAATCAATTCATTGCAATTCATTGTCATAAGTTGAGAACAATATATTGTACAGAGAAAACTGTGACTATGGTTATTGCAACAGTAAGATGCTGTTCTTCCTGTAAAATATTAATTGGTACTTTGTATATGAACCTGAATATATAATTGACAATGTGCCCTGCAACACCAGGTTTTTCACTGAAGCTGCCTGGGTAGCATTTAACTGCCTCAGAATAAGTGTAACTCCTTTCCTCCCATTCAGACTGCTCAATGCTCTGACAGTCAGACACATTTTAGTGGCCAGCAGAATCCGCAGGAAGCTACTGGATCACAGCAAGAGTTAGGTCTCAAGCTTGATATTATGATCCCTGTCGACATTGTGGTGCTGGAAAAGCTTCCTCCCTGGCTGCGGAGAGGCGACTTTATCACCTTAACCTATAACCCAGAGGGATATCTGTTTTATGCGAAGTGTTTGAAGAGGAATGTTAATAAGAGGATCCTCATGGTATAAGGATAATCAACTGTTCCGTACGCTGCAGAGACTTTCTGCAGTTTGGCCTCAGACAGACTCACTCAAGTGTAACAATTGCAAAAACCGATTCTCAGCCTCCAGCCATTGATTATTTAAAAATCAAGACACCAATTACTTAATAGGCCTCTAAGACAGTAAACTGCAATGAATATAGTTTCCCCATGAGCTAACCTTGTTGATTGTCTATCAGCAAGCCACCTATTTAGCAAGCTGTTCATTTGTGAAATCTCTGTGTGCAGTGTTGTTCAACATTCAAGTCGCCTTTGTACAGATGCTTGTGAAATCCAGTTTTTACTGGCACTTCAAATTCTGGGGAGATGTATCTAATGTTTCTTTCTTAGTCAGAATATCAAAACAAAGCACTTTCCAAAGTGATGTGCTGGAAAAATGACGTAGAGGTAGATGCTTAGCCATGATCTGTTTGAATAGGCCTCGTTTCTATATTTTTTTCTATGTCACTGCTTTGGTCTTCAGGCCTGATGCCAATCAAGTCATTGGAAATGTCACATTTCATGAAAGGTTTATCATCAAAAACACAATGCATATACGCCAGCTAATATTGGGTTTTGAGTTGGAAATGTTATTGTTTTTATTTAAATGCTAAGGTAAACTTACTTTAACCATTTAATGTAATTGACTTTTGCTCATTTAAAGTTACTTTGCTTCTCAATGCAGCCGAGCATTGAGAGGGGTAACACATCTTCCAATCACTGGGATTGCTGTGACAAATATTATACGGAACTAGGTTTCAAAACTAAAAAAAGAATTATATTTACTTCATAACACATTGATTAACAATCACATTTTCAATAGACCTTGGTACTTTATGTGAGGACTGCAGACGCTAGAGATCAGAGCTGAAAAATGTGTTGCTGGAAAAGCGCAGCAGGTCAGGCAACATCCAAGGAGCAGGAGAATCGACGTTTTGGGCATAAGCCCTTCTTCAGGAATGAGGAGGGTATGCCAAGCAGGCTAAGATAAAAGATAGGGAGGAAGGACTTGGGGGAGGGGCACTGGGAATGCGATAGGTGAAAGGAGGTTAGATGACCTGGGGGGTGCAGTGAGAGAGGGACTCACCGAAATCCTTGTAGAGGGAGGAAGAGAGCTTCTTCAAGGAAGGCATCCTTGCAAGACCTGCTGCGCTTTTACAGCAACACATTTTTCAGCTCTCATCTCCAGCATCTGCAGTCCTCACTTTCTCCTAGTTGATTTTAACCTACTGCGAATCCTCTTGCAAGAAGTTATTAATTTCAGTAGAGTGTACATATTTAAATATCTCAAGTTCAGAGGGATATGGACCAAATGCTGGCATATTAGGATGTCTGATAAACTGTGCCTCTTACACGCTCAATAAGCCATCAGAAAGTTGCTACGAATCATCGACCACATGGACTAGGTAACTGTGATCATTAATGACCCCAAAATCAACAGCTCCAAAACGATCCTGCTCTTGAAAACATTGTCACATTTGCTTTTGGTCATCCCTAGGATGTGGGTGTCAAAGGCCAGGACAGCATTTATTGCCCATCCTTAATTACCCAGAGGGCAGGCAAATGTCAACCACATAGCTATGAGTATGGTGTCACACGCAGGCCTGACCAGTAAGGACAGTAGATTCCAGCCTTAATACACATTAGTGAACTGGATGGGTTGTTCGGAAAATTGACAATGGTTTCACAGTCTTCACTGGACTCCTATTTCCTTAAACTAATTGAATTCAAATTCCATCTTCTGCTGTGGTGAGATTGGTCCCCAGATCCCCATATGATCATGACCAGTATCTCTGGATTAATAGTCTAGCGATAATACCTGTCGGCCATCAGTTCCCCTCACATCGCGTTCTGTGTGCCCTTGAAAGGGCAAAGATGGAGTTCAGTCTCTCACCTATTTTGAAAAGTGGCACTGTTAGCAATGCAGCACTCCTCAGTATCGCAACGAGCAGTCGAGATTACCTGCTTGTGGCTGGGAGTGTACCTGTCTGAAAGGTATCAGTGCGACCACTGAACCAAAATACAGGAATAATCTAACAGCAATCACAACACCCTGAACTGACACAGCAAATACTCTGGGGAAATGCGAAAACAAAACTGATCACATTTTATATTAAATGGAAAAGAAACGACAGAGAATATCTCAATAATGTCAAAACAATTTGATGGACTAATGCCATTTCATTAGTAGGGTTAGAGTCAATCACATTTTTTACATTACGACAATATGTCAATTATGTTTAATTCACATCAAGCACATTTGTGTTCACGTGATTTCACTCACATGTTTGTTCAGGGAGCTGTAATTAATATCGATAATTGAATGATCTCACTGGAGCTGTCCCTCCTGTACAAATATTAAGCCCATTTGACTGTATCATACAATCAGGGAGAACGTTTGTCTCCGTGGTCAATGTAAACCATCATCTCTCACAGAAAATGCGTGAACCAACAGTATTCCATCAGATCGAAGACATTTACTACACAGTTCTTGCTGTCGTTGGAATTCCTGGTAAGAACTTGCTCACCTCTTAATCACGGTGAATGTGTATTAACATATCTCACATGTGCATCTAAAATGTTTAGTCATGTCATTTTAGACCATATGAAATAGGTTCAGGATTAGTCCATTAAGTCCATCGAGTCAGCCCATTTGGCTGATGTGTTTCTCAGCCCCATTCTCCTGACTTCTCCCCATGACTCACGACCTCCTTACTCATCAGGAACCCACATATCTCTGCCTTAAATCCATTCAATGACATGGTCTCCACAGCCGTCTCTGACAAAGAGTTCCACAGATTCATCACCCTTTGGATGAAGAAATTTCTCCTCATCTTGGTTCCCAAAGATTGTCCTTTCACTCTAAGGCTATAACCTCGGGTCCTAGTTTCTCTTACAAGAGGAGACTCCTTCCCCACATCTGCTCTATCCAAGCTTGTCAGTGTTCTGTAACTGTCAATGAGATACCCCCTTCATTCCTCTGAACTCCATTGAGTACTGAGTCAGAGTTTTCAAGCCCTCCTCAACTTGTGATTGAGTTGGTAAATTACTCACTTGCTGTTTAATCTGTTGGGGCATTGCCTTCCCTCCTGGTCTTCAGTATCACTGTTAATTCAGGTGAACAGAGATCTATTTATGCACAGTCATAATAATGGACCCAATTAGGAACAGAAAAAGACTAGAGTTGGAATGAAATATGGGATGAAACAACATGGAGAAAAAAGAAAGATAGACAAGAGCGAAGATTTCAAAGTAGAATTCCTTCAGATCTGTTGCTGGACAGCGCATTAACAATGATGACATTGTTGAAGGGTCAGTCACTCGGGACTTGAAGGACTGTAGTGGTTCTGTGGCAGTATCCTTACTTTGGAGGCAACAGGTCTACTCCCAGCGACATCACAGATGTGTCCCTGAGTGTGACATTATCCATTTTGGCAGAAAGAATAAAAACAAGCCTACTATCGAAACGGTGAGACATTGTGGTGTTCTGAGATGTAGAGAGATCTGGGCATTCCTAGTGTGTGAATCACTGAAGGTTAGTTTACAGCTACAGCAAGTTTTCAGGAAAGCCTATTGAATCTTATGTCACCTACAGTATGTGTAGAATTATTTCTCGCACCCAGAATGAACATGTGGTAAATGGGGCTGAGGGATCCCTGTAAGCTCTCTGTTCAGAGGTGGATTACACATCTCTGGACCAGGTGGGATCTGATTCTTGGCCTTCGGGCCAGCGTTCCCTCTAATTTTCTTACCAGCTGCCTGGGTCTCCATGGTCGATGTGCGGCAATAACTTCCAGAACGGGAAGTCAATGCTGCAGTCGGCGTGCTGATTCCGAACGCTGTGTGCAGAACCTCAGAGTGGCTTATTGGGAATGTTGCTCTAAAACATTCCATCTATCAGCAAAACCCTCTGTTCCCCTCTCCCTCATATACGTATTTAATTTCACTGAACTTCATCCATACCATTCACCTGAACTAATCCCTGTTCCAGCAACCCCCTTCATTCTCACTATTCTCTGGGTTAATATGTTGATACTGATAGTCTCTATGTTGCTGGCCCCCACAGTTAGAAACACCCTCCCTCTCCATGTCCACTCTATAACGCCCACGATAATATTAACACAGCATTGTGAGAGACATTTGTGGAGAATATTGCCAAAATGAAATGGGATCTGGACAGGTCATGATCAAATTGATACCATCAGGTCTGAACAGCCAAGACCCTCCCCTTTACCATCGTCCTCTGACCCACCCGCAACCTCCACCCAGTTTGCTGAGTTGATACACTCCACCACAATGTTCACTGTCCGAGCGGGGCCTTACTGTTATGTTCCACCACAAATCAATCCATGCATTGTCCTTGTGTGCTCCTTTCCTTAACAGGGATTTCCTTGTTCTCTTGGATTACGATCTGGAATCCCCTGGCTCTCTGGGATCACTATCTATGATAGACACATGGAGTCATAGAAATGTGTAGCACAGAAACGACCCTTCTGTCCAACTCATCCATGCCGACCAGACATCCTAAACTAATCTAGTCCCATTTGCCAGCACTTGGCCCATATCCCTGTAAACCCTCCTAATTCATGTATTCATCCAAATGCCTTTTAAATGCTGTCATGGCACCAGACTCCACCACTTCCTCTGGCAGCTCATTCCATACATACACCACCCTCTGCATGAAAACGTTACCCTTTATGCCCCTTTGATATCTTTCCCATCTTACCCTAAATTTATGCCCTCTAGTTCTGGACTGCCCCTGCCCCAGGGACATGACCTTGCTACTTATCCTATCCATGTCTCTCATGATTTTCTAAACCTCTATAAGGTCACCCCTTAGCCGCCGATGCTCCAGGGAAAACAGCCCCAGCTTTCCAGTCTCTCCCTATAGTTCGAACTCTCCAACCCTGGCAATGTCCTTGTAAATATGTTCTAAACCCTTTCGATCCTTGCTCCCCAGAATCATTGGCCTGGATTTCCCGATGCCCAGGCATGTGTTATTCCAGCACGGATAAGAGTTGCACAGAGGGACCCTGTGGAATGCCCATCATTGCCCACTCCGAAGGAATTGCCGACGAAATTCTCCTCAAAAATTCCTCATTACCTCGGACATTCTGCTGGTCTCCACAGAGGATTTGGAAGACTCTTCTGAAATTATGTAAATTGGCACTCAGGAGAAGTTAGACCATTAAATACTGAGTCTAATCCCTGAATAGCTATTCAATAAACCCCATATTTACCTCACCTGTAGTTAACCATTTCCCTCCAAAAGCCACATTCAGCATTTCCCACTGTCCTCGGATCCCACCACCAGGCCTCACACCCCTCTGTCCACCACCAGAACAGAACACACTTTCACTGTAGGACCTAACATGCCTCCACAAACCCTGACCCAATATTCCCCCCCTACAGTACTCACAGAATCATCCATGCCGACCAGACATCCTAAACTAATCTAGTCCCATTTGCCAGCACTTGGCCCATATCCCTGTAAATGCTCCCTATTCATGTATTCATCCAGATGCCTTTTAAATGCTGTCATGGCACCAGCCTCCACCACTTCCTCTGGCAGCTCATTCCATACATACACCACCCTCTGCATGAAAACGTTACCCTTTATGTCCCTTTTATATCTTTCCCATCTTACCCTAAATCTATGCCCTCTAGTTCTGGACTGCCCCTGCCCCGAGGACATGACCTTGCCTATTTATCCTATCCATGTCTCTCATGATTTTATAAACCTCTATAAGGTCACCCCTCAGCCGCCGCTGCTCCAGGGAAAACAGCCCCAGCTTTCCAGTCTCTCCCTATAGTTCAAACTCTCCAACCCTGGCAATGTCCTTGTAAATATGTTCTAAACCCTTTCGATCCTTGCTCCCCAGAATCATTGGCCTGGATTTCCCGATGCCCAGGCATGTGTTATTCCAGCACAGATAAGAGTTGCACAGAGGGACCCTGTGGAATGCCCATCATTGCCCACTCTGAAGGAATTGCCTACGAAATTCTCCTCAAAAATTCCTCATTACCTCAGATATTCTGCTGGTCTCCACAGAGGATTTGGAAGACTCTTCTGAAATTATGTAAATTGGCACTCAGGAGAGGTTAGACCATTACATACTGAGTCTAATCCCTGAATAGCTAGTCAATAAACCCCAGACTTACCTCAGTAGTGAACCATTTCCCTCCACAAGCCACATTCAGCATTTCCCACTGTCCTCGGATCCCACCACTAGGCCTCACACCCCTCTGTCCACCACCAGAACTGAACACACTTTCACTGTAGGACCTTACATGCCTCCACAAACCCTGACCCAATATTCCCCCCCTACAGTACTCACAGAAATGGTTCCCACCATGACCTAACCCCCCACCATCCCCCACTCCCCAATGACCCAAACCAGCCTTGTAATGTATACAGCAGAAAGGTAGCCAGGCTGATAGGACACATGAGAGGAAATATATTCCTGTGGATATGAAGGACTAAGGAGTGATTGACTTGATATGATTAACAGTTAAAAGGTGGAAAAAGTGAACCTATTTTCATCTGTGTGACTGTGCACAGCTATAAAAACTGACCTTGAAGAGCTTTTTATGAACAGCAACGATATTGTGTCTTCAAGAGTGAATACAGGGAAATGACTGACAATGTACATTATCTGTCACTTGGAGGAATATGGGGGCAACTCAAGAGGCTGAATTATTTATGACTTCAGCATTCTTGTATTGTTTTCAGGGATGTCTGTCTATAAATGCTGATGCATAATCCTACTGGTGTAATTGCATTTGTTACAGCTAACTTAGTGGCCATTCTCATCCTGACACGTGACTGATGTGGACTCTCCACATGTATCACCCACTACCTGGTGGCCATGGCAGTTGCAGATCTCCTGGTCGTTGTCACTGATGTGATACTGTTCACAATGATCCCATTTAATTTCCCAGGAATTTACCTGGACACCACTTCCGCAATTTCCCTTTCACATGTCCTGCTTTCTGCAGCCACGGACATCTCCGTCTGGATCACCGTCAGTTTTACCTTTGATCGATTTGTTGCAATTTCTTGTCAGAAACTGAAAACAAAGTATTGCACAGGGAGAACTGCAACTGTGGTTATTCCAACAGTGAGTGTGGGGTTCTGCTCGAAAAATATTCCTTGGTACTTTATGTATGAATCTGAATATGTCATTGATGATGTGTCCTGGGGGACGCGGTATTGAGTCAGAGAGATTTTTCACAGAAACTGCATAGACAACCTTTCATACTCTAAGTATTATTTTAACCCCTTTCTTCCCATTCATTCTGATTTTACTGCTCAATGCTC
>NC_057719.1:85657590-85683583 GCF_004010195.1 Chiloscyllium plagiosum | reverse complement strand
TTCATTTCCTTTTTTAAAAGTTCTGTTTTAAAACTTCAAGTGGTGATCACAGATTTCAATAGCTGGTCCATGAGGACCAAATCTCTTCAACTGTTCAGTCCTCTCCAGTTTTAAACCCAACATTCATCAATCATCAACTCCCTTCTTCCATCATCTCACCTTCCTGCTGCTGTGTCTTCCAACTTTATTGAGGTTCAGTCAATTGGAGTTTTAAAAATCAAACCTGCTTCAGTAAGCATTTGTTCCCTGATCTACTCTTCCCCACAACCTAGCACTCTGCAGAAGAGTTACACCCAAAACGTCGACTCATTCACCTCCTGATGCTGCCTGGCTTGCTGTGTTCTTCCAGCTTCCTGTCTGTGTAGTTCAGGTAATGATAGCAGATTTCCATCTCTAAAGGATAATAATGAGCAAGATGTGTTTTTAAAACATTCAGTAATAGTTGTCATGGTCATCATGACTGAGACTCACTCGTGTTATGCATTTTAGATTAGATTAGATTCCCTTCGGCCCAACCAGTCCACACCGACCCTCCGAAGAGTAACCCACTCAGACCCATTTCACTCTAACCAATGCAGCTAACACTATAGGCAATTTAGCATGGCCAATTCACCTGACCTGTACATCTTTGGACTGGGGGAGGAAACCAGAGCACCCGGAGGAAACCCATGCAGACACAGGGAGAATGTGCAAACTCCACACAGACAGTCACCCAAGGCTGGAATCAAACCTGGGACCCTGCTACTATGAGGCTGCAGTGCTAATCACTGAGCCACTGTGTGTTAAAAGCAATCTAGATTTCACCAGCTAAAACTTCTCATCGATCAGCAAAACCCTCTTTTCCCCTTTTCCTCAGGTACGTATTTAATTCCACTGAAACTCATCCATACTATGTTGCTGGTTCCCACAATGAGAAAGTCACTCCCTCTCCCTGTCTACTCCACAAAGCCCACAATAATATTAACACAGTATTGTGAGAGACATTTGTGGGGAATGTTGCAAACATGAAATGGGATCTGGATAGGTCATGATCAAATTGATACCATCAGGTCTGAACAGCCAAGACCTCCCCTTTACCATCGTCCTCTGACCCATTTTAACATACAGTGGCTCAGTGATTAGCACTGCTGCCTCACAGCACCAGGGTCCCAGGTTTGATTCCAGCCTTGGGTGACTGCCTGTGTGAAGTTTGCACATTCTCTCCGTGTCTGCATGAGTTTGCTCCGGCTTCCTCCCACAATCCAAAGATGTGCAGGTCAGGTGAATTGGCCATGCTAAATTGCCCATAGTGTTAGGTGCATTAGTCTGAGGGAAATAGGTCTGGATGGGTTACTCTTAGGAGGGTTGTTGTGGACTTCTTGGGCCGAAGGGCCTGTTTCCACACTGTAAGGAATCTAATCTAATCTAATTATATGTAGGACTAAGAGGTGCTTGATTTAATGTGATGAAGCAATTCAATGATATGGCAGCTTAGAGGAGCGAACCTATTTTCATCAAAGTGACAATCCAGAAAAGTTTAAATATTTAGACTATCAAAACTGCCCTTGAAGGGCTTTTTATGAACAGCAAGGATATTGTGTCTTCGAGAGTGAATACAGGGAAATGACTGACAATGTAGATTATCTATCAGGTGTAAGAATAGGGGGACAGCTCAGAAGGCTGAATTATTTATAACTCTGCATTCTTATATTGTTTTCTGAGACGTCTGTCTTTCAATGCTGATGCATAATCCTATTGGTGTAATTGCATTTGTTTCAGTTAACTTAGTGGCCATTCTCATCCTGACACGTGACAGGTGTGGACTCTGCAAATGTATCACCCACCACCTGGTGGCAATGGCAGTTGCAAATCTACTGGTCGTTTTATGTGATACTGTTCACAATGATCCCATTTAATTTCCCAGGGATTTACCTGGACACCACTCCTGCAGTTTCCCTTTCACATGTCCTGCTTTCTGCAGCCACGGACATCTCCGTCTGGATCACTGTCAGTTTCACCTTTGATCGATTTGTTGCAATTTCTTGTCAGAAACTGAAGACAAAATATTGCACAAAGAGAACTGCAACTGTGGTTATTACAACAGTGAGTGGGGTTCTGCTCGAAAAATATTCCTTGGTATTTTATATATGAACCTGAATATGTCATTGATGATGTGTCCTGGGGGGGTATTGAGTCAGAGAGATTTTTCACAGAAACTGCCTGGATAACCTTTCATACTCTGAGTATTATTTTAACTCCTTTCCTCCCATTCATTCTGATTTTACTGCTCAATGCTCTGACAGTCAGACACATTTTAGTGACCAGCAGGATCCGTAGAAAGCTACTGGATCACAGCAAGAGAGAGAATCACACTGACCCAGAGATGGAGAGCCGCAGGAAATCCGTCATTTTACTCTTCACCATCTCAGGCAGTTTCATATTGTTATGGATGACAAATGTAGGCTTTTTCTGTTATGGATGAATTTCATACATTTCAGGTTACACCGGTCCCCATGATCCTCCGTATATCACTGAACAATCAGGCTACATGCTGCAGCTTTTGAGTACCTGCACCAACACCTGTATTTATGCAGTGACCCAGACTAAATTCAGAGAGCAGCTGAAGATTGTAGCCAATACCCATTCACTGATTTTACTGCTCAATGCTCTGACTGTCAGACACATTTTAGTGACCAGCAGAATCCGCAGGAAGCTACTGGATCACAGCAAGAGTGAGAATCACACTGACCCAGAGATGGAGAGCCGCAGGAAATCCATCAGTTTACTGCTCAAGGATGCCTTTATAAAAACAGGGTACAATGCTCAACTCATCAACCGCCAGTTCCAACGTGCCACAGCGAGAAACCATAACGACCTCCTCGGGAGACAGACACAGGCTGCAACTGACAGGGTACCCTTCACTGTCCAGTACTTCACAGGAACCAAACGACTACGTCATATTCTTTGCTGCCTAAAACACATTATCGATGAGGGTGATCACCTCACCAAGCCCTTCCCCATGCCTCCACTTCTCACCTTGAAACAACCACCAAACCTTCAATAGACCATTGTGCGCAGCAAACTGCCCAGCGTTCAGGATAACACCATACAACCCTGTTCCAGCAGCTGCTGTAAGATGTGTCAGAGTATCGATATGGATAATTCCATTACACATGGGGACACCTCCCACCATGTACCGCAGCGAGAACTCCTGTGACTCGACAGCATTGTCTGTCTCATACGCTGCAAGCAAGGATGCCCTGTGTCATGGTACATTGGTGAGACCAAGCAGAGGCTACGGCAATCGATGAATGGGCACTGCACAACAATCACCAGGCAGGATTGTTCCTTCCCAGCTGGGGAACACTTCAGCGGTCTGGGACATTCAGCCTCAGAACTTCAGGTGACCATCCTCCAAGACGGATTTCGGGACAAACAACAATGCAGAGTGGCTGAGCAGAAGCTAATCGCAAAGTTTGGTACCCATGGGGATGGCCTCAACCAGGACCTTGGATCCATGTCACACAATAGGTGACCGCACTGCCCAATAAACACACACACGCGCGCACACACATGCGCACATACACACAAACGCAGACCCTCTCTCATACACAAGGTCTCCCTCTCTCATGTGCACAGTCATCCCTCACACGCACCCACACACGCACCCTCTCACAGACACATGCCCCATCATACTGACACACACACTCAACCAAGCTAATACACACACATATGCACACACACTCTGTCATATGCACTCACATCCATACACACACACTCACATGCACACTCACTCCGTCGTTCCTACACATGCCCAAATATAAGTGTCTGGGGTGAATTTGTTTTTGCAAAATTGCATTTTATTTTGTTCAAAAACTGCATGAATCCATGTAAAACTCTGTAAAACTATGCAGAGGGCTTGTCAACCCTTCCTGATGAAGGCCTTATGCCCAAAACATCGATTCTCCTGCTCCTTGGATGCTGCCTGTCCTGCTGTACTTTTCCAGCACCACACTCTCGACTCTGATCTCCAACATCTGAAATCCTCACTTTCTCCGAGAGGGCTCGACAATGGGTGGCATGGTGGCACAGTGGTTAGCACTGCTGCCTCAGCGCCAGAGACTCGGGTTCAATTCCTGCCTCAGGCGGCTGTCTGTGTGGAGTTTGCACATTCTCCCCGTGTCTGCATAGGTTTCCTCCGGGTGCGCCGATTTCCTTCCGGAGTCCAAAAATGTGCAGGTTAGGTGAATTGGCCATGCTAAATTGCCTGTAGTGTTAGGTGTAGGGGAATGGGTCTGGGTGGTTGCACTTCTGGTGGGTCGGTTTGGACTTGGGCTGAAGGGCCTGTTTCCACGCTGTAATCTAATCTAATCTGACTCAACATTGAGGCACAGAAAAGCTGAACTATCTTGCAAATGTAATTTAAAAGAAGTTCTGGAATTTACAACTCAAAGAACAGGAACTAGCATGTCCCATTTTAAAAGATGCAAGATTTAATCTAAAGTTGTTTAATGTATCACATCTCTGTGACACTGGACTCCTTTGGCGATATATTCTGTGATCATGATCTTATCCTCCACAATCACCTGATGAAGGAACAGCGCTCCGAAAGCTAGTGCTTCCAAATAAACCTGTTGGACTATAACCTGGTATTGTGTGATTTTTAACCTTGTCCACCCCAGTCCAATACTGGCACCTCAGAGTCACATCTTCACCATCTTAGGCAGTTTTATCCCGTTATGGATGATAATGTTGTGTATTTCTTTTATTGGTGACTTACAAACACTTATTACGACACAGGTCCCCATGATCCTGCGTATATCACTGAACGATCTGGCTACATGCTGCAGCTTTTGAGTACCTGCACCAATACCTGTATTTATGCAGTGACCCAGACTAAATTCAGAGCAGCTGAAGAATGCAGTCAAATACCCATTCAGTGTAATCGGTAAATTACTGAAATTATTGAAATATTATAAAGTACTTTCTATTCAATTTTAACTATTCTTTAGCAATCTATTTATTTAGAAAAAACTTTATAACAGCTCCCTGCATCTGTATTTTCCCATGTTCTGCAAATGGAACTGTCCTCCACTTAGCACAAGGAACATCTTCACAGCTCAGTTAATTTTATTTGGATCCTAATTGCCCAATATTTTCCCACCTTTGTCTCGAGCTCTTCTCATGCTTCCTGACCCATTTACACTTTCTCGTTTCTCGGTGCACATTGTCACTGCCTTGCCATGTCACTGGGGGCTGAGAGCCAGGAGGGTTATCATTGCTGACAGCAACCTGTCCTGGTCCTGTTCGGGTCAGTCTGAGGTACAGAAAGGGGGAGTTGCTGAATGGCCAGCAGCCCTCCACCCATCTTGACTCTTTCTGTCCTGTTTTCCTCCCTGGGATGATAGAGCAGAGGGTAACGTGGTGGGTGACAGTGTGTGGCACCACAGTCACTGTCGGTGTAAGGGGGGATGTTTCCCGAGCGACTGAGTGGGCACCACAGAGGGCAGACAGGCTTCATGGTGTCGGGGAGATTGGGGCGAGTGAGGGGGAATGGAGATGATGTTACAGGCAACAGTGAGGCCCTGGTACAACATGAGCCTGGGAGGGAGGTGGGTTCAGGAGCAGAGCTAGAGTGGGGGTGGGGGGGGAGGAGTCGGAGAGATGATAGTGACACCCCCACTAGCGGAGTGGAGAAGGGACCTTCCTTTCTTCCGACAGACGGCTGAGACTGGACTGACCCGGGGTAAGGGCTGCGGGAACAGCCTGGGACCATAGCTGAGCCTAGGAAAGGAGGGAATTCGGTGTCTGAGAGATTTACTCTGACACGCACGCATACGCACACACACACAAGTAAACACACAGGCAAACACAACCACAATACACACAAACAAACGTACATACAACAATCAAATCCCCCAAAACTTCTGGATCTCATTTCAACCTGTAACTCACTCTCAGGCATCAGTTATTTTAAATATAAATAATGTCAAAATGCCCCTGAGATATTATTCTGGATATAAATTTCCTCGATTCCTACGAATAGATTCCAATCTGTAACTCACTCCTGGGAATCCGATACTCTGTACAGACCACTCTGAACTCATCAATTAGATTCCAGTCTGTAGCTCATTCCCGGATATCCAATAATTTGTGCATAAACCATACTGACCCTCTTGATTAAATTCCCATTTGTAATTTGTCTCACATTATATGTTATTTTATACATATCCCCGATCACCTCAATTACATTCCAGCCTCTAACTCACTCCCTGCGATGTACTATGCTGTATATGAACCGACTGAGACCATCAATGAGGTTCTAGTGTCTAACTCAGTAGTTATGGTTAAATGTTCAACCAGGAGCTGTAGCAAAGAAAACTGCTGTTTCATTTCTGCTCCATTCCGTTTCTCCAAAATAAAAATCAGACTCTGAAATTCTGTCAGTTTTATGCAGTGTAACAGCTCAATAAGACAGCTCACGACCACCTTCTTAAGGACTTTGCTCTGTAACTAAGCCCATGCTGTCCCTGTCCTGGGAGTGTTTGATGGGGACAGAGTTGAGAGTGATTTATTCAATATCTGACTCCATGATGAACATGGCCTGAGAGTTCCAAACGGCTTTCAGAGTATTGTTAGATTGTTAGATGATGATCCCAGCTCTAGACTCCAGAAGCAGCAAGAAATCTATCTCTTCATCTAACACAGCACTTTCCATTATTATGTTGAAAATTTCAACCATCTCAGATCCATCTAAATTCCAGGGACAACCCTGAGTTTGTGCCATTTCACTCCCTCACCACTAAACCCTTGCTGTCCAACTAGCATTCTGGGGAATCCACACTGCACTCAAATGGACATGCACTCCCACCTCTCCACTCTCCCTTACCTTTCCCTATTTGGAAAATCAACGTCATTGCCATGCTAACATGAAATGGCTGCCTTCAACAAACCTAAAATGGCTGCTGACTGACTGACACATTCAGAATCATTCGTCTTAGTTTTGCTATTAACCATAAATGCATCCTGGACAATAGTGTTTTATAATTGTCCACCAATTTATACAGAAACGTTCTGTTTCTCGCTTTTTTTCCTGACGAACATGAATGACATCACCCCATTTGTCTTTATGTTCTATCTGCCGATGTTTTAAACGTACTGCACATGATATAAACAGTAAAATATATGATATGGTTTTATGTAACAAATTCTATCACACTCAGTATCTTCATGTTGCAATGTTAATATATCCTGTCAGAAAATTGCTCCTCACACAGGGGAACTATGTCCTTGGGTCTGGAAGTATGGACTGGCCTGGGAACAGGGAGTTTGATATGTCACTGAGTTTGTTTGCAAATCTCTGCCACAAACAGACGGAACATAGAACATTACAGCACAGTACAAGCCCTCAGACCTCAACGTTGCGTTGACCAGTGGAACCAAGCTGAAGCCTAACTATCCGACACTATTCCATTTTCATACATATTTTTATCCATATTATACCTCTCCACACTATATTCCATCTGCCAATTACTTGCCCCACTCAGTGAAACTGCCCATATCTATTTACAGCCCCCTTGGCTGTCCCCATCGCCATTTCTCCCACCCAACATGGTCTTGTCACAGAACCTGGAGACACCACATGTGTTCCCTTTGTCTAACCCATTGATATCGATTGTAACTGGCTGCAGTGTTAGCTGTAACCGTCTGGCACTGCCCACTAGTACCACTCACCAAACTGGAAATGACCCTGCTTACCGTCCACCAGACAATCCTCTACCCTCTGGGCCACTGCAAACACTGTTACACTCGGTACACAGTCTGCCTTAGCATGACAATGTTATATATACAGTCAGAGAGCTGTCAAAGATGGGAATGGTGAGAGGCACAGAGAGGAGCACAGAGGCAAGCAGAAACAGAGAGAGATAGACAGGGACAGAGGGAGACAGGAAATAACAGACAGAGACTGAGCTGGAGAACTGTGAGGGCTCACGGAGCCAAAAAGCTCCCTGAATGATGACACCATATTCAGATTAAAATACAATGCACAATTGTTCAGGTTGTGAAATGTCTGTATTACTGATAAATTCTCAGAGTCAAACTGGCTTTTAAGCATTCAACAACAAGATGAAAGCCCAGGTCTCCCTGGCAATGTGCTTGTTTTAACATCGGTTCTGTTCAGTTTATACGGCCCCTCCTCAGACTTTTCCAGCTCCACATTCTTGATGTACAGCATTTGTAATCCTCACTTTCTCCTCAATAACATTCATGCCATACAAGTGCAAAGCCATAAAAATCTCCAAAAAGGGACGATCTAACCAACTGTCCCTGACACTCGGTGCATGATTATTCCTAAACACATACTATCAGTAGCCTGAGGGCAGCCAGAGACTAGATCAGCTATGTAAACTCTGTGAGTAAACTCCTGTAAAACCTCTCTTTTACAGGAAAGGTTATGAACCGCGGTGATTCTCCAATATTTGTATTGGGCCTTTGCTGATACACAAGTCAAGCGTGCCTTTTATACTGGGAGAAAGCAGACTTACATGGGACATTTTCTGCTCTTCCTGAAACTGGCAACAGCTCTGTGATTCCATGCATGAGAAGTAAGTGCAATTACAGTTCACCTTTTAGTTCATTCTTAAAGCTTACTTCCAAAGCAATCGATGTTCTGCATGGCTTCATTTTTATTGCCCTAACTAATGGGTCTAAGTCAGGTGAATCGTAAAAATGTTGAAAACCTGAAAGAGTTTGGTTCTAATTTTAACGGAAAGTGTCAGGACAGGCACACAATGTGTTCACAGGAGGCAGGTTGACGATTTAATTGTCATAGTGCTATAAAGAAGTGGGATATCTCAGAATTATGTAACTATTTCAAACTCAATCTTATCCAAAGTTGATTCCCAGACTTTGGAAAACCTGGCAGGTGAAATGATAAGGTCTGCTGGTTTGGATCAGTGCATTTTCACAATCCTGCAGTTTAACTGCTTCATTTACTTTCCCCACCATTAGGCAAACCATAATTCACTCATGGGATATGTTGTCACTGGCTGGACCGTCTCCAGTTGCTCTCGAGAAGGTGTTAGCGAGCTGCCTTCTTGAACCGCTGCAGTCCATGACTTGCAATGTCATTACAAAGGGTGTTGACTCTGAAGGAACGGTGATATCCTTCCAAGTCTCTGCCAGGATGATTCAATGTCTTTAGTTGTATCCCACCAGTTGTCAATATCCTGCACTTGGTTCCAGGGCTGTGACACAATGTGACAACCCACCAGGAGACTCAGAGACAGTCAATTCAAACATTTACAAAGAAAGTCTGCCTTAGACTGTTTAAGTCAATGCTCGAAAAAGGCAACAAATGCTTATTCCTAATGCTGATAGTTCTCGTATAAAGGGTGTTTCAGCAGCTATAACATCACTGGAGAATTAGGGAAGGGTACTTTTGAGAATGTTTACTTCTGTTCACAAAGTGCGAATCCAGTGGTGATCATTTTGCATGCTTTGTCCTGCCCCATGCCCCAATGTCAGCTGCTGTAAGTACTGTATAATTCCTGCAGGACTGCATCACTCTCATACATACCATTTGCATTTCTAATTTGTTCTTGTACCTGCATATCACACAATCTACTCTTAGATTATCATTGTTTTTGCAAAAATGGAGGGGCATAGTGACAAGAATGTCAGCAAGAACCTGGTCCTGATGATAAAATTGCAATGTCTTTTTTAAAGTGCCCCCCCTCAAGAAACAGGCAAAAGACAATCAACCACAGCCCCCTCTTCTGCAACTACGACTGTGCCTGAATCTGTCCCTGCATTAACAATATTTTTCAACGTAATGTGTTAATGTTTTTAATAACTATGATTTAAACCTTCATGAATGGTGTGCTATACTTTGTGTTAGGCTTTTGGGTGATCTTTGAGTGATCGTGAGTGCCCTAACCCCACTTTTCCCATTGGCTCCATTATTTCTATTAAGCAAGGTTTCACTGGAACGCAACTCCGGCGTTATAGGAGAACTACCTGTGGACCCATTCGGTCACAAACCCAATTTTCACTCTGGAGGATTGTCTGCCTTAAAGGCCAAAGTGCTGCTAAATGTGGCCAGCTGACAAAAAAATAGATCAACAGACAGAAACGCAAATGGACAGGTCACGTAGAACAAAAAGTAAACAGACTTTTAAAACAAAACAATATTTACCCTGTCAAATGCAGTGTAAAGGTGACCTTCTGTGCGATAAGGTTGGTGCACACTGTAGGGCCTCATCAATGTTTAATACAAGAGCACGTAGCATTGATTCTTGGAGTACAGGAGGCCATTCTGCCCACACGTCCTGTGCCAGCTGCTTACAAAGCTATCCCAATTAGTTATAGTGTTGGTCTCTGCCTGATGTTATGATTACAATCTTAACCTTCTTGATATTTTCACCATCCTCTCAGAATCCGCTACCTCTGACTCATGGATTGGAAACTGTGCTACTTCTGGCTCGTGTCTTTTTCACTGGTGTGGGAGATCCCAGCTCCTGGGAACAATAATGAAGGTGATCATTACAAAGTCCATGTTTGTCTTTTACTGAAATGCAGTTTGATCCAAAAACAGCCCCACATTCAGGTGACAATGTTTAACTCATGTAACCTTGGACACTAGAATAATGTGAAGAGTTCAAAGCTAGAATTCATGTGAACTGAGGAATCGGCTCCTTAGTATGAAATATCTCAGCTGGACTTCTAATCCATACTCTTCAGCATGTGGGGACATCAGCAGTATTTAATGTTGTTGCAATTGTTTTATTGCATTACCGTGCCTGGGAGATCTAATCAAAAAACCTTAGCTGTGTGGACAGCATTGTAAAACATTACTGAGTAGTGACTGGTTATATTCTGGAAGTACCTGGGACAATGAAGGAAACTGATTCAATGATAACCATCAAAATGAAATGAGTATAGATGTGAAAAGGACAGGGCATCTGAGGATAGAGCAGAGAAATAAGACAACAGTAATAGAATTATTCTTTCAAAGAGCTAGCACAGTTAGGAGGAGCCTGATTTCTAAATTTCTAAATTTCAGGTACATAAATCTGAATATTAGGAATAATGTCTAGGCTTGCTTTCATTTCAAAATAAAAAACATCTTTGTGTAAATGTAAGATGTAATACATGGAAAACACGGAGAACAGGCTATTTGGATGCAGAACTGGCTCAATGGTAGAAGACAGAGGGTAGTGGTGGAGGGTTGCTTTTCAGACTGGAGGCCTGTGACCAGTGGTGTGCCACAAGGATCGGTGCTGGGTCCACTGCCTTTTGACATTTACATAAATGATTTGGATGTGAACATAGGAGGTATAGTTAGTAAGTTTGCAGATGACTCCAAAATTGGAGGTGTCGTGGACAATGAAGAAGGTTACCTCAGATTCCAATGCGATCTTGATCAGATGGACCAGTTGGCTGAGGAGTGGCAGATAGAGTTTAATTTAGATAAATGTGAGGTGCCGCATTATGGAAAAGCAAACCTTAGCAGGAGTTATATACTCTAAATGGACTTCAGCAAGGAGCTCAACAAGGTCACATGGTAAACTGGTTAGCAAGTTAGATCATGTGGAATCCAGGGAGAGCTAGCCATTTGGACACAAAATTGGCTTGAAGAGAGGAGACAGAGGGTGATGGTGAAAGGTTGTTTTTCAGACTGGAGGACTGTGATCAATGGTGTGAAGCAAGGCTCAATGCTGTGTCCACAGTTTTTTACCAAATAGAATCGGTCGGCAGGAACTCAGGCACCTCGTTGTTTCGATTTACCTCATTGTTTCAATTCTCTGAGAGTAGCCAGCTTCAGGTGGAAATACTTTCAGACCAGCTTTATGTGGAAATTTGAATTACAGAGAATCTAACCAACACTTGAGCTTCTGCAATGTTTATGTACTGATTCAGCCAAATTCACCTGGCTGATACAAAGCTAACCCTGTGATAGCCCCTTAAGGATTTTAGGAGTTTCTTTGGTCAGAGGGTTTTAGGATTGTGCTACATGTTGTTCTGAGAAAGGAGTAAAGTCAATCACATTTAAACAGGGAGACATGGTGCACGTAGAAGAGTATGCAGGGATAAGGTGTAAAGAGCTGATCAGTATGATAAAATGTATACATGGTGCATAAACACTGATACAGACCTGCAGGCAAGATGGTATGGAGCTCAGCTACAGATTCTCAGGCCTCCCAATAAACATACATCGAAACCTCACAACTGCTTGGGAGAACAGAGTTGCAACTTACTTTGGAATGCAGTTGCCTGGAGGAATCCACAGTAAACTAACCTACTGCGCATACTGTCCTTTCTCACCCCTAGTTGCAACCATAAAGCCATATTGTCAACCATTGCTCTGATTCCCAACCTAACAAGTCAAACTCAGAGTGAGGTGGACATAACATATCAGCAGATTAGCACAACGAGTGCCAACAGTGGTTTTAGACATAATTGTTTGTGAAATATTTAGTTCAATGACCACAATCCATTTAACTGGCTTATGACAATTCTGCATGGATTCAGAATTGGCTTGCCTATAGAAGACAGAGGATAGTGGTGGAAGGGTGTTTTTCAGGCTGGACATCCATGACCAGTGGTGTTCCGTAGGGATCCGTACTGGGGCCTCTGCTGTTTGTTGTAAATGACTAGGATGAAATTGTAAATGGGTGGGTTAGTAAGTTTGCAGACAATACAAAGCTGGGTGGGATTCTGGATAGTGTAGAAGGTTGTGAAATTATACAATGAGACGTAGATTAGTTGTAGATATGGGCAGAGAAATGGCAGGCGGAGTTTAACCTGGGTAAGTATGAGGTGCTGCACTTTGGGAGAGCAAATGTTAAAGAAAAGTATAACAGGGCCCTTAACAGCATTGATGTCCAGCGGGATCTTGGGGTTCAAGTCCATCGCTCCCTGAAAGTGGCCATGAATGTAGATTGGATGATAAAGAAGGTGTAAGGCATGTTTGTCTTTCTAGTTCGGGGAACTGTATACAAGAGTCAGGATGTCATCTTGCAGCTTTATAAGACTTTGATGAGGCCACACTTAGAGTATTGCATTCAGTTCTGGTCAGCACAATACAGGAAGGATGGGGAGGCTTTGGAGAGGGTGCAGAAGAGATTTACTAGGATGCTGCCTAGATTAGAGAGAATGAGCCATTAGGAAAGGCGAGAAAACTTTGGGTTGTTTTCTCTGGAGCAACAGAGGTTGAAGGGAGACTTGATGAAAGTCTATAAAATTATGAGATGCATTAGATAGAGTTGACGGTCAGAATCTTTTTTTTCCAGAGGTGAAGTGTCTAATACAAGGGGGCATACATTTAAGGGGAGACAGGCTACGTTCAAAGGAGATGGGAGGGGCACTTTTTTCGCACAGAACACAGTAGGTGCCTGGAACACACTGCCAGGGCTGGTAGTGGAGGCAGACACGGTAAAAAATCATAGACTCATAGAATCACTACAGCGTGAAATCAGGCCCTTTTGCACACCTACCCTCCAAAGAGTAACCCATCTAGACCTATTCCCCTACCCCATTATCGTATATTTACCCCTAACTAATGCACCTAACATACAGATCTCAGAATGCTGTGGGCAATTTAGCATGGCCAATTCACCTAACCTGCATATCTTTGAATTTACGGGACTTTTGGTTAAGCATATGAATGTGCAAGGAATGAAGGGATTTGGACTAATGATAGGCAGAAAGGATTTGTTTCATTTGGCGTCACGTTTGTTACAATACTGTAGGCAGAAGGGCCTGTTCCTGTGCTGTACTGTTCCATGTTCTGTGTTCACAATATGACACTGTTAACAAGTGTACCTTGAGGGTTGTACTTATAGCCCGTTATTTATTTCAGCAACTTGTGATAAACCATGGTTATCAAATAAATGCCCTCTGCATGTAGGATCCTGATGATTATGTGGGACGCTGCAGTCGTTTAAAATATAATTTTCTTCATCAGGAGTTCCAGACAATTTCCGATTCATTTTTGAACAGAGTAACAACATTGAAGATTCAGAATGGCTGGTGGAAGAACAAAAGTGAGTAGTCAACAGTATTTGCATCTTGCACAAACTGGTTTCAAATCCATTTCCACACATAATAGAAAGAATTTTGACAAGTTGGCTGATCTATCTAACAAAACAGGAGTATGTACGTGCATGCATCCTTACCTGCCCAGGATGGAGATAAATGACAGTGAAAATATGGGCCGGTGCTCATGTTATTGTGGGTGAATGTCAGTCACAGAGCCATACAGCAGAGAAACAGAAAGATCAGTCCAACTCATCGGTCCAACATATCCAACCAGATATCCTAAACCGATTTGGTCCCATTTGACAGCACTAGGCCCATATCTCTTGAAACCCTTTCTATTCATATACCCATCCAGACATATTTTTAAACTTGTAATTGTACCAATCTCCTCCACTTCCTCTGGCAGCTCATTCCATGCACAATTCACCCTCTGCATGTAAAAATTGCCCTTCTGGTCCCTCACCTTAAACCTATGTCCCCTAGATTTGGACTCCTCTACTCTGGGGGTAAGATCTTGGTTATTCACCTTATCTATGCTCCTGTTGATTTTATAAATCTCAATGAGATTACCCCTAAGCCTCCAACGCTCTATGGAAAACGTCACAGTTGTATTGAGATGATTGGAGGAATTTCACATCACCCCTCAATCTTAAAGTTGTCCTCTCACCTAAACATGGCACCATCTTATCACCTGATATTCCCGGAAGGACTTGCCACTCACCAGATGCCCATTCCAAAGGCTGACATTCCGGCAGCTAAGGTCACTGTGTTCCTGGTCGGGCACTGGCATTCCGAAGCTGCCCAGTGTGTCAAAGGACAGTTTTCCTGAAGATGCCTGAGAAGAGGAAGATGGGATTGTGATTCTCTGACAGGGACCTGAATTCAGCCTGGTCTGAGTTCATCATCCCACCAAGGCTTATACTATCCTACTCTCAAGGCTACATGCAGCATCTTCGCAACTCACTCTGGTTTGACCCCTCAAATACCAACATCACTGACTCCATGTGGTCCCTGTGATGCCTACTCAGTTGCCAGGGACACCTCACCACACCTCACCAGCAGCACTATCAGTGGTTTCCCTCAGCCATTTACAGCTTTCACCTCAGTTAGCCCCATCCTTCTCTCCCCATTGCACATAGCTATAAAAATGATGTTGTGAAACGTGAAAGGGTTCAGCAAAGATTTACAAGGATGTTGCCAGGATTGGAGGCTTTGAGCTATAGGGAGACGCTAAATAGGATAGAATTGTTTTCCCTGGAGCGTCAAGGCTGAGGGGTGATTTTACCTGAGGGGTGATTTTATACAGGTTTATAAAGAGAAACATGTAAAGGGTAAATAACCAAGGTCTTTTCCTCAGGGTTGGGGAGCCCAGAACTAGAGAGCATTGGTTTAAAGTGGGAGGGAAAGATTTAAAAGAGATCGAAGGGACAACTTTTTTAATGCAGAGGGTGTTGCGTGTATGAAATGAGCTACTAGAGGAAATGGGGGAGGCTGGTACAATTATAACATTTAAAAGGCCTCTGGATGAGCACATGAATAGGAAGAGTTTAGAGGGATATGGACCAACTGCTGTCAAATAGGACTATGATTTATTTAAGATATCTGGCCAGCATGGACAATTTGGACCAAAGGATCTGGTTTCTGTGCTGTACATCTCTATGACTCAATGAGAATGCACTTCAAGGTCCTTTTTGCCTGTCCAAATCTATTCTCCCCATCTCTCCCAAAAGGGTCTTTTCCACATTTAACCCTCCCCAAACACTGGTCTCTCAAGATTGGTCCTACACCTTCCTGGTGACTAGATAGATGGTTCCCTCCTTTTATAGATCCAGCTGGTGTATTAAGGTAGACTAAATTTGGGATCATGAAAAAATCTGGGAAAAATATAGGAAAATCCTAAATTAGTTCTCATGTATGTGAATGACCAGGGGGCACAGTTTTAACAGAAGGGGAAGGAGGTTTAGAGTAGATGTGAGGAAAAGTCTTCATTCATCCAGAATGTGGTGGGAATCTGGAACACAATGCTTTCACAGAATGGTCAAATCAAACACCTTCACAACCAAAAAAAAGTATTTAAATGTACATTTGCAATGCCAAGTGCTGGAAAATGGGATTAGAATAGTTAGGTGGCTATATATGGTCAGCATATACTTGATGGGCCAAAGGGCCTGTTTACTGTGCTAGAGATCTCTATGATTTTATACTGAATGGCATGAGGATTGAAGTTGCTCCTAGTAGACTGAATGAATCTCAATAGGAAAAATAGGGATTGTCCGTTCCAGTCTAAGTACCTTGTTATGGACCAGGCTGACCCCCCCCCCCCCCTCAAAACACATCAAGAAGATAGCCCAGACCCTAACTTTCCTAGTTGTTATAAGCAGGTGTGAAGTGGATATTCCAGGAATGATGCCCAACCACTCTGTTTTAAACAAAACTGAATTTAGTTTACAGATGAACAAAACCAAACTTAGAACATAACTATTTGAAAATCAGTCGACTCTCTCACAACTTAATGATGATGTTCCAAATACTTGCACCAATCCCCATGAACACCCCCTAGCACAAAAAGGTAAAATCAAACACAGGTTCTTACAGGAGGGATCTCAGAGAGAGAGAGAGAGAGAGAGAGAGAGGGTCGACATGGAGCTGTTTCTTTGACCAGCAGCCTCAAAAACTGACTGCTTTCTAAAACCAAACCAAACCAAACCAGAGTAAAGCTGAGCTGGGAAAGCTGGCCACTTCTGTGGAGGTGCTGGTGTTGGACTGGGGTGGACAAAGTTAAAAATCACAAAACACCAGGTTATAGCCCAACAGGTTTATTTGGAAGTACAGAGGAACCTCAATTATCCGAACGAGATGGGCGGGCACTATTTCGTTCTGATGATTGATTATTCAGTTAATTGATTTCCTCTGGGGCTTGGAGTTTTCTGTGAAATCTGCTCCCCGTTCAGGAGACTTGGCAAAAGCACACTGCACACAAGCCCCCGGCCACCCGCCCACCCCCAACACCATTCAATACCGCCCCACGTGCGCGCCCCCCCCCCCAACCCTGCACCGCAGTCCTTCACCACTGTCCAACCTCGTCCGTGACCCCACTCCCCCATCTGACCCTCCCCACACTTCTGATGGTGGTGGGGGGGAGGGGGGGGGGGTAGTTGGGCAGCTGGATTGTACACCAACAGTAAGACTGCTGCTGCCGTTGTGCGGTATGTCTCCAAATAGAACGTACACACACACACACACACACAACATTTTGACAGTTTCCACCTTTGCCCTGTACAGGACGATGTAGGAGAGATTATCTGTGGAAGGAGTCTTCAGGGTACATGCCTGTGTAGAACTCCAGAGAAAGTGTGCGGGGACAGACAGTGGGCGGGACAACAGTCATTTGGAGACGGTGCCTAAACTCTCCGAGACTGTTCTCAGCAGCATTTCAGAGAACCAAGTTCATTTATAATTATTGTACCTGTAAACAAAAGATGTGATCAGGGTTGAAACAGCTCTTTGACATAATATTTCTATCGGGACCTTGAGATCCCCTTCGGATAATCCAATATTCAGATAATTGATATTCGGATAATCGAGTTTCCTCTGTACTAGCTTTCGGAGCACTGCTCCTTCATCAGGTTGCTGTGGAATAGGATAATAAGACACAGAACTTATAGCACAAGATCACAGTGTCATACATGCAACTGATATGATATATGGAAGAAACTTGGATTGCTGTTTCATCTTTCATCTTTTAGAACGGGTTGCAAGTTTCAGTTCATTAATATGTAAATCCCAGAAATTTTTTCGAATCACGTTCTCAAGATAACGTAAGGTTTTATAAAAAAAAGTTACATCTCCACTCAGACAATACATTAAAGGTGCAAGGTTAGAGTCTCTCTGTATCCCAATCTTGAGGCATGCTGGTTCTATTTCCAGAGAAGAAATTTATAAAATGTTACATGGATTGACTGCCTGCAGATTATGTGCTTTTTGAACAAAATAGAATATATCTGAAATTATAATTCTGCAAATGCAAATTCACCTATGGACTTATATGTGTTTGTGCATGCATGTGAGGGAGAGAGAGAGAGTGTGAGAGAGAGAGAGAGTGTATGTGTGTGTGCATGTTTGTGTGTTTGCGGTGTGAGAGACAGTGAGTGTGTGCATGTGAGTGTGCATGTGAGAGTGGGTGTTTGCTTGTGTTGTCTCCCAGAGAGAGAGCGTCTGACAGAGAGTGTAGTATATGAGAGAGGGTCTGCATGAGTGTGTGAGCATGTAAGAATATGCATGTGTGTGAGTGTGTGTGTGTGAGAAAGTGTATAGTGTAGTGGGGTTACTTGTAATGTAACATGAACCCAAGGTCCCAGTTAAAGTCATGCTCATGGGTTCCAGACTTGGCTATCAGTCTCTGCTCAGCCAATTAAAAGTAATCTAGGTTTATGGAATCTATTGTATTAGTCGTATGCATGACCCTGTGATCTTGTGTTATACATTCTGTATCTTATGATCCTGCTCCACAGTTACCTAATGAAGGAGCAGTGTTCCAAAACCTAGTATTTTCAAATAAACCTGTTGGACAAAAACCTGGTGTTGTATGATTTTTAATCCTTTTCATTTTACGTTTGTTTTTTATTTGAAAGCCTTTTATCTGAGGTAGTATCTGTTAGCTATAATCAAATTGCTTTTAAACCCCATCCAAACCAGACACATTGGGATCTATGCATTTACGATCCCTTTGAAAAAACAACCAAGGACAACTTATCCTTGTTAAAGGAGCAACATCATCACATGTTCCCCCTTTAAAGCAAAATGAACCATCAATATCCAAAGATGGCTTCATTTCCCACAATCCAAAGATGTGTAGATTAGGTGAATTGGCTATGCTAAATTGAGTGTTTAGGGATGTGTAAGTTAAGAGCGTTAGTCAGGGGTAACTGTAGAGTAAGAAGGTAGGGGAATGGATCTGACACAGTTACTCTTCAGAGGGTCAGTGTGGATTTTTTGGGCCATTGGCCTGTTTCCACACTTTAGGGATTCCATGACTCTACACTGTCAGTATACTGCAAAACCCCATATACATTACATTGACCATAAATATGTAAACATGTATGACTACATTCTATTTCAGTCCGTTTAGTCCTACCACCAAACGCCTCAGTTTCTCATCCACGTCTCGACAATGCATCAGCAATCACATTTTCCCATCCTGCCACATGCACAATTTTCACAATAAATGGCTATAACAGCAAGCTCCATCTAAACAGTCGAGAATTTTGTCATTAGATTTCTCCACAAGCTTCAATGGGTTATGATCAGTGTATATGATCGTCTCAAATACATTACTGGTAACATAAACATTGAAATGTTGTAATGCTTACACCAAGCTGGAAGGTTCCTGTCAAATATTTGTTGATGCATGTTCAATTTCCTGGAAAAATATCTGATAGGTCTTTCTATCTTTTCATCATCTTCCTGTAAGAGGACAGCACTGACACCAACATCACTTGCATCTATAGCCACTTTGAATGGCTTTCCACTGGGGCAGTGGTTAACACAGTTTTCAGTCTATCAAATGTCTTCTGACAGTCCACTATCCACTGAAACATCTTACCTTTCTTTAGCAATTCAATGAGTGGAGTAGCCACACTGCTAAAATTTGGTGCGAATGTCCAATAAACTCCATTCAATCCCAGAAATTGTAATACTGCTCTTTTCAGTGATGGTATGGGAAACTCCCCAGTTACCTTTGTTTTTGCAATCCATAGGGCCATTTGTCCATGACCAATAACATGGCCCAGGAAGGTGACTTGGACTTGGGCAAATTCACTTTTAGCCAGGTTTAACAACAAGCCTGCCTCCCAAAGTTGATCAAACAATTCTGATAAATGTTGCAAATGTTCCTTCCATGTGTGAGTAAAATTCATCAGGTTATCTATGTTTACAACAAAATTAGTTAATCCGGAACTGACCTTCTTGGTTAGTCTTTGAAATGTGGCTGACGCATTTTCCATACCAAAGGCATGACTTTAAACTGATACAGTCTATTTGGCATTATGAAAGCTGAAACTATATTCGCTCTTTCAGACAAAGGTACCTGCTGGTATCCTCTGAGCAAGTCCAATGTAGAAATATAAGTTGTTTTTCCCAGCTTATCAGCACAGTCTTCCAAACATGGAATTGGATATGTATCAGTCTTTGTAACTACATTGACTTTGTGATAGTCCACACATAGCCAATGGCTACCATCTGGTTTTGGTTTAGCATGTGTGAGCTCCAGTCACTGTAACTCACTTTATTTATGTCGTTTTGGAGCATGTGTTCAATCTCCTTTTGAACCTTGCCAACTTTAGAGGGATATGCCTATAAGAATGTCGCTTAATCTGAATAGCATCTCCTATATCTGCATCATACTTAATCAGGTTAGCACTTCCCAGCTTATTTCCGTGTTTCAGTATGTAAGTTAATTCGCTGAGCTTGAAGGTTTGTTTTCAGATGTTTTGTCACCATACTAGGTGACATCATCAGTGAGAATCGCCTGTGAAGTGCTGGTGGTATGTCCTCCCTCTCTACTTATAGGTCTTGGTTTCTTAAGGTGGGTGGTGTCATTTCCGGTTCTTTTTTTCAAGGGAAGGTAGATAGGATCTAAGTCGATGTGATTATTGATGGAGTTCTGGTTTGAATGCCATGCCTCTGAGAATTCTTGTTTGTATTTTTGTTTCACCTGCCCTAGGATGTGTGTGTTGTCCCAGTCAAAGTGGTATCCTTCCTTGCCTGTATGTATGTATGGTAGCCACTAAAAGACTCGACCCACTATCACTATTTTCTATATATGCAGACAAAGAAGCACATCACTTTGACTGGGACAACACACACATCCTGGGGCAGGTGAAACAAAGACACACACAAGAATTCTTAGAGGCATCGCATTCTAACCAGAACTCCACCAATAAACACATCGCTTTAGACCCTATCTACATTCCCTTGTAAAAAAGAACTGGAAATGACATCACCCAATTGAAGAAACCAAGACCTATAAATAAAGAGGAGGAACATACCACCAGCACCTCACGAGAGACTGTAATTGATTATGTTACTTAGTCATGGTGACGAAACATCTGAAAACAAACCTTCCACCTCAGCGAGCTAACTTACAGACTTATCATCAACCTGAGCTACAAATCTTCTCAAAAATTGCTATATTCACATAGTTCCCCATGTGATAGTAATAACTCTTTCAAGTCATTTCGATTTTCCTTTGGAAGTAAACTCAATAATGTATCCCAATTTTTGTCAACTTCCTCATTGTCCAATTTAATTTGAGGAATGTCCAATTCAGAATCCTCTGAATTTGGTTCTTCACTCTGTGCTGTAACTGGTAACACAATTTCCTTTTTGCTTTCCTTCCCTGTCAAAATGTTGTTTGAGCATATACACATGACACACTCAATGAGATTTTTTTCTGTCTGAAATCTTTTTTAAATAGTTGACCTAATCCATCCTCGTTTCAAATTGATAAGATGCACTAAACCTTGCTCTTAAAGGTTCATCTATCACTTGAAGTAACACAGACTCCTTATCTCTGATAACAAAATTGCAAGTTTTTGATTTTTTTGTCTGCTTCCCGTTTTATTGAATACTGTGATACTTTTAAATGTGTCTTGCCAATTCCCTCATCCTATTTAATGATTTCCTAAAATTTGACACAAAGTCCAAATATATCGTCTCTGAATTATGACTTACCAATTTCTCCTTAATCAATTTTAGTGGTCCTCTCACTCCATGCCCAAAACCTAATTCAACTGGACTGAATTGAGTAGATTCACTTGGTGGCAAAATATACAAATGGAATTCCTTTATCCCAAACATCTGGATAATCTTGACTATAAGCCTTCAACATGATCTTTAATGTCTGATGCCACCTTTCTAATGCTCGTTGTGACTCTGGATGGTGTACAGTAGATTTGAATTGTTTTATTCCTAAGCTGTCCATAACTTCCTTGAATAATTTTGATGTGAAGTTTGACCCTTGATTTGATTGTATCTCTATGGGTAGTCTGTAACGACTGAAAAATTTGAGTAACTCCTCTATAATTCTTTTAGCTGTGAGATTGTATAATGGCCTCTGGAAATCAAGTGGACACATCTATTATTGCTAACAAATACTGATTCCCACTTTTTGTTTTAGGTAGGGTTCCTACGCAATCAATTTCGGGCTCTTTGTAGAATTTTTTCTATATTTCCAGGTTGGGATTAGGGTTATTGGACTCAAAGGCTGCGCGTGACAGTTGTTAGTGTCTTTTATTCTGGGTGTTGATTCTGGTTAGCTTAAACACTGCTTTGGATAGTCACTAAGTCACAAAGGGTTTTCTGGGTGTGGAAGAAGTGACTTTGGGGGGTTTTACAAAAGGTGAATAAGGCCAAGCAGCTGGAATTGGCAGTCAAGCTGGAGTTGGAGCTGCCTCCTTCTGCGAGGAAAGGAGAGATAATTACTGCCATAGCTCAGCATTGAGATTTGCTGGAAATGCCATCAGGATCTTTGGGGACAGCTAAAATTTAATTAGAAATGAGGCAGTTTGAGTCTGCAAAGAGCCCGAAATCTGTTATGGACCAGGCCAGACCCCCTCAAAACACTTGCATGTGTGTCTATGTGTGCATGTGTCTCTGTGCGTTTGCATGTGCACTTGTGTGTGTGTCAATGTATTCTAACTTTATAATGTATTCTGTTCTCTTTTGTTTGTGCTTCATTCTGTAATCTTACAAATAAATTCCGTGTTATTTGAAACTAAGTAATTGAGCCAGCTACATCATTCCTAGAATATCCACCATCCACCTGCTTAAAACAACTCGCAAAATTAGGGTCCAGGCTACTTACTTGATGTGTTTTGAAGGGATCTGGCCTGGTACAAAATAATTTGATGATAAATTCATCATTCTGATAATGTTGGTGATCCAAAGTTACTCAGATAATCTATGTTTCAGGCGTTTTGTATTCTTAAGGATTTTTCAATATGATTGTTTAAGCAGGGGCATAGTTTATTGTTCTGGTCAAATAGATCCCTGACACTCTTGAGAGCACACAGTACTGTGCTGACATCTCCTTAACTGCAATGAATTCTAGTACAAAACCCCTATAGAAAATCTATGGGCAAAGTCTAAGATAACAGTCTTCAGAGCAATATCTTATGCAATTTGTATTGGCAGTCACACAGAAAGCCACACACAAACAAACATGGACAGAAATATTACAAGTAAACAGATCTAGCACACACATCAGGCACCAGATACAGGTACAATCAAGTGCACAAACTTAACCAGCTTCAGAGACATTCTTTCCAGAGACATTCCTGGAAAGTTACACAGGCAATATATATAGAGAAAGACATACACGCATACCCAACACCCCTCATGTACACACAAACACAAATACACAGAATCAGATACATACACACACATGCATACCCACACCCACCAAAACACATGCACACAAACCGACACACACACACACACACATAGGCATATACAGATCCTCACACAGCATAAAAGCAACAGACTTACATGGAACACACAAACAAAACCAATTGCGCAGAGATCAGATATATGCATATTTATGTCCTTGAAACAAATTACATTTCAGAAAACATTTACTTTGCCTTTTATTGTTTTCCAGCAAAGCGCGCCAATTACTGAACCATTGGAATGATGCAGGTGTGACCGGGGTATCAAAGGTACAAAGATCTGGAATCAAATGCCATGAATACATTAATTTATCTATCATTACTTTCCACATGAATTTTAAGAAGCATGCGAGGTTTGGAAAAGGAGGAAATCTGTCACTGTTCTTCTGGACAATTAATAATGTGGTCAGATTATTCAGGTTCAAGGTATATAGACAGATATGAGGTCAATACGGAAAATATTATCCAGGTCATTAGCACAACACTGATATTCTATCATTCAACCTGCTCTCATGTTCAGAGAGGAAGGATATATTAAGACCTTAATTTAAACACAGAAACATACATGGTCATTCTTGAAGTGTGTAAACATAGCTCACTTGATTTGGAAATCATTATTACCTGCTTTATTTGACCTTTTAATGAATCAGTTCTGAAGAACTGAAAGCTTTGACAACACAATGGTCACTTTATTCAACAGCAGACACATCCTTGATGTAGAGATAAAATGGAAGTTGTCAGTGGAGTGAATCTACTTTGCTGATATAAAATCAGAAATGCTATAAAACGATTTGAAAAATTCTTTCCATCAGGAGGCTTTGGGACACAAACACAACAAAGACACAGACAGATACAGACTAAGAGAGACCCTCCACAGTTTCCTAAACAGCCATTCCCCAGAGCCAGGCATACACCAAAGAGCAGGAGATCCTCCCACATGCTGCTCCCCTCAAACATTCATTGGATTAGGTCTGTGTGTGTGTGTGTGTGTGAGGGGGGGGGCGGGGGATAGTAAGGGGGAAGGAATTGGATGGATGACATGATGCCAGTGCCAGCTGAGGTAAAACACAGACTGGAAGTTAGCTACTCCATTCAATACACTGTTAGGTCATTTGCACTCTAGATTATTCCATAGACTCTCCCTATTTGTTTGTATCCCCATATCCCCAACTCCAGGTAAACAACAACAATTTCCAGGAAGTTGGAGAAGAGATCGATGGCTCCTTCCCAGACGGTAAGGATCACACAGTGATCCTCAGGATGGAATCTGATCAGATTGTGCAAGATGCAGCCGATTGGATCTACAACAAACTGAAAATCCAGGCCGGGGAATACAGGACCCTGCTAGAGTGGAACGGACAAGGCTTCACTTATCTGAAATCGACATCCCAGGGAAGTGTCCCTGAGGTGACCAGCCGCTCAAAGCTGGTGGTCATTGGCCACGGCTCAAGCCAAGAGGTCACCTTGGGAGAGCTGACCGCCCATCAGCTCTCTGAGGCAATCCTCGCTCTCCGTGGTGCTGAATCACCACTCTCCTTCCCCAGCAAATCGGTGCAGTCTCTCAGCCTGGTGGCCTGCAATGTTGGAGCGGGCTCTGAAGGCGAGCTCTTCGTCCGCGATCTTCTGATTGACTTACGGAACCATGGACTGGAGGTGGGCTCCCTGTCAGCCCGGACCACCAAGGTCAGCGTCCTCCCAGATGGCACCAAAGTCACATCAGATTCCGGTGAAGACTGGCTCCGGCATGAAGCCAGTCACCGACGGCGGGTGAGGCTGGGTGAAGATAACCAGCTTGAAGACCTTGGTGATGAGGATCTGTACTGGGCACACACACTCGACCCAGACGAAGAGATCCACCCTCTGGTAGACTACCCAGAATATTTAATTTGGTCCCATGATGGGGAACGATACCTGATCCCGGACACAAAATTGGATGAGATCATTCAGGAGAAAAGCATTGAAATATTTGAAATGGCCAAGGATGTGGAGTTGGAGCAAGTTGCAAAGACAAGAGGGTCTGGTCAGAATGAAGAAACTGTTGAAGTGAGAGTATTCCGGAACTTTCCACAGTATCTGGCCAATGTAAAAAAACTGATCGAGGAAAGTCAAGACCTGAGATTCGAGCTTCTCGAATCAGAATGGAATAAGGTGGAAGTGAGGAGGGCATGGGAAAGGCTAGGGATTCCTCGCCTGGACAAAAACAATATGATTGAAATATGGGGCAAGATTTTCGAAAACAGTGTTCCAAAACCTACGGAGGCACTGAAGAAAATAATACACAGAGCCTACTGGAATGTTATGACCAGAATGAGGAATGAAAACCGATTCATACAGTTTGGTGAATTCACTTTGAAGATCAATCTCGAGAACTTTTACATTGAGCCGTACATCCTCCCGGGAGGTGAATTCCCGAGGGGAGAATTTGATCCGACCTACAGGGGTCTTTTACGGAACATGAATGCAGCCCAGAGTTTCAAGCAGAATGCCATAGCCTGGGTGACTGGAGAGACGGATAAGATCAGTCA
>NC_057719.1:85628517-85657090 GCF_004010195.1 Chiloscyllium plagiosum | reverse complement strand
TCAGGCTCACTGGTCTATAGTTCCCTGGCTTGTCCTTACCACCCTTCTTAAACAGTGGCACCATGTTAGCCAACCTCCAGTCGTCCGGCACCTCATCTGTGACTATCGATGATACAAATATCTCAGAGTCCCAGCAATCTCTTCTCTAGCTTCCCACAGAGTTCTCACGTACACCCGATCAGGTCCTGGGGATTTATCCATCTTTACCCCTTTCAAGACATCCAGCACTTCCTCCTGTGTAATCTGGACATTTTGCAAGATGTCACCATCTATTTCCCTACAATCTATATCTTCCATATCCTTTTCCCCAGTAAATACTGATGCAAAATGCTTATTTAGTATCTCCCAAATTTTCTGCGGCTCCACACAAAGGCCGCCTTGCTGATATTTGAGGGGCCCTATTCTCTCCCCAGTTACCCTTTTGGCCTTAATGTATTTGTAAAAACCTTTGGATTCTCCTTAATTCTATTTTCCAAAGCTATCTCATGTCCCCTTTTTGCCCTCCTGATTTCCCTCTTAAGTATACTCCTACTTTCTTTATACTCTTCTAAGGATTCACTCAATCTATCCTGTCTATACTGACATATGCTTCCTTCTTTTTCTTAACCAAACCCTCAATTTCTTTAGTCATCCAGCATTCCCTATACCTACCAGCCTTCCCTTTCACCCTGACAGGAATATTCTTTCTCTGAATTTTTAAAATCTCATTTCTGAAGACTTCCCATTTTCGTCCCTTTACCTGCGAATATCTGCCCCCAATCAGCTTTTGAAAGTTCTTGCTTAATACTGTCAAAATTGGCCTTTCTTCAATTTAGAACTTCAACTCTTAGATCTGGTCTATCCTTTTCCATGACTATTTAAAATCTAATAGAATTATGGTCGCTGGCCCCAAAGTGCTCCCCCATTTACACCTCAGTCACCTGCTCTGTCTTATTTCCCAAGAGTAGGTCAAGTTTTGCACCTTCGTTAGTAGCTACATTCACATACTGAATCAGAAAATTGTCTTGTGCACACGTAAGAAATTCCTCTCCATCTAAACCTTTAACACTATGGCAGTCCCAGTCGATGTTTGGAAAGTTAAAATCTCCCAAATATTTGTATCATTATTCTTACAGATAGCTGAGATCTCCTTACAAGTTTGTTTCTCAATTTCCCTCTGACTATTTGGGGGTCTATAATACAATCCCAATAAGGTGATCATCCCTTTTCTTATTTCTCAGTTCCACCCAAATAACTTTCCAGGATGTATGTTCAGGAATATCCTCCCTCAGAACATCTTTAATGCTATCCCTTATCAAAAATGCCACTCTTCCTGCTCTCTTTCCTCCCTTTCTATCCTTCCTGTCGCATTTGTTTTGTGGAACATTAAGCTGCCAGTCCTGCCCATCCCTGAGCCATGTTTCTGTAATTGCTATGATACCCCAGTCCCATGTTCCTAACCATGCCCTAAGTTCATCTGCCTTCCCTGTTAGGCCCCTTGCACTGAAACAGGAAAGATCAAAGAGAATAGACAAGAATGCTAAAGAGGAATTAGCAGAGACCCAGCTTGATCAGATGGTGCAGACAAACCAGGAGCAGAAAGATGACAAAACAGACATTTTTAGTTAAGAGAAATCAATTGAGTTACAGCAGAAAGATGAGAAACTAAACCAATTGTATCAAAAGGTATACACGGAAGAAGAATCTTGATGTATCTTGGTGTACTACCATCTTAAAAATGAATTCTTAATGAGGAAATGGAGACCATCAGATATTCAGGCAGATGAGAAATGGGCAGACTTTCATCAAGTTGTATTGCCAGTGGGTTATATGAAGGAGGTGTTGTGGGTAGCAGATGAACTACCTGTAGGAGATCATTTAGGGGTAAGAAGAACTCAAGCTAAAATGCAAAAACATTTTTATTGGCCTGGATTGCACATTGTGCTAGGCATGTCATACATGTCAGGTAATTGGAAAACCACAGGCAGTAATAAAATCTACATCTTTGAAACCCTATTCCTGCATTTTACCAAGCTTTTACAAGAGTCTTAATTTATTGTGTGGGAACCCTACCTAAAACAAAAAGTGGGAATCAGTATTTGTTAGCAATAATGGATGTGTCCACTTGATTTCCAGAGGCCATCATACAATCTCAAAGCTGAAAGAACTGTAGAGGAGTTATTCAAATTTTTCACTCATTACAGGCTAGCCATAGGGGTACAATCAGATCAAGGATCAAACTTCACATCAAAATTATTCAAGGCAGTTATGGATAGTTTTGGAATAAAACAATTCAAATCTACTGTACACCATCCAGTGTCACAGGGAGTGTTAGAAAGGTGGTATCAGATATTAAAGATCATGTTGAGGGCTTAGAGTCAAGATTATCCAGATGATAGGGATAAAGGAATTCCGTTTGTACTTTTTGCCACCAACTGAATCTAGATTAGATTAGATTACTGACAGTGTGGAAACAGGCCCTTCGGCCCAACAAGTCCACACCGACTCGCAACCCACCTCATCCCCTACACCTAACACTACAGGCAATTTACCATGGCCAATTCACCTCACCTGCACATCTTTGGACTGTGGGAGGAAGCCAGAGCACCCAGAGGAAACCCACACAGACATGGGGAGAATGTACAAACTCCACACAGCCTGAGTTGGGAATTGAGCGCAGGTCTCTAGTGCTGTGAGGCATCACTGCTAACCACTGTGCTACCATTCCGCCCACTGAATCTACTCAATTCAGTCCAGTTGAATTAGTTTTTGGGCATGAAGTGAGTGGACCACTAAAACTGATTGAGGAGAAATTGGTAAGTCATAATTCAGAGACCATATATTTGGACTTTGTGTCAAATTTGAGGGAATCATTAAATAGGATGAGGGAATTAGCAAGACAGCATTTAAAACATCAGGCATTCCATAAAACGGGAAGCAGACAAAAAAAAATCAAAAACTTGCAATTTTGGTGTCAGAGATAAGGAGTTTGTGTTACTTCAAGTGATAGATGAACCTTTAAGAGCAAGGTTTAGTGCACCTTATCAAGTTGAAACGAGGATGGGTTAGGTCAACTATTTAATAAAAACTCCAGACCGAAAGAAAGCTCATTGAGTGTGTCATGTGTATATGCTCAAACAACATTTTGACATGGAAATAAAGCAAAAAGGAAATTGTGTTACTAGTTACAGCACAGAGTGAAGAACAAAATTCAGAGGATTCTGAATTGGACATTCCTCAAATTAAATTGGACAATGAGGAAGTTGTCAAAAATTGGGATACATTATTGAGCTACCTTCCAGAGGAAAATCAAAATGACTGAAAAAGTTATTGCCATTACATGGGGAGATATGTGGAAATAAGCTGGGAAGTACTAACCTGATTAAGTATGATGCAGATATAGGAGATGCTGTTCAGATTAAGCAACATTCTTATTGGTATATCCCCTAAAGTTGGCCCAGGTTCATAAGGAGATTGAACACATGCTCCAAAATGACATAAACAAAGTGAGTTACAGTGACTGGAGCTCACACATACTAAACCAAAACCACATGGTAGCCAATGGTTATGTGTGGGCTATCACAAAATCGATGCAGTTACAAAGACTGGTACATATCCAATTCCATGGTTGGAAGACTGTGTTGAAAAGGTGGGAAAGCAATTTATATTTCTAAATTGGACTTGCTCAGAGAATACCAGCAGGTACCTTTGTCCGAAAGAGTGAAGACAATTTCAGCTTTCATAATGCCAAATAGACTGTATCAGTTTAAAGCCATGCTATTTGAAATGGAAAACACGTCAACTACATTTCAAAGACTAACCAAGAAGGTCAGTTCCAGCTTACCCAATTTTGTTGTAAACAAAGATAACCTGGTGATTTTTACTCACACATGGAAGGAACACTTGCAACACTTATCAGAATTGTTCGATCAACTTTGGGAGGCAGGCTTGTTGTTAAACCTGGCTAAAAGTGAATTTGCCAAAGTCCAAGTCACCTTCCTGGGCCATGTTATTGGTCATGGACAAATGGCCTCATGGATTGCAAAAACAAAGGTAACTGGGGAGTTTCCAATTCCATCATTGAAAAGATTCCTGGGATTGAATGGATTTTATTGGAAATCCACACCAAATTTTAGCAGTGTGGCTGCTCCACTCTTGAATTGCTAAAGAAAGGTTTCAGTGGATCGTGGACTGTCAGAAGGCATTTGATAGACTGAAAGCCGTGTTAACCACTGCCCCAGTATTAGCCACATCTAATTACGGGAAGGCATTCAAAGTGGCTATAGATGCAAGTGATGCTGGTGTCGGTGCTGTGCTCGAACAGGAAGATGATGAAAAGATAGAAAGACCTATCAGATATTTCTCCAGGGATTTGAACATTCATCAACAGAAATATTTGACAGGAGACTTTAAGCTTGGTGTTGGCGTTACAAGATTTCAATGTTTATGTTACCAGTAATGTATCTGCGGCAATCATATGCACTGACCATAACCCATTGAAGCTTGTGGAGAAATTTAATGACAAAATTCTAGCCTGTTTAGATGGAGCTTGTTGTTATAGCCATTCATTGTGAAAATTGTGCATGTGGCAGGATGGGAAAATGTGACTGCCGATGTGTTGTCGAGACTTAGATGAGAAACGGAGTCGTTTGGTGGTAGGACTAAACGGACTGAAATAGAATGTAGTCATACATGTTTACATATTTATGGTCAATGTAATGTATATGGGGTTTTGCAGTGTACTGACAGTGTAGATTCATGGAATCCCTAAAGTGTGGAAACAGGCCAATGGCCCAAAAAATCCACACTGACCCTCTGAAGAGTAACCCTCCCAGACCCATTCCCCAACCCTATTACTCTACAGTTACCCCTGACTAATGCCCTTAAACTAGATATCCCTGACTACTGTGGTCAATTTAGCATGGGCAATTCACCTAACCTGCACATCTTTGGATTGTGGGAAATGAAGCCATCTTTGGATATTGATGGTTCATTTTGTTTAAAAGGGGGAGCGTGTGACGATGCTGATCCTTTAGTAAGGTTAAGCTGTCCTCATTTTTTTTTCAGAGGAGTTGTAAATGCATAGATCCTGATGTGTCTGGTTTTCTTGGGGTGTAGGGACAATTTGATTAAAGCTAACAGATACGGTCTCAGCCAAAACGCTTTCAAGTAAAAAAAACTTGTAAAATGAAAAGGATTAAAAATCGCACAACACCAAGTTATAGTCCAACAGGTTTATCTGGAAGTACTAGGTTTTGGAACGCTGCTTATTCATCAGGTAATTGTGGAGCAGGATCATAAGATACAGAATGTATAGCACAAGATCATAGTGTCATGCATGCAACTGATACGATAGATTCTGTGAACCTAGATTGATGTTAAATGGTTGAGCAGACGCTGATAGCCAAGTTTGGTACCCATGAGCATAGCCTCAACTGGGACCCTGGGTTCATGTTACATTAAAGGTGACCCACTACACTACACACTCTCACACATGCACTCACACACATACACACTCTTATATGCTCACACACTCACGCAGACCCTCTCTCATATACTACGCTCTCTCTCAGACACCCACACATACACCCCCGGGAGGTGCACACATGCAAATCTACTCCATTTCCCACGCCACACACACACATACTCTCTCTCTCTCTCTCTCTCTCTCCTCCCCCCACCCCAACACAAGAATGCACACACACATATAAGTCTATGGGTGAACATGCATTTGCAGAATTATAATTGCAGATACATTCTATTTTGTTCAAAAAACACACAAACTGAAGGCAGTCAATCCATGTCACATTTTATAAATCCCTACTCTGGAAATAGAACGAGTCTGCCTCAAGATTGGGATATAGACAGACTCCAACCTCACATGCATTGTCTGAGCTGAGATATCACTTTTTTAAATAAATCTTTAAATTATCTTGAGAATGTGATTTGAAAGAAGTTCTGGGATTTACAGATTAATGAACTGAAACCTGCAACCCATTCTAAAAGATGAAAGACTAAACAGCAATCTAGGTTTATCATATCATATCATGCATGCATGGCACTATGATCTTGTGCTATAAATTCTGCATCTTACAATCCTGCTCCACAGCTACCGGATGAAGGAGCAGTGCTCTGGAAGCTACTACTTCCAAATAAACCTGTTGGACTATAACCTGGTGTTGTGTGATCTTTAACTTTGTCCACCCCAATCCAACACCGGTTCCTCCACACAATGAAAGGAAAATGGCCAGCTCTCCCAGCTCAGCTTTTCTCTGGTTTGGTTTGGTTTGGTTTTAGCAAGCAGTCAGTTTTTGAGGCTGCTGGTCAAAGAAACAGCTCCATGTCGACCCTCTCTCTCTGTGAGATTTCTCCTGTCAGAACCTGTTTGTGCTAAAGAGGGCTCATGGGGATTGGTGCAAGTATTTGGAACAACATCATTAAGTTGTGAGGGAGATTGGTTTTCAAATAGTTATATTATTTTAAATTTGGTTTTGTTCATCTGTAAACTAAATTCAGTTTTGTTTAAATCAGAGTGGTTGGGCATCACTCCTGGAATATCCACTTCACACCTGCTTATAACAACTAGGAAAGTTAGGGTCTCGGCTATCTTCTTGACGTGTTTTGAGGGGGATCAGCCTGGTCCATAACAAGGTACTTAGACTGGAACAGGCAATCCCTATTTTTCGCTATTGCGATTCATTCAGGTGTACGAGGAGCAACAGCAATCCTCACGCCATTCAGTACAAAATCATACAGATCTCTAGCACAGTAAACAGGCCTTTTGGCCCATCAAGTGTATGCTGACCATTTAGAACCATCTAACTATTCTAATCCCATTTTCCAGCACTTGGCATTGCAAATGTACATTTAAATACTTTTTTTATGTTGTGAAGGTTTTTGATTCGACCATCCTGTGAAAGCATTGTGTTCCAGATTCCCACCACCCTCTGGATGAGAAAAGACTTTTCCTCACATCTAGTCTAAACTTCCTTCCCCTTCTGTTAAATCTATAGCCCCCTGGTCAATAACATATGTGTGAAATAATTTAGGATTTTCCTATATTTTTCCTATATTCTTTCACACTTCCATTTTTGCTCTCCGGATTTCCTTTTTAAATTTCCCCTTGCACATTATTTTCTCTTCTGTGGCTTCTATTGTTTTGAATCCTTGGTAGTTGCCATAAGCCTCCCTTTTTACCAATGTTCGGGGTTCAATGGATTTGTTGACTCCTTTATCTGTATTGGAGCATTTCGGCCCTAATATATTTGGATAGGGAGCCACATGACAGGATACCATTTCAGGTAGCTTCTGTTCTGTTCTCTGAAACACAGTGAGCAAAATAACTTTCATAGGCTGTGCATTAAATATCAGCAATATTAATATAGTGTGAAATGGAAAAGATAGAGGAAAAAGGCTTGGAGGATTCACCAAGAGTGACTGAGTTCAATAGATTGTCTCCATGTATCAACGACTTGGCTCCTATTATGAAAAATGGCAAGTTAGATTAAAAAGAAATATTTCTGTCTATGTTTCATTATATTAAAATCATTTTAATTAATAGCTTTATCACTGAGCACAAACATACGGATTGAACACTGGCTTTTGTGGTCTTCTGTGCAACATATACCAGTACGTATCTCAATTTAGTTATTCTAACTCAATTGATGGGTGTATATTCAATCTTATTCTCACCAGTAGTGTTCCCAAGTTAACTTGCTCATGCCTTGAGCATGCCGAATTCGTTCTCATATGTTCTTATTTGTGTCGAATACTGCACTTGGTAGATGGTCCATGCGATTAAAGAAAATAGCCAGCAATGTATTTAATAATGGAATGTTTCAAATGCGTTGCTGTGAAATCTCCGCAGGCTATAGTAATCCAATGACATCAGTGGAGAGAAAGCACCGATGCTGCTAGACTTGCTGAGTTTCTCTAGCAGTTTCTGTTTTTGTTTCAGATTTCCAGCATCTGCAGTTCTTTATTTTGTCATACAGCCATGGCAATTCACTCCACATAGAGTCGTACAGCACAGAAACACACCCTGCGCTCCAACTCATCTATGCTGACCAGATATCCTCAAATGAACTAGTCTCTGAACTTGCCTGTGTTCAGACCATATCCCTCTAAAACTTTCCTATTCGTCATCCCAATTTTGATGACCAAATGCACACTGACATACATACAGAATCAGCATAGATTTATGAAAGAGAAGTCATGCTTGACAAGTCTACTGGAATTCGTTGAGGATGTAACTAGTAAAGTTGATGAGGGAGTGCCAGTGAATGTGCATTTATTTGAGTTTTCTGAAGGCTTTAAACAAAATCCCATGTAAGAGATTAGTACGTAAAATTGGTTTTGCAGTGGTGTGTCGAGATGGAAAGAAAACTGATTGGCAAAGAGGAAGTGAAGAGAAGGAGTAAATGGTTCTTTTTCTGAATGGCAGACAGTGACTAGTGGGGTACCGCAGGGTTTGGGGAGGGTTAAATGGGGAATATAACCTTTTTTGGGGAGGGTTGGGGAGAATAGCTTTGGGCAGGCAAAAGGGACCTCAAAGTGCATTCTCAGGGAGTCATAGAGATGTCCAGCACAGAAACAGATCCTTTGTTCTAACTCATCCATGCTGACCAGATATTCAAAATAAATTATAGTCCAGCATTGCCAGCATTTGGTCCTTATCCCTCTAAACCCTTCCTATTCATATACTCATCCAGATGCCTTTTAAATGTAATTGTACCAGTCTCCTCCACTTCCTCCACATCCTCTGCATGAAAAAGGTCTCTTTTAGGTCTTTTTAGGTCTCCTTTAAATCTTTCCCCTCCCACTTTAAACCAATGCCTTCTAGTTCTGGGCTCCCCAGCCCTGTTGAAAAGACCTTGGCGATTTACCCTATCCATGCCTCCCTTTATAAACCTCTATAAAATCACCCCTCAGCCTTTGACGCTCCAGGGAAAACAACCCCAGCCTAATTAGCCTCTCCCTATAGCTCAAACCCTACAATCCTGGCAACATCCTTGTAAATCTTTGCTGAACCCTTTCACATTTCACAACATCATTTCTATAGCTGTGTGCAATGGGGAGAGAGGGATGGGGCCAACTGAGATGAAAGCTGTAAATGGCTGAGGGAAACCACTAATACTGCTGCTGGTGAGGTGTCCCTAGCAACTAAGCAGGCATCACAGGGACCACATGGGGTCAGTGATGTTGGGTATTTGAGGGGTCAAACCAGAGTGAGTTGCGGAAGATACTGCATGTAGCCTTGAGAGTAGGAGAGTATAAGCCTTGGTGGGATGATGAACTCAGACCAGGCTGAATTCAGGTCCCTGTCAGAGAATCACAATCTCATCTTCCTCTTCTCAGACATCTTCAGGAAGACTGTCCTTTGACACGCTGGGCAGCTTCGGAGTGCCAGTGCCCGTCCAGGAACACAGTGACCTTAGCTGCCGGAATGTCAACCATTGGAATGGGCATCTGATGAGTGGCAAGTTCTTCTGGGAATATCAAGTGATAAGATGGGGCCATGTTTGGGTGAGAGGGACACTGCAGGATTGAGGGTAGGTAAAGGGGTGGTGTGAAATTCCTCCAATCATCTCAATGCAACTGTGACGCTTTCCACAGAGCATCCGGAGGCTGAGGGGTAACCTCATAGAGATTTATAAAATCATCAGGATCATAGATAAGGTGAATAACTAAGGTCTTTGCCCCAGGATAGAGGAGTCCAAATCTAGGGGGCACAGCTTAAGGTGAGAGGGGAAAGACTTAAAGGACCTGAGGGGCAATTTTTACATGCAGAGGGTGAGTTGTGCATGGAATGAGCTGCCAGAGGAAGTGGAGGAGGCTGTTACTATTACAACTTCAAAAAGCTGTTTGGATGGCTATATGAATTGGAAGGGTTTGCCAAATGCTGGCAAATGGGACAAGATCAGTTTAGGATATCTGGTCGGCACAGATGAGTTGGGCCAATCTTTCTGTTTCTCTGCTGTATGACTCTGTGACTGACATTCACCCACAATAACATGAGCACCGCCCATACTCTCACTGTCATTTATCTCCATCCTGGGCAGGTAAGGATGCATGCACATACATACCCCTGCTTTGTTCAATAGATCAGCCAACTTGTCAAAAATCTTTCTATTATGTGTGGAAATGAATTTGAAACCAGTTTGTGCAAGATGCAAACACTGTTGACTACTCACTTTTGTTCTTCCACCAGCCATTCTGAATCTTCAATGTTGTTCCTGTGTTCAAAAATGAATCGGAAATTGTCTGGAATTCCTGATGAAGAAAATTATATTTTAAATGACTGCAGCGTCCCACATAATCATCAGGATCCTACATGCAGAGGGCATTTATTTGATAACCATGATTTATCACAAGTTGCTGAAATAAATAACGGGCTATAAGTACAACCCTCAAGGTACACTTGTTAACAGTGTCATATTGTGAACACAGAACATGGAACAGTACAGCACAGGAACAGGCCCTTCTGCCTACAGTATTGTAACAAACGTGACGCCAAATGAAACAAATCCTTTCTGCCTATCATTAGTCCAAATCCCTCCATTCCTTGCACATTCATATGCTTAACCAAAAGTCCCATAAATTCAAAGATATGCAGGTTAGATGAACTGGCCATGCTAAATTGCCCACAGCGTTCTGAGATGTGTAGGGTAGGTGCATTAGTCAGGGGTAAATATAGGATGATAGGGTAGGGGAATGGGTCTGGCTGGGTTACTGTTCAGAGGGTCATTGTTGGACCAAAGGGCCTGATTTCACGCTGTAGTGATTCTATGAGTCTATGATTCTTTACCGTGTCTGCCCTAACCACCAGCCCTGGCAGTGTGTTCCAGGCACCTACCATGCTCTGTGTGCAAAAGAAAAGAAATGCCCCTCCCATCTCCTTTGAACGTAGCCTGTCTCACCTTAAATGTATGCCCCTTGTATTAGACACTTCACCTCTGGAAAAAAAGATTCTGACCGTCAACTCTATCTAATGCATCTCATAATTTTATAGACTTCCATCAAGTCTCCCTTCAATCTCTGTTCCTCCAGAGAAAACAACCCAAGTTTTCTTGCCTCTCCTTAAAGCTCATCCTGTCTCATCCAGGCAGCATCCTAGTAAACCTCTTCTGCACCCTTTCCAAAGCCTCCCCATCCTTCCTATATTGTGCTGACCAGAACTGAATGCAATACTCTAAGTGTGGCCTCATCAAACTCTTATAAAGCTGCAAAATGACATCCTGACTCTTGTATTCAGTTCCCCGAACCAGAAAGACAAACATGCCTTACACTTTCCTTACTGTCCAATCTACTTTCATGGCCACTTTCAGGGAGCGATGGACTTGAACCCCAAGATCCCCCTGGACATCAATGCTGTTAAGGGCCCTGTTATACTTTTCTTTAACATTTGCTCTCCCAAAATGCAGCACTTCATACTTACCCAGGTTAAACTCCGTCTGCCATTTCTCTGCCCATATCGACAACTAATCTATATCTTATTGTATCAATTGACAACCTTCTACACGATCCACAATCCCACCCATTTTCGTATTGTCTACAAAACTTACTAACCCACTTATTTACATTTTCATCCAAGTCATTTACAACAAGCAGCAGAGGCCCCAGTATGGATCCCTACGGAACACCACTAGTCACAGACCTCCAACCTGAAAAACACCCTTCCACCACTATCCTCTGTCTTTTATAGGCAAGCCAATTCTGTATCCATGCAGAACTGTCATTAGCAAATTAAATGGATTATGGTCATTGAACTAAATATATCACAAACAATTATGTCTAAAACTACTGTTGCCACTCGTTGTGCTAATCTGCTGATATGTTAGGTCCACCTCACTCTGAACTTGAGGAGAAAGTGAGGTCTGCAGATGCTGGAGATCTGAGATGGAAATGTGTTGCTGGAAAAGCGCAGCAGGTCAGGCAGCATCTAGGGAACAGGAGAATCGACGTTTCGGGCATTAGCCCTTCTTCAGGAATGAGGAAAGTTGGTCTTAGCCTGCTGGACCAACTTTCCTCATTCCTGAAGAAGGGCTAATGCCCGAAACGTCGATTCACTCTGAGTTTGACTTGTTAGGTTGGGAATCAGAGCAATGGTTGACAATGTGGCTTTATGGTTGCAAGTAGGGGGAGAAAGGACAGTATGCACAGTAGGTTAGTTTACTGTGGATTCCTCCAGGCAACTGCATTCTAAAGTAAGTTGCAACTCTGTTCTCCCAAGCAGTTGCGAGATTTCAAAGTGTGTTTATTGGGAGATACATATTGTGGGTGAACATAATGGACTGAGAGTCTGTAGAAGAGCTCCATATCATCCTGCCTACAGGTCTAGACCAATGTTTACACACCAGGTATACCTTCTATCTTCCTGATCAGCTCTTTACACCTTATCCCTGCATTCTCTTCTATGTGCATCATGTCTCCCTGTTTAAATGTGATTGACCTCACTCCTTTCTGAGAGCAACATGTAGCACAATCCTAAAACTCTCTGTCCAAAGAAACTCCTAAAATATTTAAGGGGCTATCACAGGATTAGATTTGTATTTCAGACTGGAGGCCTGTGACCAGTGGTGTGAAGCAAGGCTCAATGCTGTGTCTACAGTTTTTTGCCATTTATGTAAATGATTTATTTAGGAGGAATGGTTAGTAAATTTGCAGGAGACATCATAATTGATAGTGTCGTGGAAAGTGAACAAGGTTATCTCAGAGTACAATGGGACTTTTATCAGATGGGCCGAGGATTGGCAAATGGAGTTTAATTTAGATAAATGTGAGGTGTTGCATTTTGGTAAGGTAAAGCAGGGAAGGACTTATACACTGAATGGTCGGGTCCTGGTGAGTGTTGCCAAACAAAGAGACCTTGGGGTTCAGGTTCATAGTTCCTTAAAAGATGGAGTCGCAGGTAGACAGGATAGTGAAGAAGGCATTTGGTACGCTTGCCTTTATTGGTCAGTGAGTCGAATTTGGGAGTGGGAGGTCATATTATGGGCTCTACAGGACAATGGTTAGGACACTTTTGAAACACTGCATTCAGTTCTGGTCTCCCTGCTATAGGAAAGATAGAACATAGAACAGTACGGTACGGCTCAATCTCTTCAGCCTACCATGTTGTGATGAACATGACAGCATATTAAAACAATTCCTTCTGCCTGCCCATAGTCCATGTCCTTCTATTCTGTGCTTATTCATGTGCTTATCTTAAAGCCCCTTAAATGCCCCGTCGCATCTGCCTCACCACCCGCCCCAGCAATGCATTCCAGGCACCTCCCACTCTTGCCCCTCACATCTCTTTTGAGCAGTCCCCCTCTTACCTTAAGTGCACAGACCCGAGTATTAACATTTCAACTCTGTGAGAAGGATTCTGACTGCAAACCCTATCTATACATCTCATAATGTTATAGACCTCTGTCAAGTCTCCCCTCAGCCTCTGTCGCTACAGAGAAAATAATCCTAGTTTGTCCAGCCTCTCCTTATAGCTCATACCCTCTAATCCAGGCAGCGTCCTGGTAAACCTCTTCTGCACACTATCCAAAGCCTCCACATCCTTCCTGTAATGTGGTGAACAGAATTGAATGTGATACTCTAATGCGGCCTAACCAAAGTCTTATAAAGCTGAAATATGATTTCCTGACTCTTGCACTCAATGCCCTGACCACCTGAATCAAGTGTATCTATCATTATCCTTCTTTACCACCCTGTCTACTTGTGTGGCCACTTTCAGGGAGCTATCGACTGGGACCCAAAGATTCCTGTGTGCCTCAATGCTGTTAACGGTCCTGCCATTTAATTGTGTACTTTCCCTTAACATTTAATCTCAAAGTTGTTGTTAAACTTGAAAGGGGCAGAAAAGATTTACAAGGGTTTAGAGTGATTGAGCAGTAGAGAGACGTTGGATCAGCTTGAGCTATTTTCCCTACAGCTTTGGAGGCTAAGGATGACCTTTTAGAGGTTTTTAATCATGAGGGTCATGAACAGAGTGAGTAGCTAAGGTCTTTTTCCTAGGATGGAGGATCTAAAACTATGGGGCATATATTTAGGGAGAGAGGGGGAAAAATTAAAAAGGACCTAAGGGGCAACTTTTTCTTGCAGAGAAATTGTTGGAGGGTTGGTACAATTACAACATTAAAAAGGCATCTGGATGTGTACAAGAATAGGAATGTTTAGAGGGATATGGGCCAAATGCTGGCAAGTGGGACTAGATTAGATTAGGATATCTGGTCAGCATGAATGAGTTTTACCAAGGAGTCTGCTTCCGTGCTGTACATCTCCATAACTCTATATTCCTTGAGAGGCTACATCTGGGAATAATTGACCACTGTCTTGTCGAAGAGCATTTAGTCGGAAAGTTAGAATGGGAATGGGTATGCGATCTGCATTAACTGGTTACTGATGCCATGCAACGGGTGGAGTTTACGTCTTACATTTACACTATGTTTTTTATTTCTATATGAGAGCTGGTCTAGAAATTAATCTTAGTATTCAGATTTATGTCTTAGAAAGTGAGACAGCTCAGTAGAAGGCCATCAAGCCCCTTATATCTGTGCTAGCTCTTTGAAAGTTGTCTATTACAGTTGTCTTAGTTCTCTGCTCTACCCTCAGATGCCCTGTCCTTTTCACGTCCATACTCATTTCATTTTGATGGTTATCATTGAATCAGCTTCCTTCACTGTCCTAGATACTTCCAGACTATAACCAGTCGCCACTCAATAATGTTTTACAATGCTATCCATCCCAGACACGGTAACGCAAGAAAACAATTGCAACAACATTAAATACTGCTGATGTCTCCACATGCTGAAGATGCTAGAGGTCCAGCTGAGATATTTCATAAGGAGCCGATTCCTCAGTTCACATGAATTCTAGCTTTGAACTCTTCACATTATTCTAGTGTCCAAGGTTACATGAGTTAAACATTGTCACCTGAATGTGGGGCTGTTTTTGGATAAAACTGCATTTCAGTAAAAGACAAACATGGACTTTGTAATGATCACCTTCATTATTGTTGCCAGGAGCTGGGATCTCCCACACCAGTGAAAAAGACACGAGCCAGAGGTAGCACAGTTTCCAATCCATGAGTCAGAGGTAGCGGATTCTGAGAGGATGGTGAAAATATCAACATCAGGCAGAGACCAACACTATAACTAATTGGGATAGCTTTGTAAGCAGCTGGCACAGGACGTGTGGGCAGAATGGCCTCCTGTACTCCGAGAATCAATGCTACGTGCTCTTGTATTAAACACTGATGAGGCCCTACAGTGTGCACCAACCTTATAACACAGAAGGTCACCTTTACACTGCATTTGACAGAGTAAATATTGTTTTGTTTTAAAAGTCTGTTTACTTTTATGTGACCTGTCCATTTGCGTTTCTGTCTGTTGATCTATTTTTTTTTGCCAGCTGGCCACATTTAGCAGCACTTTGGCCTTTAAGGCAGACAATCCTCCAGAGTGAAAATTGGGTTTGTGGCCGAATGGGTCCACAGGTAGTTCTCCTATAACGCCGGAGTCTGGGAACCAACTTTGAATAAGGTTGAATTTGAAATAGTTACATAATTCTGAGATATCCCACTTCTTTATAACAATATGACATTTAAATCGTCAACCTGCCTCCTGTGAACACATTGTGTGCCTGTCCTGACACTTTCCGTTAAAATTAGAACTAAACTCTTTCAGGTTTTCAACATTTTTACGATCCACCTGACTTAGACCCATTAGTTAGGGCAATAAAAATGGAGCCATGCAGAACATCGATTGCTTTGGATGTAAGCTTTAAGAATGAACTAAAAGGTGAACTGTAATTGCACTTACTTCTCATGCATGGAATCACAGAGCTTGCCAGTTTCGGGAAGAACAGAAAATATCCCATATAAGTCTGCTTTCTCCCAGTATAAGAGACATGCTTGACTTGTGTATCAGCAAAGGCCCAATGCAAATATTGGAGAATCACCGCGGTTCATAACCTTTCCTGTAAAAGCACTCATAGAGTTTACATAGCTGATCTAGTCTCTGGCTGCCCTCAGGCTACTGATAGTATGTGTTTAGAAATAATCATGCACCGAGTGTCAGGGAGAGTTGGTTAGATTCTCCCTTTTTGGAGATTTTTATAGCTTTGCACTTGTATGGCACTAATGTTATTGAGGAGAAAGTGAGGACTATAGATGCTGTACATCAGAGTCAAGAATGTGGAGCTGGAAAAGCACAGCAGGGCAGGCAGCATCTGAGGAGCAGGAGAATGAAAGCTTTGGGCTTAAGCCCTGATTCCTGATGAAGGGCTTATTTCCGAAACATCAATTCTCCTGCTCCTCGGATGCTGCCTGACGTGAAGCTTTTCCAGCTTCACACTCTCGACGAATGTTATTTGTCACTTGTCAATCTAAACCCAGACATTGTCTAGATCTTTTGTATTTGGGCACGGACTACTTCAATATTTGACGAGTCATGAATGGTGCTGAACACTGTGCAATCGTCCACTCCACGTCTGACCTTATGATAAAGGGAAGGTCATTGATGAAGCAGCTGAACATAGTTGGGCCTGGAACACTGTCCTGCGACATGTCCTGAAGCTGAGGTAACTGACCACCAACAATCACAACCATCTTCCTATGTTCCAGGCACGACTCCAACCAGCAACAAGTTTTCTCCGATTCCCATGGGCTCCTGTTTTGCTAGGGCTCCTTGATGCCACACTCGTTGAATTTTACCTGGTTGTTAAGGGCTGTCACTCTCACCTCACCTCTGGAGTTCAGCTCTTTTGCTCACTGACCAGCTTTTATCGCTGCAGTTAAAATTAATTTGTTAACTTTAATTTTTTTTCTATTCCAGTGGAAACAGCATAGTGACGTGACTCCAGGTCACGTGATGGCCTTGCAGATGATGAAATCCAGGAATGTTAAGAGATGTTGTCAATCCAATCTCCATCTGGATGCAGTATAAAGAAAAGCACCAAATAGATTTGGATGGTGAAATATTATTGCTAGTACACAGTCTATCAAGGTCAATACATAATGTAGGTTGAAGTGAAATAAAGACATTGTAGACTGGATTAAATTGAGAGAAATTGCTTTATTTCCTGTTTGTTTTTCCCCTGTTTATATTCAGTAGTTGCTGATTGTGATGCGTGGGAATTTTTGAAGCAGTTCCTTATTGATCACCAAAAGCAGCAACACAACAGTGTGAAAAGGAATGGCTGTGTCAGATTAGGCTGCAAGGCAGGAGACACTTGTGAAGCATTCACCAGTTAGTCTGAACAGTATGTTTCTTTGTTGTCATTTCCATGCATTCAATGTGCTGATGTTTCTGCAGCTATTACTTTAGAATTGTACTGGAGGTTCCAGGGGTCTTGTATAACTTAAACTCAAAATCCCAAAATTAATTTGTTCATTTGGGGCTTTACCCAATAAAGTAACAAGACACAGTCTAGTGCAGTGACTCAGAAAACCTTATTTAGGTCATAAATAACAGCTACTAAAGGAGACCAGTAACATTCTGGGTACACTCTGGGTCTTTCTCCCTGGGATGAGGGTACAGGCTCAGAGACAGATCTTGGTCTCTCTCCAAAGCCTTGAGGTCTTCCACTTCTGAATGAAAGCAGCAGAACTTCAAACGTCTTGAGATTTCAGTTTCTCCATTTCCATGTTAAGATTCACTCTGTTGTATTACCTGTAATCTGTGAATCATTTTGACTCAGATTTATGTAAATAGAGACAGAAAAAGAAGAACAAGGATACAGCTCTCGGAGAAGGTAGAGATCACACTTGGTGGGTTTTGTATAATTGTGGTCTCCACATTGTAAAAGGATACCGTGGCATTAATGGATGATCAGCTCCTGCCTCTGGGGAAGAAGGTCTGGATTCAAGTTCTACCTGAACAGGATGTGTTTCATAACATGTCTGAATAGGTTGGATACATCACTATAAAGGCACTGAGGAAGGGTTTGCTGCTGGCCAATTTTGGACCTGGAAGTCAACTATCCCTGTTATACTTCAGACATGAGGTTTGGCATACATTTGAAGAAAAATGAAATAGAAATCCCTACAGTGTGGAAACAGGCCATTTGGAACAAAAAGTCCACACCGACCCATTCCCCTACTGTTTTACACTCCACTTATCCTGACTAATGCACAACCTTTCCATCCCAGAACACTACAGGCAACTTCCTATGGCCAAATCACCTAACCTGCACACCTATGGACTGTGGGAGGAAACTGGAGCACCCAAAGGAAACCCACGCAGACGCAGGGAGAATGTGCAAACTCCACACAGACAGTCCCCCGAGGATGGAATCGAACCATGTCCCTGCTGTTGTGAGGCAGCAGTGTTAACCACTGAGCCACTGTTAGAAAGATCCTTGTCATTATCCCATTCAGTTAATTTCCTAATGGGGTCAGTAATTTTCCCTCAGTTCCCATGAGCTTCAATTTGAAGTAATTGTCTCTCAGGTGCCCTCATGGAGATTGCAGAAATAATACCCAATACATTTCTGTGACCACGATCTCACTCAATCAAACTTTTCAGCTTTGTCCTGGCTCTCTCTGGCTGAAATTGCTTGTGGTGTTCACTCTGACCAGAATCATTGACTTTACTAACTTCCTGACAATGAATGTATTTATCTGTATTTATATGTTAATATATTTATATATGTTTATAAATTAGTGCTTTCCCTCTCCCAAGTTTCATCAGTTGCAGAATATTATGTTGATTTAGAACCAGAGGGTATAATCTCAGAATAGGGGGTTATAATTGAGAGGAGCCTTACATTTATACAGGAGGGAATTCTACGTGAGATGTCATTATTAATACTCATTACATTCAATTGAAGAAACGAGTATAGTCATGGGAAAACTGACTCGTTGGGAGGGAGGTATAATTAACTGTTGCCTTCTGCATCATGAAGTGAGATATCACATGGGAATTCTCATTGAATAGGGCCCTTTGAGTCCTCACAGTGATTTACGAAGAATGAATGTGTATTGCTCGTTTTGCTCCTTTTTAGTTTTTGAGTGTTTTAATTTAAAAATAACCAGCAACAAAACTTTATTTTTAAACAAGATAACGATTAGTTTATTGCACAATCGTTGCTGCAAGTTCTTTCAGTAAGAATTATAAAGTTAATAAAATTACAAACAGAAAGTTTTAAAAGAGAGTTTTGAGATAGAAGTAAGATCAGTCTTTAAGAATGTGGGCAGAGGGTGTCGGGGGAGAAACAGGAGCCTCATTTGAAGGGCAGGGGGCTACTGAAGGGCAACAGGAAATGAGATGGAAAGAGAGATATAGAAATAGAGCAATAAAAAGAAAGAGCAGGAGGGAGAGAGAGGGAGAGGGAAATAGGGAGAGAGAGAGAGAGAGGTGGGGACAGAAAGTGTGCATGTGAGAGAGAGAGAGAGAGAGAAAGAAACAGAAGGCAAGGCCCAGGGTCTCTCACATTTGCTCCCTTGCTGTTTAAAGCTGCTGGCCTCCCCACTCCACTGCACAGGGTGGTGGTGGGTGAAAAAAAACTATCAGGGATTAGTCAAAGAGATGGAGGTAGCAGCCCACAGCACCATCAACACACACAGCAATACAGACACACACACAGAAACAGACACAGACACTCACATGGACACACACACACAGACACAAACAGGTGCACAAAGTCGAGGGGGTAAGACCATCACTGGGCATGTTCATCTCTTTCTGCTTATACCTCAGGGGCAACATCACAAGGAATCAGACAGCCCTGCTCTGTCTCTCCAAAGACATTCTTTGAAGAAACAACTGTGCAACCTGAGGGATTCACAAGAATTGGTGCTCTCTGCAAAGAAAACAAACCTCCTCCTTTTGCAGTGGCATTGGGAGGCCACCAGACGATGGCGTTGTAACACGTTAAACACAACAAGAAGAGAGAGAGAGAGATGAAGAGAGAGAGAGAAGAGAGAGGGTTTAACACAATTTCAATAGACCCCAAAGCAACAGACAGCCCATTGAATAGAGATGCACACAATCACACAAACACACACTTGTACTTTGATTTGTTTATTATTGTCACATGTACTTAGGTACATTGAAAAGCTTCATTTTGTGAATAGTACAGGCAGATCATACCCTACAAAGTTAGTTAGGGTAATAGAACAGAGCAAGGAAAACAATATTACAGCAACAGAGATGATGCACAAATAGCCAGATTAACATTAAATTTAAAATTTGACAAGTCCATTCAGAAGTCTAATAACAGCAGGAAAGAAACTGTTCTTGAATCTTTTGGTATGGTACTTAAGCTTTTGTATCTTCTGCTCACCTGGAGGAGTTGTAAGAGATTAAAAGCAGGGTGGGAGGGATTATGTTGGCTGCCTAATACACTAATGCACATTCACAGATACAGTCAGGCATAGACAGGCAGACATACAGAGAAACAGAGAAAGGAACACATACATGCAGACAGATACATATATATATATATATATATATATATACAACTACACATACAGACACACTTAGACCTTAAGACATAGGAGCAGAAATTGGGCTATTCAGCCCATCAAGTCTGTTCCACAACTCAATCATGGTCGATAAGGTTTTCAACTCCATTAACCCACTTTCTCCCCGTATCCAAGGAGATTGTAGAGCCTTTGGCTTGGAGCTTTATGTCATCATTGTCTACAGGAATAGTGCTAGAAGACCGGAGGATAGCAAATGTTGTCCCCTTGTTCAAGAAGGGAGTAGAGACAATACTGGCAATTATAGACCTGTGAGCCTTACTTTGGTTGTGGGTAAAGTGTTGGAAGAGATTATAAGAGAGAGGATTTATAATCATCTCAATAGGAATAAGTTGATTAGGGATAGTCAACATGGTTTTGTGAGGGGTAGGTCCTGTCTCACAAACCTTATTGAGTTCTTTGAGAAGGTGACCAAACAGGAGGATGAGGGTAAAACGATTGATGTGGTGTACATGAATTTCAGTCAGGCATTTGATAAGGTTCCCCACCGTAGCCTATTTAACAAAATATGAAGGTATGAAATTGAGGGTGATTTAGTGGTTTGGATCAGAAATTGACTAGCTGAATGAAGACAGAGGGTGGTGGTTGATGAGAAATGTTTATCCTGGAGTTCACTTACTAATGGTGTTCTGCAAGAATCAGTTTTGGAGCCACTGCTGTTTGTCATTTTTATAAATGACCTAGATGAGGGCGTAGAAGGATGAATTAGTAAAATTGTGGTTAACACTAAGGTCAGTGGAGTGGTGGATAGTGCTGAACGATGTTGCAGGTTACAAAGGGATATAGATAAGCTGAGAGGTGGCAAATGGAGTTTAATGTGGAAAAGTATGAGGTGATTCACTTTGGATGGAGCAACAGGAATAAAGAGTACTGGGCTATTGGTAAGATTCTTGTGAGTGTAGATGAGTCGAGAGATCTCTGTGTTCATGTCCATAGACCCCTGAATGTTGCCACGCAGGTTGATCAGGTTGTTAAGAAGGCATATGATGTGTTAGCTTTTATTGGGAGAGGGATTGAGTTTCAGAGCCATGAGGCCATGCTGCAGCTGTACAAAACTCTGGTGCGGGCACACTTGGGGTATTGTGTACAGTTCTGGCCACTACAATATAGGAAGGATGTGGAAGCTTTGGAAAGGGTTCAGAGGAGATTTACTGGGGTGTTGCCTGGTATGGAGGGAAGGTCTTATGAGGAATGGCTGAGACACATGAAGCTGTTTTCATCAGAGGGAAGACAGTTGAGAAGTGACTTAATTGAGACATTTAAAGATCAGAGCATTAGACAGGGTGGACAGTGAGAGCATTTTTCCTCATGGTTAGCACGAGGGGTGATAGATATATGACAGATGTCAAAGGCAGTTTCTTTATTCAGAGAGTAGTAGGGGCCTGCAACAGTAGTAGACTCACCAACTTTAAGGGCATTTAAAAGGTCATTGGATAAACATTTGGATGAAAATGGAATAGTGTTGATTAGAGAGGCTTCAGATTGGTTCCACAGGTCGGCGCAACATCAAGGGCTGAAGTGCCTGTTCTGCACTGTAACTTGCTATGTTCTATGTTCCCTTTGATACGTTGCCTGGTATGGAGGGAAGGTCTTATGAGGAAAGGCTGAGAGACATGAAGCTGTTTTTATCAGAGGGAAGACAGTTGAGAGGTGACTTAATTGAGACATTTAAAGATCAGAGTATTAGACAGGGTGGACAGTGAGAGCATTTTTCCTCATGGCTAGCACGAGGGGTGATAGATATATGACAGATGTCAGAGGCAGTTTCTTTATTCAGAGAGTAGAAGGGGCCTGCAACAGTAGTAGACTCACCAACTTTAAGGGCATTTAAAAGGTCATTGGATAAACATTTGGATGAAAATGGAATAGTGTTGATTAGAGAGGCTTCAGATTGGTTCCACAGGTCAGCGCAACATCAAGGGCTAAAGTGCCTGTTCTGCACTGTAACTTGCTATGTTCTATGTTCCCTTTGATACTCAAGAACTTATCTATCTCAGTCTTAAATATACTCAATGATCTGGTTTCCACAGCATTCTATGGCAATGACTTCCATAGATTCACCACTCTCTGGCTGAAGATGTTTCTCCTTATTTCCATTCTAAAAGGTCTTGCCTTTAACCTAAGGTTGTGCCCTTAGGTCCTAGTCTCTCCTACCAATGGAAACATCTTCCCAACATCTATTCTGTCCAGACCATTCAGTATTCTGCATGTTTTATTTAGATCAGCCCCCTCTACCCCCATCCTTCTAAACTCCATCGAACATAGACCAAGAGTCTTGAAATGTTCCTCATATGTTCAGCTTTTCATTCCTGGGACCATTCTCATGAAACTCCTCTGAACACAGTCCAAGGCCAGTACATCCTTCCTGAGATATGGGGCCAAAAACTGCGCACAATACGCCAAATGTGGTCTGATCAGAGCCTTATAAAGCCTCAGAAGTACATCCCTGCTTTTATATTCAAGTTCTCTCAAAATCAATGCCATAATTGCATTTGTCTTCCTGACTACTGACTCAACCTGCAAGTTTAACTTGAGAGAATTCTGGGCTATAATTCCCGAGTCTCTTTGCACTTCAGACTTCTGAATTTTCTCCCCATTTAGAAAGTAGTCCATGCCCACTGGGAACAGGCAATATGGATGTAGTGTTGTGCAATGAGGCAGACTTGTTAAGAGAGCTTAAGGTGAAGGAACCCTTAGGAGTCAGTGACCATAATAATATTGAAATTACTCTGCAATTTGACCTCACACTTTTCCATGTTGTACTTCATCTGCCACCTCTTTACCCACACTTCTAACCTGTCCAAAGTCTTGACAGAGTCGATGCTGAAAAGATGTTTCCTCTTGTGGGAGAGACTGGAACGAGTGGGTGTGGTTTAAAAACACTGCTTTTTCCAGTGATGGAGATGTGATGAATATTTTTCTGACAGAGGTCAAAAGCATTTGCAAATCTGTTGCCCAGACAGCAGGAGAGGCAGAGACATTGAACATTTTTCAGATGAAGCTAGATAGATTCTTGCCGAAAGAGATTTCAATGTTCCCAGGAATGTGAGGTGGAGGCTGCAGTTACACCGACGAGAAGCTTAGTGAATAATGGTGAAGACTCACAGAGCCGACTATCCGAGTTGGGTATAGATGGTGTGTCTGTATGTCTGACACTGTCTTGAACAAACACACACACAAATATGAACTGCCACACTCATCCACAAACACACACACACAGTCACTAACCAACAAATCCAGACTCACACAAACATACACATTGTCAACCAAACAGAAACAGTCTCTCTCTCTCTAACACTCATACTCACTCTCTTATACCATCACAAACATTCTCACTCTCACACACTTATGCTCACTCGTACACATTTACACTAACTCACATGCACACTGAATCACATACACACTTACACTCTCTCGCACACTCATGCTTACTCTTTGACACCAACATACTAACCATCCCAACACCCACAAATGGAGCTGCATCAGGACATTATTTAATGAGCCACAACACACTGCAGCACCTATGAGAAGCTGAGGAAAAACACTTATACAACGCAATCAGGAACAACGGGTACCTGGTAAGTGCAGATGGCCAATTCCTCCACAACAGGAAGACACAAAATGCCCAGAGACTCTTGCCAGCCTACCATACATCAAACTCATCTCGGAGATGATGACCAGACCGCCCTGGCCTCTACACATCATGGTAGCCCACAAACCTACCACCACACTGAAATAGTTCCTGATGAATTCAAAGGATCCTGTACCAATAGTCAGCAGAACGAATGTTATACACAAAATAACCTGCAAGGACTGTGACAAACATTAATTGGACAGACAGGCAGGAAACTAGTCACCAAGATACATGAGCACCAACTAGCCACCAAAAGACATGACCAATTATCACTGGTATCCATAACACAGACAAAGAGGGACACCAGTTCGACTGTGGCAATACCTCCATCCTGGGACATGCTAAACAAAGACACGCATGGGAATTCCTAGAGGCCTGGCATTCAATCTGGAACTCCATTAACAACCGTATCGATTTGGACCCCATTTACCAACCTCTCAGAAACAGAACCAGAAATGATATCACCTACCACAACAAACTGAAACAGATAAACAGCAAATGAGACAGAACACCAACACTTCACCAGAGGCTCACTGATGATGCCACCGAGCATGATGACAAAACGTCTGAGAGAAAATCTACCAGTTCAGCAAGCGAACTTACAGCCTGATCTACAACCTGAGCTACAACTTTTCTCCAAAATCTCAAACTAACATAACACTCGTACACACTCACGCTCATTCACACAGACATGGTCACCAAGAGTAAGGATGTCTTGCTGTGACTGTTTTAATGAGATGATAGGAATCCCGTGGACTGCATTCACCCTCAGACTGACTGTAAACAGCTTCTGCGAATAAAACTCACCTTTTCGAAGTGCAGGAATGGAAACAGCTATTGATGTGTTTCCACAATGTAACCAATGATATTTTTCAGGATGAAAAACTGACAGAAATATAGAAGCTTGGAGCATAGGCCATTCAGCCCTTCCAACCTGCTTCCCATTCAGTAAGATCATGGCAGATTCTCCATCTCGATGCCACATTCCCATTTGGTCCTCGTACCGCATGATGTCCTTCATATCTAAAAGCATTATCAATCCCTTTCCTGAATATACTCACTGATTTAACCTCCACAGCCTTTTGTGGGAGAGGATTCCACAGGTTGATCACCCTCAGAGTGAAGAAAGTTCTCTTCACTTCATTCCGGAATGGCCCAGCCCCATTCCTGAGATTGTGACCTTTGGTTTGAGACTCCCCCACCAGGGAAACATCCTCCCTGCATTAGTCTGTGCAGCCCTGTTAGAATTGGATACATTTCAATCAGATCCTCCCCTCTCATTCTTTTGAATACAGGCCCAGGTCAACCAACCTCTCCTCATGGGACAGTCCTGCCATCCCTGGGATCAGCTGAGTGAACCCACGCTGCACTCCCTCTGTGGCAAGGATATCCTCTCTGAGCTAGGGGGACCCAAATCCTCCATGTCTGGTCTCACCAAGGTCCCTGCATTACTGCAGTGAGACATCTCTACTTCTGAACTCCAATCCTCTCACAGTGCAGACCAATGGGGCATTTACCTTGTGAGTTGCTTGCTGCAGCTGCCCTGTTTCCCCGGGCTGGTTTCCCCAGACACCCAGACTGATGGGGTGGGAGCAGATTCAGGGGGATCTCAGCAGGTTGGTGAAATGGACAGGCCCACGGCACCTCACAGAAACGCTGAGCAGGGAGCAAGTGATATATTCCAGATGGAAGTCTGAGGAGGGACCGTATAAACTGAACGGAACCGATGTTAAAACAGGCCCATTGCCAGGGAGACCTGGGCTTTCATCTTATTGTTGAATGCTTAAAAGCCAGTGTGTGTCTGAGAATTTATCAGTAATACAGTCATTTAACAACCTGAATAATTGTGGACAGTTGCATTGTATTTTAATCTGAATATTGTATCATCATTCAGGGAGCTATTCAGCTCCGTGAGCCCTCACAGATTTCCCTCTCAGTCCCTTTCTGTTATTTCCTATCTTCCTCTATCCCTGTCTATCTGTCTGCCTCTGTCTCTGCTTGCCTCTGTGCTCCTCTCTGTGCCTCTCACCAATCCCATCTCTGACAGTTCTCTAAGTGTATATAATAACAATGGAATGTTAAGGCAGACTGTGTACTGAGTGTAACAGTGTTTGCAATGCCCTGGAGGGCAGAGGATTGTCTGGTGGACAGTAAGCAGGGTCATTTCCAGTTTGGTGAGTGGTACTAGTGGGCGGTGCCAGAGGGTTACAGCTAACAACGCAGCCAGTTACAATCAATATCAATGAGTTAGACAAAGGGAACACAGGTACTGTCTCCAGGTTCTGTGACAAGACCATGCTGGGTGGGAAAATCGGGATGGCCAAGGGGGCTGTAAATAGATATGGGCAATTTCACTGAGTTGGCAAGTTTTTGGCAGATGGAATATAATGTGGAGCAGTATAATATGGATAAACATATGGAAGAAAATGGAATAGTGTTGGATATTTAGGCTTCAGATTGGTTCCACAGGTCGGCGCAACATCGAAGGCCGAAGGGCCTTTACTGCGCTGTAATGTTCTATGTACGATCTGTTTGTGGCAGAGATTAGCAAACAAACTCAGTGACATATTAAACTCGCCGTTCCCAGCCCAGTCCACACTTCGACACCCAATGACATTGTTCCCCTCTGTGAGGAGCAATTTTCTGACTGGATATAACAACATTGCAACATGAAGATACTGAGTGTGACAGAATTAGCTACATAAAATTATATCATATATTTTACTGTTTATATCATGTAAATTATGTTTAAAACATTGGCAGATGGCATATAAAAACAAATGTGTTGACGTCATTCATGTTCGTCCAGAAGAAAAACGAGAAACAGAATGTTTCTGTATAAATTGGTGGACAATTAGAAAACGTTATTATTCAGGATGCATTTATGGTTAATCTGCAAAGCCAAGACAAATGATTCTGAATGTGTCACTCAGTCAGTAGCCATTTTAGGTTTGTTGAAGGCAGCCATTTCATGTTACCATGGCAACGACGTTGAGTTTCCAAATAGGGAAAGGTAAGGGAGAGTGGAGAGGTGGGAGTGCATGTCCATTTGAGTGCAGTGTGGATTCCCCAGAATGCTAGCTGGACAGAAAGGGTTTAGTGGTGAGGGAGTGAAATGACACAAACTCAGGGTTGTTCCTGGAATTTAGATGGATCTGAGATGGTTGAAATTTTCAACATAGTAATGGAAAGTGCTGTGTTAGATGAAGAGATAGATTTCTTGCTGCTTCTGGAGTCTAGAACTGGGCTCATCATCTAACAATCTAACAATACTCTGAAAGCCTTTTGGAACTCTCAGGCCATGTTCATCATGGAGTCAGTTATTGAATAAATCCACCTCCAACTCTGTCCCCATCAAACACTCCCAGGACATGGACAGCATGGGGTTAGATACAGAGAAAAGTCCTTGAGAAGGTGGGAGTGAGCTGTCTTATTGAACTGTTACACTCCATAAAACTGACAGAATTTCAGAGTCTGATTTTTTTTGGAGGAACAGAATGGAGCAGAAATTAAACAGCAGCTTCCTTTGTTACAGCTCCTAGTTTAACATTTAACCGTGCAGTAGACACTAGAACGATGGTGTCAATCGGTTCATATACTGTATAGCACATTGCAGGGAGTGAGTTACAGGCTGGAATGTAATTGAGGTGTTTGGGGATATGTATAAAATAACACATAATATGGGACAAATTACAAATTGGAATTTAAACGAGAGAGTCAGTGTGGTTTATACACAGAGTATTGGATATCTGGGAATGAGTTACAGATTGGAATCTAATCTAAGAGTTCAGGGTGGTCTGTACAGAGTGACAGATTCCCAGGAGTGAGTGAAAGATTGGAATCTAATCGCAGGAACCGAGGAAATTTATATGCAGAATAATATGTCAGAGGCATTTTGGCATTATTTATATTTCAAATAACCAATACCTGAGAGTGAGTTACAGGTTGAAATGTGATCCAGAGGTTTTGGGGGAAGATTTGTAGCTTGGGTGCTCGTTGTTGTGGTTCTGTTCGCCGAGCTGGGAATTTGTGTTGCAGACATTTCGTCCCCTGTCTAGGTGACATCCTCAGTGCTTGGGAGCCTCCTGTGAAGCGCTTCTGTGATGTTTACTCCAGCATTTATAGTGGTTTGTCTCTGCCGCTTCCGGTTGTCAGTTCCAGCTGTCCGCTGCAGTGGTCAGTATATTGGGTTCAGGTCGATGTGCTTATTGGTTGAATCTGTGGATGAGTGCCATGCCTCCAGGAATTCCCTGGCTGTTCTCTGTTTGACTTGTCCTATAGTAGTAGTGTCCCAGTCGAATTCGTGTTGCTTGTCATCTGTGTGTGAGGCTACTAAGGATAGCTGGTCATGTGGTTTCGTGGCTCGTTGGTGTTCATGGATGCGGATCGTTAGCTGTCTTCCTGTTTGTCCTATGTAGTGTTTTGTGCAGTCCTTGCATGGGATTTTGTACACTACATTGGTTTTGCTCATGCTGGGTATC
>NC_057719.1:85624335-85627807 GCF_004010195.1 Chiloscyllium plagiosum | reverse complement strand
TGTGTGTGTCTGTGTGTGTGTATGTGTGTGTCTGCGTGTGTGTGTGTGTCTGCATGTGTGTGATTGTGTGTGTCTGCGTGTGTGTGTGTGTCTGCATGTGTGTGATTGTGTGTGTCTGCGTGTGTGTGTGTGTCTGCATGTGTGTGATTGTGTGTGTCTGCGTGTGTGTGTGTGTCTGCATGTGTGTGATTGTGTGTGTCTGCGTGTGTGTGTGTGTCTGCATGTGTGTGATTGTGTGTGTCTGCGTGTGTGTGTGTGTCTGCATGTGTGTGATTGTGTGTGTCTGCGTGTGTGTGTGTGTCTGCATGTGTGTGATTGTGTGTGTCTGCGTGTGTGTGTGTGTCTGCATGTGTGTGATTGTGTGTGTCTGCGTGTGTGTGTGTGTCTGCATGTGTGTGATTGTGTGTGTCTGCGTGTGTGTGTGTGTCTGCATGTGTGTGATTGTGTGTGTCTGCGTGTGTGTGTGTGTCTGCATGTGTGTGATTGTGTGTGTCTGCGTGTGTGTGTGTGTCTGCATGTGTGTGATTGTGTGTGTCTGCGTGTGTGTGTGTCAGTGTGTGTGTCTGTGTCTGTGTGTCTTGCCTGTGTCATCATCTCCACTCCCAACCTCCCCGACACCATGAAGCCTGTCTGCCCTCTGTGGTGCCCACTCACTCACTCGGGAAACAACCCCCTTACACCGACAGTGACTGTGGTGCCACACACTGTCACCCACTGCGTTACCCTCTGCTCTATCATCCCAGGGAGGAAAACAGGACAGAAAGAGTCAAGATAGGTGGAGGGCTGCTGGCCATTCAGCAACTCCCCCTTTCTGTACCTCAGACTGACCCGAGCGGGACCAGGACAGGTATCGGAGAGTACCCTACATTGATGGAGCCAGGGCGCCCTGAACAAAGGCTGCCCCCCTCCCCCGCTCCATTGATGAGACTGAGACCCTGATGTCAGCAATGATAACCCTCCTGGCTCTCAGCCCCCAGTGACATGGCAAGGCAGTGACAATGTGCACCGAGAAACTAAAAAGTGTAAATGGGGCAGGAAGCATGGGAAGAGCTCGAGACGAAGGTGGGAAAATATTTGGCAATTAGGATCCACATAAAATTAACTGAGCTGTGAAGATGTTCCTTGTGGTAAGTGGAGGACAGTTCCATTTGCAGATCTTGAAAAGATACAGATCCATGGAGCTGGAGTAAAATTCTTTATGTATAAATAGATTGCTAAAGAATAGTTAATTTTGAATAGAAAGTACTTTAAAATGCTTCAATAATTTCAGTAATTTCCCAATTACAGTGACTGGGTATTGGACTGCATTCTTCAGCTGCTCTCTGAATTTAGTCTGGGTCACTGCATAAATACAGGTGTTGGTGCAGGTACTCAAAAGCTGCAGCATGTAGCCTGATTGTTCAGTGATATACGCAGGATCATGGGGAGCTGTGCTGTAATAAGTGTTTGTAAGTCACCAATAAAAGAAATACACAACATTTGTCATCCATAACAGGATAAAACTGCCTAAGATGGTGAAGATGTGACTTTGAGGTGCCGGTGTTGGACTGGGGTGGACAAAGTTAAAAATCACACAATACCAGGTCATAGTCCAACAGGTTTATTTGGAAGCACTAGCTTTCGGAGTGCAGCTCCTTCATCAGATGGTTGTGGAGGATAAGATCATGATCACAGAATTTATCGCCAAAGGAGTCCAGTGTCATGGAGATGTGATATGTTAAACAATTTTAGATTAAAAATTGCATCTTTTAAAATGGGATATGCTGGTTTCTGTTATTTGATTTGTAAATACCAGAACTTCTTTTAAATTACATTCGCAAGACAGTTCAGCTTTTCTGCGTCTCAACATTTAATCAGATTGACAAGTGAGGATTGCAGATGCTGGAGATCAGAGTCAAAAGTGTGGTGCTGGAAAAGCACAGCAGGTCAGGCAGCATCCGAGGAGCAGGAGAATTAATGTTTTGGGCATAAGGCCTTCATCAGGAAGGTCTCACAAGCCCTCTGCATTGCTTTACAGAGTTTTACATGGATTCATGCAGTTTTTGAGCAAAATAAAATGCAATTCTGCAAAAACAAATTCACCCCAGAAACTTGCATGTGTGCATCTGTTGGAGCGACAGAGTGAGTGTGCATGTGAGTGTGTGTGCATGGGTGTGAGGACATGTGATAAGAGTGTGTGTGTGTATATGTGTGTGTGTGAGTATGATGGGGTACGGTGGCACAGTGGTTATAAATGTAGGGGTATGGGTGGGTTGCACTTCGGCGGGTCGGTGTGGACTTGTTGGGCCGAAGGGCCTGTTTCCACACTGTAATGTAATGTAATGTAATAATGTAATGTAATGAGAGGGTGCGTGTGTGGCCTTGAGTTGAGGGATGATTGTCTGTGCATATGAGAACAAGAACTTGTATATGAGAGGGGGTCGGTGTGGGTATATGAGTATGTAGGATTGTGTGCGCGCGTGTGTGTGAGAGAGAGAGTTTATCATGCAGTGGGGTGACCTGTAGGGTGACATCAACCCAATGTCCTGGTTGAGGCCACGCCCATGGGTACAGAACCTTGCTATCAGCTTGTGTCCAGCCACCATGCGTTATTGCTTGTCCCAAAGTCCACCTTGGAGGATGGTCACCCGAATGTCCGAGGATGAGTGTCCTGGACCGCTGAAGTGTTCTCCAACTGGGAAAGAACAATCCTGCCTGTTGTGCAGAGTCCATTCATCTGTTGTCGTAACGTCTGCTTGGCCTCGAGGCATCCTTGCCTGCAGCGTATGAGATAGACAACATTGGCCAAGTCACAAGAGTACTCACTGTGTATATGGTGGGAGGTGTCCCCATGTGTAATGGTGTTATCCATGTCAACACTGTGAAAAGTCTTGCAACAGCTGCTGCAACAGCTGTTGTCATCCTGAAGGCTGGGCAGTTTGCTGTGCACAATGATCTGTTTGAGGTTTGGTGGTTGCTCAAAGGCGAGGTGTTCATCCTCATCGATAATATGTTGAAGGCTGCAAAGAGCATGGCATCGTTGTTTGGTTCCTGGGAAGTACTGGACAGAGAAGGGTACTCCGTCGGTTGCAGCCTGTATCTTTCCCCAGAGGAGGTCATTATGGTTTCTCGCTGTGGCACATCGGAACTGGTGGTCAATGAGTTGAGTATCGTACCCTGTTCTTATGAGGGCATCCTTGAGCATTACAATGATGGATGTCCTGCGGCTCTCCATCTCTGGGTCAGTGTGATTCTCATTCTTGCTGTGATCCAGTAGCTTTCTGCAGATTCTGCTGGTCACTAAAATGTGTCTGACAGTCAGAGCATTGAGCAGTAAAATCAGAATGTATGGGAGGAAAGGGGTTAAAATAATACTCAGGTATGAAAGGTTATCCAGGCAGTTTCAGTGAAAAAAATCCTGAGTCCATACCACCCACCACCAACCCCCCCCCCCCCCCAGGCCCACTAGCAATTACTTATTCAAGATCATGTG
>NC_057719.1:85602960-85622472 GCF_004010195.1 Chiloscyllium plagiosum | reverse complement strand
TCCTGTTCCTTGGATGCTGCCTGACATGCTGCGCTTTTCCAGCAACACATTTTCAGCTCTGATCTCCAGCATCTGCAGTCCTCACTTTCTCCTCAGACCTGATGGTATCAATTTGATCATGACCTGTCCAGATACCATTCAATTTTGGCAAAATTCCCCACAAATGCCTCTCATTATACTGTGTTAATGCTACTGAAGGCTTTGTAGAGTAGACAGGGAGAGGGAGTGCCTTTCTCATTGTGGGGACCAGCAACATAGAGGCTATCAGAATTGACATATTAACCTAGAGAATAGTGTGAATGAAGGGGGTCTCTGGAACAGGGATTAGTTCAGGTGAATGTTATGGGTGAGGTGCAGTGGAATTAAATATGTATATGAGGGAGAGAGGAGTAAAGGGTTTTGCTGATAGATGGAAAGTTTTAGCTAGTGAAATTTAAATTGCTTTTAATAAATGTATAACATGAGTGAGTCTCAGTCATGGTGATGATAATAACTATTGCTGAATGTTGTAAAAACCCATCTTGTTCATTATTACCCTTTAGAGATGGAAATCTGCTATCATTACCTGAGCTACACAGGCAGGAGGCTGAAAGAACACAGCAAGCCAGGCAGCATCAGGAGGTGGAGAAGGCAATGTTTCGGGTGTAACCCATCTTCAGAGTTGTGGGGAAGAGTAGATCAGGGAACAAATGCTGACTGAAGCAGGTTCGATTTTAAAAACTCCAATTTTGTTGTAATAATAAAGTTGGAAGACACAGGAGAAGGAAGGTGAGATAATGGAAGAAGGGAGTTGATGATTGATGAACATTGGGTTTAAAACTGGAGACGACTGAACAGTTGAAGAGATGTAGTCCTGGTGGACCAGCTATTGATATCTGTGACCACCACTTGAAGTTTTAAAGCAGAACTTTTTAAAAAAGGAAATTAATTTCAAAATAATATGGTTAAATTTATATGTGAACATTTCTTCACAGATATTAAATGGTTAATTGCCTTACCGTCTAACAGCAAGAAAAGGATAGTAAATGTCTTCACTCTGATGGAGTATTGTTGGTTCACATGTTTTCTGGGTTTTATTGATGCCAGAGACTCCACCTGATTCTCAGATCCATTGAGAGCAGTCACACATTGATAAAGGTGGGACAGCATCAGTGAGATGCCAGTTACATCATCATTCATATCAGTTACAGTTAACTGAACAAAGAAGTGAAGACAATCATCCGAAAGCTCACTTTGTGATCATGGAAGAGAAAAGATGTGGTCCTAAAGTTTACACTTCTCTGAGGAGGATGTCCAATCAGAGGGATTTTGTTTGTGATGTCGAGGGAAGTTTACTTTGACTGCACATTCCAAGTTATTTAAGTTGAAATATTTTGTCGTGTCATTTTTCAAATTTTAGGAACAAAATAGTGTCAAAACTATGAATTTCATCAATTGCTTTTAATAAAAATGCCACAATAATATTTAGTAATGATGTTAATTGTGGCAGTTCCTGAACCAATATTAGAATCACTTTATTGACTGAACCTCATAACCTTACACGAGGAGAGGGGAGAGTTGACAATGACCCAACCCAGAGAAAGGGGGAAGCAAAATGGTGATCAGATTCTTCACAATCATTCCACAGAACACTGTCCAAATGGGATCTTTCCAAATAGCCAACAGTAGAATCCTACAGCAAGGAAGCAGGCCATTCATCCCATTGAATCCAAACCGACCATCGAAAGCACATCCTGCCCGGAACCACTATGGGCAATTTAATATGACCAATCCACCTAATTTGCACCTCTTTGGACAGTGGGAGGAAACTGGAGTACTTGGAGGAAACCCACACTTGCACCTCTTTGGACAGTAGGAGGAAACTGGAGTACTTGGAGGAAACCCACACAGCCACAGGGAGAGGGTGCAAACTCCACACAGACAGTCGTCTGAGGATGGAATTGAACATGGGTCTCTGGCACTCTGAGACACTGAGCCACTCTTGAGGTTCTTAGGAAAGATTGCATCCATTGTGTCATGCAATGATCTCTCCCATGTGAGTAGTTAGGTCTTACTGTGTGGAGTCAAGAAACTGTATAGTTTGCTCTTGTGTTGACAAATATGAACAAAATCACATTCTGGGTCTTGTAATGAAAGGATGCCTTCAAATCAGTCCTGGTGTCATTGACTCAATGGTGTTTCCTGACCAGCGAGAGGCTGTCTTACTCTGGTAACTTGGTCTGTGCAAGTAACAACAGCCTCTGTCTGCAGATGACTGACCCATTCACGATGGGAGAGTATCAGCTACCAGACATGACTGGAGGGTACCTACTTAATGCGTGATACCATTTTTAGTGATCAGACTCCCAGAAAAAAAGTAGCACTTTTGGCTCTGCAGAAGACTATCCCAATATAGGAGCATCTAAGGAACTAGCTACAAGTAATTACCTGTACAGGTAATCCTCTAAAACAGAGATAGTAAGAGTAATTTTCTCTCAGAGGATCTTAAGTCACCAGAAAGCAGTGGAAGCAGTACAATTGCATTTATTCAAGCCAGAGGGAGGTGGATTATTGATGGGCGGAAGAGTGAAATGTTTTGGGGCAGACAGGAAAGTGTAATTAAGACCATCACCAGATAGGCCATGATCTTATGGAATGTTGGAGCAGGGTCAAAGGGCAGAATGGCTTACCTTTGCCACAAACACCATTCTCCACCCTGGTCACTCATGTAGCCTGTTCCCAACTCTGTCACTCTGAGTTATGCCACTAATCCCTTATCATTTCCACCATCGGGGTATTTGCTTTCAGCTCTGGGGAACCTCTTGCCTTTTCTCTTGCCTCCATCTAATAGTAACAGAAACCTTTTTCCATTTGCTTTGTGCATTTGAGGCTCGGTTAGTGCAATGCTTCCCAGCAGCAGCTGTCAGCCCATACCCTCACACCTTGTCCTTCACGCTTCTGACTACTATCCAGCTGACTTACACTGGACTCTGGTCCAGCAATGCTTCAAACTGAAACTAGACATCTACATGCTCTGTGCAGCTTTAATGTACCTATCTCTGTCACCTCAAACCTTACACTTCAGCCCAACATGTCTCTTTGGTGTGACTTAGATCTTTTGTGCACCATACCCCTCCCGCCCCACCCCCACCCCTGGTCCCTTTGACCCACCTTTGGCAGCTCAGCCATCGTTCACCTACACTGGGACTGTTACAATTTCCTTCCTCAATCTCTTGGTCTTTCTGCCACCATTTCTGTTTTAAACACCTTTTCTTAAAACCCACCTCTAACCAATGACTTTGGTTTCCTCTCTGAACAATTCCTCCTTGAACTCAGCATCTGAGATGAGGGGACTCAGAGCCAGAAGAGGTTTAAGAAGCTGAAATGACCACTGTCAGTATGCAACATCCATCCACCTAATAAAGAACAGCTCAGGGTGGGCATGAAGATGGCGATGCCTCATATTTTATGTGTCTTCACCTCTGAAATCAGTGTAAAATCCAGACAAGGAATTTAACACAATCCCACGGTTGACACTTCTCTGTAACACACTCAAGCAACAGAAATTAACTCATGGCTGTCTGGAAAAGCTTGCTGTGCAGAAAGTGACTCTTTTACATTCTATGGTCCAACACTGACTGCACCTCAAATGTACTGTGTGGATGAAGAAGGATTCGGGATATCCTGAGGTTGAGCTGTGTGACCCGTCAATGTAAATCCTCTGTTGGGCTTTGTAGCTGTTGTCCTGTCTCCTATGGGTAAGTCAGCAGGTGCCCAGCCCTTACTCTCCATGACAGTATGGGGAAAACAAAATGCCAGGACAGCAGCAGTTAAACAAACCTCTCACTGCAATGGCAGCAGTAAAGAGGAATCTTGGACAAAGAGAAACAGAAGGGATTACTTCAAAGGGAACAATATGGTTTCTGGATTCCCAGCCAATGACACCAGCAGAAGATGAACATTCCTGAAGATCATGTACTGAAGTTGGTCTAGTCTCTGTTACAACATTAAACTACTCTCTGGTGCACAGAGAATCTGTGGAATTCTTTACTGCAGAGGGCTGTTGAGCTTTGGTCATTATGTATTCAAGGCTGGGATAGCTGGAGTTTTAATCAAGAAGAGAATCGAGGCTGATATGGAAAAGGCAGGAAGGTGGAGTTGAGGATCATCAGATCAGCCAAGATCTCTTTTCAAGACAGAGCAGGTTCGATGAGCTGAATGACCTCCACTGCTTCTATGTTTTCTTATCTCATGGTTTTAAATCTCTTGAAAATGTCTTTCCAACCTCTTCAAAAGTGAAAAGAGAATTTCGAAGCAAAGTCTTTGAAACTGGAACAAGTGAAAATAACTGAAATAATTCCATGGGTGCCAGCATCCCATCACCAAATCATCCTTTATTTACATGTGCAAAGTACATGACACTGCCCCAGCTAGCTCAGAGCCAACTCCTAGAGTGAACAGAACCCGTGACACTCCTCCTTATATTTGTCAGCCAGGACTCCCTGTTTGGAGCATGTTAACAACTCCAATGAGGGAACTCATATTCTATGATGTCCACCAGACTGACCTTGTTCCACTCCCTGCAGTAACCAAAGGGGTTGGATCAGCCTTGAATATGTTATGGAGGAGAATGGGCAGGGAGAGGTAAAATATTTTCAGTGCAGCAAGGAATTACGTTTGATGTAACAAGGACAGATTCAGACGATGATCAGTCAGGGCTATCTGGTATGTGCATGTTTGAAAGGAAATGTGGCTGTGCTGGGTTTGAGAGCGACAAGCTTGATTGCGATAGGTGGATAATCTCCAATGGAGATAGTCGTTTCTGGAGTGTGAAATCGCGTCGATGCTCTGATGAAATGTGTGGAGATTAAATAAGCGAAAATCACTGTCAGCTGAGACAGTGATAGAAATATAGCTCTGCTTTTAGATGAACTGTGTCTATCATTTCAGTAATTTCCCAATTACAGTGAGTGGGTATTGGACTGCATTCTTCAGCGGCTCTCTGAATTTAGTCTGGGTCACTGCATAAATACAGGTATTGGTGCAGGTACTCAAAAACTGCAGCATGTAGCCAGATCGTTCAGCAATATACGCAGGATCATGGGGACCTGTGTAGTAAAACCTGTCATTAAATCGGCGAGCAAAGAAAATGCTCACATTTGGCGTCCATAACAGGATAAAACTGCCTGAGATGGTGAAGAGTAAAATGATGGATTTCCTGCGGTTCTCCATCTCTGGGTCAGTGTGATTCTCTCTCTTGCTATGATCCAGTAGCTTCCTGCGGATTCTGCTGGTCACTAAAATGTGTCTGACTGTCAGAGCATTGAGCAGTAAAATCAGAATGAACGGGAGGAAAGGGGTTAATATAATATTGAGGGTATCGAATGTTACCCAAGCAGCTGCACTGAAGAAATTCACTGGGAGCATGTAGCCCCAAGGTACATTGTCAATTATATATTCAGGTTCATACAGAAAGTACCAAGGAATGTTTTCCAAGCAAAACAGCACACTCACTGTTTTTATAACCACAGCTGCAGTTTTCTCAGTGCAATATCTTGCTTTCATCTTCTGGCAGCAAATTGCAACAAACCGGTCAAATGTGAAGGAGACTGTGAACCAGACAGAAATATCTGTGGCTACATAAAGCAGAACAAGTAGAAGAGAATGTGCCGGTGTGGTATCCAGGTAAGTCCCTGGGAAGTAAAATGGAAACATTGTAAACAGTATTACATCAGTGAAAACGACCAATAGATCTGCCACTGCCATGGCCACCAGGTAGAGAGTGATACATCTGGAGAGTCCACACATTCCACGTGACAGGATGATAATAGCCACTGAGTTAACTGGAATATGTAGAGAAAGAAATGGCTAAGGATGAGAATATTAGAGGTTTTTAGAATAACATCATTACACAAGGAATCTTGTTCAGCTCGATCACTATTGATCTCTCGTTGAAAATCGTACAACACCAGGTTATAGTCCAATAGGTTTAATTGGAAGCAGTAGCTTTCGGAGCGCTGCTCCTTCATCAGGTCATTGTGTTGTAAGACACAGAATTTATAGCAAAAGTTTACAGTGTGATGTAACTGAAATTATACATTGAAAAATACCTTGATTGTTTGTTAAGTCTCTCATCTGTTAGAATGACCACGGTAGTTTTACTTCTTTCATAATTAAATTACAAAACGTTTGTTTAAAAAAAACATTCTCAGGTTAACTGTAACAATTAGTGTCAGCGCAGATAAGATGTTGAGATGTTGAATGTGTTAGCCCCCTGTGTTTCCTGACTATGCCATAATGTTTAGACTGATTCTAATCTAAAAAAAGTGAGTTAACAGAGTCTTACATGGATTCATGCAGTTTTTGAGCAAAGTACAATGTAACTCTGCAAGTACAAATTCACCCCACAAACGTAGTATGTATGCATGTGGGTTTGTGTGTGTGTGTGTGTCTGTGGTGGGGGTTGTGAGTGTCTGCATGAGAGAGTGTATATGTCTGTCTGTGAGTATAAAGTGGTCTAAGTCTGTGAGAGGGTGTGTGTGAGTGTGGGAGTGTGTTTCTCTGTAGGTGTGTGTGTGTGTTTCTGGGGTGGGGGATTGTGAGTGTTTGTGAGAGTGTATATGTGTATGCGAATGTAAAATGTCTAAGTCTGTGAGAGGGTCCATGCACACACACACACGCACACACACACACACACTCCTACAGACACACACTCCCACACTCAAACATGCACCCCCTCTCAGACTTAGACATTTTACATTCACATACATATATACACTCTCTCTCACAGACACACACAACCCCCATCCCCGACACACACACACACACGCACACACTCCTACAGAACACACACTCCCACACTCACACATGCATCCTCTCACAGATTTAGACCACTTTATACTCACAGACACACATACACGCTCTCTCTCACAGACATTAACAATCCCCCACCCCAGACACACACACACACACACACACACACACATATGTTTGTGGGGTGAATTTGTACTTGCAGAGTTACATTGTACTTTGCTCAAAAACTGCATGAATCCATGTAAGACTCACTTTTTAGATTAGAATCAGTCTAAACATTATGGCACAGGCAGGGACACGGTGGGGGGGAGGGGGGCTAACACAGTTAACATCTCAACACCTTATCTGCGCCGACACCAATTGTTACAGTTAACCTGAGAATGTAGCTTCTTTAAAAAATGTTTGTGATTCACATGTGAAAGAAGTGAAACTATCATGGGCATTCTAACAGATGAGAGATGTAACAAACAATCAAGGTATTTTTCAATGTATAATTTCAGTTACATCACATTGTAAACTTCTGCTATAAATTCTGTGTCTTACAATTGTGTACTCCACAATGACCTGATGAAGGAGCAGCGCTCCGAAAGCTAGTGCTTCCAATTAAACCTGTTGGACTATAACCTGGTGTTGTGTGATTTTTAACTTTGTACACCCCAGGCCAACACTGGCATCTCCAAATCATGATCTCTAGTTGAACTTTGTTTATTTGCATTAGATCCGCAATCATCAAACCTTTTTTTTATCACCAGGTACAGAGTCACATAATCACAGAATTGTTACAGAACAGAAGGAGATCACAGCCTGCTGTTCTTTAAAAGAACAATTTGCCGGGTGCCATAGTCCTGCACGTTATTCCTTTGCAGATAACAAGGCCTCTTGAACACCTCAGCTGATCCAATGTCCACCCATGGTCAGGCAGCACTTTCCAGATTATTTTGCTCATTACTTTAAACATGTGCCCTCATATTCTCAATCATCCCAGTAATTGGAATAGTTTGTCCTTTTGCACTGTGTGCAGACCCCTCATGATTTTGAGCACCTCTGTCAAATACCCTCTTAAAACTCTCTTCATTTAGAAAAAAACATCCTTACATTTCCAATCTATCTATACGATGGAATTTTCTCATCCCTGGGACTAACCTGCATTCTCTCTAATGCCTTAACATTTTTCCGATTGTGTTTTGTGCTGAACTGGATGTAATAATCCAGTACAGGCTGAAGTCTTTAGATTACACTGTCTGTCCATGTTCTTCTGGCCAACTTGTATTCTTTCACACTTTTCTACATACAATTTCATTTGGAACTTGACTACCCATCACAGTAGCCAATCTATGTTCTTCTGAAATTCTACACTATCCTTCTCACAGTTCACAACATTCTCAAAGTTGTGCATCAATCACAAATTTTGAAATTGGGCTCTGAATGTCAAGATCTCAGTCATTAATATTTAAAAGGATATTTAAATGTCTAATAATAATAATAAAACCATAGCCACATTACCTTACATAAAAGACATATCAGAAATTCCAGACCACACAGATACCTTGGTATCATGGTAGCCCACAAACCTACCAACACACCTAAAGGATCCATTAGATGCTCCGAGCAAAACTAACGTCATTTACAAGATACCACGCAAGAATTGTAAACAACACTACATTGGACAAATTGGCAGGAAACTTGCTACCAGGACACATGAACACCGACTGCCCACCAAGAGACACAACCCACTATCATTAGTTTCTAGACATACAGGCAAAGAACGACACCACTTTGACTGGGACAACACACACATTCTCGGGCAGGCGAAACAAAGACATGCACGTGAATTCTTCGAGGCATGGCACTCTAACCAGTACTCATGACATTGCCAACCTGAAGAAGCCAAAATTTATAAATAGCGAGGCGGGATGTACCATCAGTGCTTCACTGGAGTCTTTCATTGATGACTTTACCTCAAATGGTGATGAAACCGAGCTAACTTACATATACAATCACCAACCTGAAATACAAATCTTCTCAAAGATCGCTAATACGTCTAATGTATTGTCAATAATTAACACTGACCTCTCGGGTGCTCCAATATTATCTTTCTTCTGTCCTGAAATGCTTCATTAAACACTGCTCAATTTTTCCTATGACTCAGCCAGTTTTGTATGTATTTTGCTGCTGTATCTGTTATTCCATCTTTGCTCATAAGCTTGTCCTGGGAATTTTATTGATTGACTTTCAGAAGTCTATATCTACTACATCACCAGCATGCTCTTCAGTTGCCTGGATGAGGGTAACTCCAAAAACGCTCAAGGAGCTTGACACCATTCAGGACAAAGCAGTGCACTTGATTATCACCAAATCTTCCACCTTCCACATTCACTCCCATCACTAGTGGCAGGAATGTGTACCATCAACAAAATCCACTGCAGCAACTTACACAGACTCTTTTGCCAACACCTTCCAGACCTGCAACCTGTTCCATTGAGAAGGACAAGGATAGCAGGTACATGACAAAACCAGCACCACCAACACTGCACGTTGCCCTCTGAGTCACTCCCCATCCCAACGTGGTACTATATCATTGTTCTTTTACTTGAGTTGGGTGAAAATCCTGGAGCTTGCTTCATGCCAGCACTGCCAAAGGTGGGGAGTGGTCCTTCGATGCCAGTGATTATCGTGGTATGAATAGCTGGCTGACCACCAACGTTTCCAGGGTAATTAAGAATGAGCAATAAATGCTAATCCAGCCGGTGATGCCCACATCCTGCACACAAATAAAAAGGGCAGAAACAGCCTGGAGCGAATTCTAATCACTGAAACTGGAACTCACTAAATGTTTAAAGTCTGGTGACTTTACCACTGTGTCACTACTGCCTTTACATAGATCAAAGAAGAATTTTCAAAAAAAGGGAGGAACAGTTTAAATGAAGCAAAAAAAAATTGCTTCAGTGAAGTGCTTAAGATGCTTACCAAGGACTCCAACAACTGCAAGAACAGGGTAGTAAGTATCTTCTATCCAATGGATTATTGTTGGTTCATGCATTTTCTGTGAGATGTGACAGTTTCTGCTGGTGTGACAGGCAACAGCTTCTCCCCATTGACACATTGAGAGGATTCCTATATTTGTACAGGAGGTAAATCTCCAGTGACATGTCATTTACATAGTTATTAATGTTTATTACATTCAACTGAACAAACAAGTGCAATCATGGGGAAACTGATGAGGGAACGATGTGATGAAATATAACTAACTGTTGCCTCCTGCATCACAAACCAAGATTTCCATAGGAATGATAATTGAATAGGACACTGGGTCATGCCCACACTGAGTCCTCAGAGTGACCTATGAATGATGCATGTGTATTGCGCATTCAGCACCCTTTCAGGTTTCCAGTATTTTCATTTATACATAAATCGCAACAAAACATTCATCTTAAACCAAATAAAGATTAGTTTATTGCACCAGCATTGTTGCAGGTCATTAGAGTAAAAATTCTAAAGTTAATACCAGTACAGACACACAGGTTTGGGATAAAACATGACCCTTGAAAATGAGAGGAAGATCAGTCTTTAAGATTGTTGCCGAACTCCTGCTCCCTTGAAGAGTCTCTTTCTGAACTGAAGGGGATGAAAACTTGAGGTCAGCTGCTTCAGCAGCTGTGCTGGATTCTGCAGTTGAAGAATTAGTCTTTGCCTGTTCAGGGGCACTGAGCAGGGTAACAGAGTTTGGAATAATGGGAGGTTTCCTGTTCCTCATTAGTTCTATGGCTCCGACATTTGCAGGTTGCCTGGACATCTGGAAGAGAACAACCGTTGGTTTCTATCGATCTTCTTCCATGTCCTCCCATTGGCTGAGAACCCTCTCCCTAATGGAGTCACACAGAGTTCCTTTGGAAGGTTTTGCTCAAACTGATTGGTCATAACCTGTCCTAACAAGACTTAAAATGGCAGCTATCTAGAAATGGCTGGATCACGTTTCCATGTTTGGAATTGGGTTGATGTGGAGGTGCTGGTATTGGACTGGGGTGGACAAAATCAGAAGTCACTCGATACCAGGTTATAGTCCAACAGATTTATTTGAAATAAAAAGCTTTCTGAGTATAGCCCCTTCATCCGGTGAAGTCAGCACTTCACTTGATGAAGATGCGACACTCTGAAATCTTGTAATTTTTAATAAACCTATTGGACTATAAACTGGTGTTGACTGACTTCTGCCTTTGGAATTGGGTTGGCTTACCTCACCTTGTAGTCAAGGTAATTGGCCTTTTATGAACTGTGTTAGCCTTTGGTTTGGTTGATGCCCATTGTCATGTCATGGTGAGTTGTGAAGTACAATTCACGCCCTCAGGGGATCATAATCAGGGAGTTTCTCAGGACCCTTGGAACTGTTCATTCAATTTCAAAAAGTCTCTTATGATTCCTTCCTGAGGTAACTACAGCCTGCTGCTAATGCCAGCTGAAATCCACAAGGTTAGTCATGTGATTTCTGGGAGCCATTTTGTACGATTCTCTGTCAGTGTTAAACATGGTTTAGATTTATTTACAGAATACATAATATTATACAAACACAGAAATGCTACTTTGTGAGAGACATATTTCAATGGCTTGACTTAATCAAATGGTTTTGACTTTTTATAATGAACAATGTCCTTTTTGTTCAACATTAATCTTCAGTTAATTTTAAGCAATTTCTAATGCGTTGCTTGGGTACTTGACATGGAAAGAGTGGAAGGAATACTCCTGTGTATTGTAAACAAAATAAAAAGTCTATTGGATTTATCACTTGCAGATTGCAATTTTCACATACTTTCCATGTTCAACAGATTTCAGCTGATCTGGAAATCTGCAGCCTATATTCAATCCTGCCAGAGGGCCCTTATACCATTCTCCCCACCCCTGATCATTTACATTGTTCTCTCCTCTTCCCATCAATTAAGTTCGAATGATATCCCCATGTTTAAATTCCTTGGCAGTTTTCTGCAATGACTACATCCACCCCATATTATCATTATCTCTGACTCTGTCTTTTGCACAGAGATCCTTGGCTCATTTAAATAACACCAACCCTAACCTTCCTGAAAAAAAATCCTTCAGAATAATCTTTTTAACTTGGTGATAATTTTGCTCAGTATTTCTCTGAAAACCAACTTGAGAAGTATTTTCATGTCCGATAAATGAATCTTTTTTGCTGTGACAGAGGATGAGGATGAAAGAGTGGAACAGTTCGTGAGGGGACAAGAACAAAAGACAAAGAAAGTGCTAAGAGTGACAGTGGAAGAAGAGAGATGATAAATAGGTGCAAATCTTGGGGATGGAAAGGAGAAACTAGGTCTGCTTCATTAAGTGGGAGGATGTTTGTTGGACTGGAGGCCTGTGACTAGTGGAGTGCCTCAGGGGTCAGCGCTAGACCCATTACTGTTTCTTATCGATATCAATGACTTGAATGAGAATATATAAGGCATCATTAATAAGTTTGCTGATAACAGTAAAATAGACAGTATCGTGGACAGTGAGGAAGGTTATCAGACGTTGCAGCAGGACCATGATCAATTGGGGTAGTGGGCTGAGAAATGAGAAATGGTGTTTAATATAGATAAGTGTGCATTTTGGGAAGTCAAATCAAGGTAGGGGTTTCATGGTTAATAGCGGAGCCTCAAGGAGTGTAGTGCAACAGAAGGATCTTGGAGTTCAGGTTGACCGTTCTCTGAAAATGGAGTCACAAGTAGACAAAGCAGTGAAGAAGGATTTTGGCACACCGGCCTTCACCAGTCAGGGCATTGAGTAGAGAAGTTGGGAATTTATGTTGCAGTTATACAGGATGCTGGTGAGGCTGTACTAGGAGTGTTGTGTTCAGTTTTAGTCACCCTGTTATAGGAAGGATGTTATTAAACTGAAAAGAGTGCGGATGAAATTTACAAGGTTGTTGCCTGGTCTCAATGGTCTGAGTTATAGGGAGATGTTAGACAAGCTAGGACTTTTTCCTTTAGAGCGTAGGAGACTGAGGGGGGAACCTTATAGAGGTGTATCGGATCTTGAGAGGCATGGAGAGGATGAATGCACTCAGTGTTTTCATCAGGGTTGGGGAATCGAGGACGAGAGGGTGTTAGTTTAAGGTCAGAGGGGAAAGAATAAACCAGAACCTGAGGGACAACATTTTTACACAGAGCGTAGTACATAAATGGATTGGTTGAGGTGAGTACATTAATACCATCTAAAAGGCATTTAGACAAATACATGACTAGGAAAGGATAAGAAGGCTATGGGTCAAGGGCAGGGAAATAGAGTTAGTGTGGATGGACATTTTGGTCGGCATGGTCCAGTTTGGGCCAAAGGACCTGTCTCCCTGCTGAGGGATTCTAGAACAGTAAGTGCAAAGTCAACAAGACACGAACGAGGCACAGTTGGGATGGGGTTGATGACTGTGATCAAGGTGGATGTCAGAGGTCATTCTCTGAAGTGTTTGAACTCAGTGAGTTGGATTGGCTGTAAGGTGTCGAAGCAGAAGTTGAGGTGCTGTTCCTCCAGGTTGTATTGAAATTGAGTTCTATAGAGTCATGGAGTTATACAGCTTGTCCAACCCGTCCATGTTGCCCATTATCTCAAAATAAACTTTTCCCACCTGCCTGCCCTTAGTCAATGTCCCTCCAAACATTTCTTATACATGTCCTTATCCAAATGTCTTTAAAACGTTGTAAATGTATCCATGTCCACCACTTCCTCTGAAAGCTCAATCCATACAAAAATCACCCTCTATGGGTAAAAATAATTTGTCCCTTTTGTCCTTTTTAATTCTTTCTCCTCTCATTTTCAAAATAAGACCCCCTAGTCTTGAAATCCACCACTTCAGAAAACAACATCTGTTGTTCACCTTATCTCTACCCCTCATGATTTTATAAATCTCTATAAGGTCACCCCTCAACCCCTTACACTCCAACGAAAAAGGTCGCGGCCTATCCAACTTCTCCTTGTCATGAATTCCCAGCAACATCCTGGTAAAACGTCCTTGAACCCTCTCCAACTTAATAACATCCTTCCTTTCACAGGGAGAGCAGAACTGGACACAGTACTCGAGAAGAGGCCTCACTAGGGGCCAGTACAACCTTCACATGATGTTCCAATTTTTATACTTAAAGATCTGAGCAATGAAGGCAAGCACGCTAAACATTTACTTAACCATATGCGATGCAACCTTCAAAGACTTGTGTACCTGAATCCCTAGGTCTCCCTTTTCTACAACACCACCCATAGCCCTACTTTAAATCATATATGTCCTGTCCTTGTTTATTTTACCAAAATCTAATGCCTCACATTTATCCAAATTAAACTCTATTAACCACTCAGCAGTCCATTAACCCATTTGATCAAGATCGCTTTGCAATCTTAAATAACGTTCTTTACTATCCACAAAACAACCAATTTTGGTATCTTCTAAGATATCCAGCACTTCTTTTTCTGTGATATTAACTTTTTCAAACATCAGTATTGATTTCCCTGAGTTCTCTAGCCCCCATCACTTTCTCCACAACAAAAATTGATATGAAATATTCATTTAATATGTCTCCCATCTCCTGAGGTTTGACACAAAGATTACCTCTTTGATTTTTAAGGGAGCCCAACTCTCTATAGTTGCTCTCTTTTCTTAATGTCCAGTCGGTTCTGCTATAATGAGGGTCTCTGAAACACAAATTGGCGATAACGCGATGAAAGATTTTGGACCGTTATTTATAGAACAGCAACTTTCCTTATCCGTGTTGGCAATAACATGATTCCAGCCCCATTAGTTTCAATTATGTTGCTATTACTTGATTTTCTAATAACGTGGGATCGCACGGGAAGTTGCAAGATCCATGCTGCTCTCAGTCTATCATTTGTTTTTGCTAATGAATTGCATTGAGATGAAATTGATAAGAAATAATGTGACTAGAGACAGTGATGAAAAACTCATCTCTGAATTTATTTAGGGTACTTTAATCATTTCAATAATTTACCTATGGTGGTGAATGGGCATTGGACTGCATTCTTCAGCTGCTCTCTGAATTTAGTCTGGGTCACTGCATAAATACAGGTGTTGGTGCAGGTACTCAAAAGCTGCAGCATGTAGCCAGGTCATTCAGTGATCTACGCAGGATCACGGGGACCTGCGTAACCAGAAATGTTTGAAATTCGTCCATAACAGAAAACGCCCACATTTGTCACCCGTAACAGTATAGAACTGCCAGAGATGGTGAAGGGTAAAATGATGGATTTCCTGTGGATCTCCATCTCTGGGTCAGTGTGACTCTCGCTCTTGTTGTGAGCCAGGGTCTTCCTGCGGATTCTGCATTAAATGTGTCTGACAGAGCTTTGCACAGTAAAATCAGAATGAATGGAAGGAAAGGGGTTAAAATAATACTGAGACTGTGAAATGCTACCCATATATTTTCACTGTAAAAGTTAAAAGATATGGTGTGGCCCCAAGGCACATTGCCAACTCTATACAGGTTTATATACAAAGCCCTGAAGAAGGGCTTATGCCCGAAACGTCGATTCTCCTGTTCCTTGGATGCTGCCTGACCTGCTGCGCTTTTCCAGCAACACATTTTCAGCTTATATACAAAGCACCAAGGAATATATTTCAAGCAGAATACCACACGCATTGTTGTAATAACCACAGCTGCAGTTTTCTCTGTGCAATATTTTACTTTCATCTTCTGGCAACAAATCATAATGAATTGGTCAATGGTAAAGGTGACAGTGAACCAGACAGAAAAATCCGTGCTTGCAGAAAGCAGGACAAGTAAGTGAGTGCGTGCAGGAGTGGTCTCCAGGTAAGTATTTGGGAAGTGAAAAGGTATAACTGTAGGCAGTATCACGTCAAAGAAAATGACTAGCAGATCGGCCACTGCCATGGCTTCCATGTAGTGGGTGATGCATTTGGAGAGTCCACATACTTCCCTAGTGACAGGATCAGAATGGCCACTGAGTTAACTAGAATACATCAGAAAAAAAAAGATTATATATCGGTAACTCAGATAGCATGTAAATAGTGAATAAATTTTATTTGCCCAATCAGATATTTTCATAATCTCAAAAATTTTAATTTGTTGACCATTTTTTAAAGTCACATTCAGTTTGTTACAAAAACAGGTTACAAAATCTGTGTTTGTAATTTAGCTTTTTTTACACCAGTGATATTTTCCTGAATCTGTGTTTCACCGTCTACAAGGACAATCTGTAGTTCCTGACATAAACAGCCCAGCACTGAACAGAATCATTCCAGTGTTGTCTATAACTCTGTGCAGACATCACCTCACTTCCAGCACCAATGGTCCAGCAGTTTGAGACAAAGGATTACATCACATTCGACTTCTTGATGGTTTTAGCTTTTACCATGTGTTTTTGTTGTGCATTCTGACACCAAATTTCCCTTTTTATGCATTATTCACAGACTGACCCCATTAAACCTGATTTACCATAATTTCAGTCATCCATTTATTGCTTTTATTGTCCCTTTGCAGCTTACTTGTCCCATTTATAATTAGAATTAGAATTAGCTTTATTGTCACATATACTCACATGAGTACGGTAAAAAGTTTACAAGTCACCAGTTAACGGCACCACCTTAGGTATCAAGGTACTAGGTACAGATGTAATGTAGTCTCAACCTTACATATGTGGCTCTCTATTCCATAATTCAAACTTTTAATACATACAGGCAAAGATCTGGGATTCCTGTTTGTACCACATTAGTAATCCACATAAATTATTCAACTCGCTTATACATCACAACCTGTTTTAAATCTAGTTCCAAATCGGGATCCTGGAGTTTTAGTAAGTGATTAGAGTGATAGGAAATGACAGTGAGTGCAATTGTAGCTGAGGTGTTAGGTGAATATGAGACAGCAATAGCTTGTGAAAAAATGTGGTCATTTTGAAAGAAAGTGCTACATTCATGTTGACAACATTCCTGCTCTCAGGGCACTTATGACCAATCAAGTACAAGTTGTACCTTTCCTAACCCAGCACCCTCTAGCCTTGCATATTTTAGCCGTGTGAACCCCTCAGTGCTTTCAGTTTTGCAAAGAATCCACATTTTTTTCTGATTTTTATAGATGGTATTTACTGGTGAACAGATCATGTGCATTCTCTAAAATAACTGCTTCCCGTCTCATTTCTGGTATACAGTGCTTTTTAAAGACTGATTCAGGATTTCTGGCCTCCTGCCTTCCTGCCCAAGTTCTGCCAAGATCCGGTTCCAAGATGACTGAATGAAAGCGCTATGTTTCCTGCTGTGTTGAAGTGCAGTCACAATCGTCATTTCAGAAATGCAGCAGCCAGTTTGCACACAGAAGGCTTACACACAGAACAATGTGATAATGTCAATGAATGCTTCACAACATCAACGATGGCACAGTGCTGTGAGATGTCGAGACTGACTTTTTGTTTTTGGGTCTTTTTACTTGTTGACTGAAATGAGAAAATGTCAGTTGCGAAACTAGCGATTGTAAAGATTGAAAGCAAGTAACGTCATCCACATTTTGAGCATTGTTTGCACAGCTGTGGGTTAAGCCAATGGTTACAGATGAACTGAAGCTGAAGGATTGCATATTAATAGAGTTTGGATTGGCAACAAACCTCAGATTGTTTTATGGACCCGTGACCAATTACCACGGCAAGCATTTGTGCCTGCCAGCAATGATGTGACTGCAACACCTTGGGACTGTGAAGAAGACAAAGAGAACCTTTTGGACAAGCACCAGTTAGGGACTCTCCTTTCTCTGTTCTCTGCAGTAAGCCACCTTAAGACTGAAGAAAGCCACTTTTTCTTTCATTCAATAGTTGTCATAAACTGTGATTTATAGTCAATAAGTCAGAGATCTTTGATCAGTAAACCAGCTACACTTTACCTTGTGAAAACCAATGGAAGCATCTTTATTCCATAATCTAAACTTCTCACAGATGCAGTTAAAGATATGAGACTCCCATATTACAGTTGTAGCAGGTTATAACTGTTTACCTGCAGCTCGAGTCTAATATTTGGAGTGAGTATTCATTCCTGTTAAGTACAGAAATCTGCTCAGTGCTTTCTGTCAGTCTGTGTCTAAAGGTGGGTAAATAGGAGAATTTTGCAGCTGTGAAGGAAATCTTCACCTTTTGTGATGACTCTGGGAATAGAATCACAGAATCAGTTCAGTACAGATCGAGGATCATTGAGTCTGCACTGACTATCCGCAGAGTGTCCCCTCCAACCCCAACCCCACTCCCTCATCCCTGTCACCTGGCATTTCCCATGGCTAACCCACCTAGTCTGCACATCCCAGATCGTGACGGAACAATTTAACTTGGCAAATCCACCTCATCTTCACATCTTTGGATAGTGAGGCTTTACTTTCAATGCATTCGTGAGGCATGACAATAACGGAGGTTTGTTTAAAAACCAGCCAAATGACAACAACTTGCAAAGAAGAATAGAATGGATCTTAATGAGTAGCAGAGAAAGATTCAAGGGAAGAATAGGTGAAGCCACAGTATTTACTGAAAAAGGTGAATTTCAGAATGTATTCAAATCCTGCTATCAAAACTGAATTGAGACTGTGTGGGAGAAACTGGCAGAATTGGCGGGGATCAGTGTTGGGGAGGTGTTGATGTGGTTTTACATTTAGAGAGGAGATCAGAGCTGAAGAAGCACAATCCAGGTGGGCCAGGTATTGTTAAGGTTCAGCCAGTCTGCCTGCTCAATGTGCCGAAGGCTATAAATTCTGTGTTACGATCGAGCCCTCCACAATCACCTGATGAAGGAGCGTCGCTCCGAAAGCTAGCGTGCTTCCAATTAAACCTGTTGGACTATAACCTGGTGTTGTGTGATTTTTAACTTTGCTCAATGTGTGTTCCTGATAAACTCAAGGGCAATTAAAATTTAGGGAATGAGACCACTCTTTGCATACATTTCACACCAACATTTACTATTGAAATTTCCAGTCTAAATATTTGTCCTATGTCGATAGTTCTTTTTTGTTCTTTATTGATAAAACAATTCAATTATTCCAAACACATGTCATTTTGTTCTGACTGAAATCTGTAATCAGCAAAATAAGATTTGAAACAGAACTTCCAAAACAAAGCAATCAAAGATGATGGTTCAAATTACGGGTCATTTGCTTCCACAGAAGTGTTAAATATCTGACTAAGAACTCCAGCAACTGCAAGAAGAGGATAGGAAACATCTTCCAACTGACGGAGTATTGTTGGTTCACCCATTTTTCTGTGAACTGGGAGGTTTCCCTACTGGTGCCCCAGGTAATAGCTGTGCCTGATGACACGAAGCATTCAGAGGAGCCTCGTACTCATAAAGGGAAAAGTACGGAGAGATGACCGATACATCATTGTGCACATCAATCACAGGTCATTGAGCACACAAGTGGAGACAATTCTGTGCAACTCATAAAATAAACTACAATTAATTGGAACATGTCTGCCTCAAAGGATGATATTCCATTGATAATATTGTTTAATCTGACCCTCTTCAAGGAATATTATTCATCCAAGTCACATAAATAGTTTAAACTATAAAATTGAAACTTGTTTTGGCCATTTCTTTTCAATGCAACATTGGAAGTCAGTAATTTTGAGGCAAGGTTCATCTATAGATCCCTGCAGAGTCTATGTTTTCCCTACAGTGTGGAAACAGGTCCTTTGTCCAACAAGTCCATACCGACCCTCTGAAGACTATTCCACCCAAACCCA
>NC_057719.1:85598317-85602460 GCF_004010195.1 Chiloscyllium plagiosum | reverse complement strand
GAATCTTATACTACTGAAATAAAATAACTTTAAGAAATCTGGTAGTCAGCTTACAATCTCAGGATCCATGCTACTCTCAGTCCACCATTTTATTTTTGCTGATGAATTGCACTGAGGTGAAATAGAGAATAAGTCATGTGACTGGAGACAGTGATGAAAAAGACAGCCCAGGATTTACTAAAAACAGTTTAATCATTTCAATAATTTACCAATTACAGTGACTGGGTATTTGACTGCATTCTTCAGCTGCTCTCTGAATTTAGTCTGGGTCACTGCATAAATACAGATGTTGATGCAGGTACTCAAAAGCTGCAGCATGTAGCCTGATTGTTCAGTGATATACGCAGGATCATGGGGACCTGTGTAACCTGAAATGTTTGAAATTCATCCATAACAGAAAAAGCCTACATTTGTCATCCATAACAGTATAAAACTGCCTGAGATGGTGAAGAGTAAAATGATAGATTTCCTGCAGCTCTCCATCTCTGGGTCAGTGTGATTCTCTCTGTGATCCAGTCACTTCCTGCGGATTCTGCTGGTCACTAAAATGTGTCTGACAGTCAGAGCATTGAGCAGTAAAATCAGAATGAATGGGAGGAAAGGAGTTAAAATAGTACTGAGATTGTGAAATGCTACGCATATATCTTCAGTGTAAAAGTTAAGTAATATGGTGTAGCCCCAAGGTACATTATCAACTATATACATAGGGTGGTATACAAAGTACCAAGGAATATATTTCAAGCAGAACAGCACACTGTTGTAATAACGACAGCTGCAGTTCTCTCTGTGCAATATTTTGCTTTCATCTTCTGGCAATAAATTAAAATAAATCAGTCAATAGTGAAGGTGATAGTGAACCACACAGAAAAATCTGTGTTTGCCGAAAGCAGGACAAGTAAGAGAGTGCGTGCAGGAGTGGTCTCCAGGTAAGTATTTGGGAAGTGAAAAGGAATAACTACAGACTGTATGACATCAAAGAAAATGACTAGCAGATCTGGCACGACCATGACTACCAGATAGTGCATGATACATATGGACAGTCCAAACTTCCCTCAAGACAGGATCAGAATAGCCACTGAGTGAACTGGAATACAAAGGAAATAAATAAATAAAGGAATTTATTTCAGGTATCTCAGGTGGCATGTGCATAGCAAATAAATTTTATTTGCCCAATCAGATTTTTTCACAATCTCAAACATTTTAATTAGTTAACTTTTTTTTCAATCATATTCAGTTTATTACAAAACTAGGCTACATACGCTGTGTTTGTAATTTTCATGAATTTGTGCTTCTCCATCTACAAGAACAATCCGTAGTTCCTGACATCAACAGCCCAGCACTGAACAGAATCATTCCAGTGTTGTCTCCAACTCTGTGCAGGTATCACCTCACTTCCAGCACCAGCGGTCCACCGTTTGTTAGACAAAGGATTATATCACAATAGACTTTTCAATGTTTTTAGCTTTTGCTACTTTTTTGTGCATTCTGACACCAAATTTCCCTTTTTATGCATTATTCATGCATTTTCCCATGAAACCTGATGTACCATAATTTCAGTCATCCATTTACTGCTTTTATTGCCCATTTGAAACTTACTTCTCTTATCCAGAATTAGAATTAGAATTAGCTTTATTGTCACATGTACTCACATGAGTACAGTAAAAAGTTGACAAGTCACCAGTTAACAGCGCCATTTTAGGTATCAAGGTACTAGGTACAGATGTAATGCAGTCTCAACCTTACACATGTGGCTTTCTATCCCATAATCCAAACATTTAATAGATGCAGGCAAAGATCTGGGACTCCCATTTGTACCACATTAGTAATCCATGTAAATCATTCAACTTGCTTATACATCACAACCTATTTTAAATCTTGTTCCAAATAGGGATCCCAGAGTTTTAAGAAGTGATTAGAGTGATAGGAAATGACAGTGAGTGCAATTGTAGCTGAGGTGTTAGGTGAATATGAGACAGCAATAGCTTATGAAGAAATGTGTGGTCATTTTGAAAGAAAGTACGACATTCATTTTTGCAACATTCCTGCTCTCAGGGCATTCCATTCATTTTTGCAACATTCCTGCTCTCAGGGCATTCCAAAGCAACTTATGGCCGATCAAGTACAAGTTGTACCTTTCCTAACCCAGCACCCTCTAGCCTTGCATATTTTAGCCGTGTGAACCCCTCAGTACTTTCAGTTTTGCAAAGAATCCACATTTCTTTTTCCAATTTTTGTAAGTGGTATTTACTGATAAACCGATCATGCGCATTCTCTAAAATAACTGCTTCCCGTCTCATTTCTGGTATACAGTGCTTTTTAAAGACTGATTCAGGATTTCTGGCCTCCTGCCTTCCTGCCCAAGTTCTGCCAAGACCCGGTTCCAAGACGACTGACTGACAGCGCTATGTTTCCTGCTGTGTTGAAGTGCAGTCACAATCGTCATTTCAGAAATGCAGCAGTCAGTTTGCACACAGAAGGCTTACACATAGAACAATGTGATAATGTCAATGAATGCTTCACAACATCAACGATGGCACAGTGCTGTGAGATGTCGAGACTGACTTTTTGTTTTTGGGTCTTTTTACTTGTTGACTGAAATGAGAAAATGTCAGTTGCGAAACTAGCGATTGTAAAGATTGAAAGCAAGTAACGTCATCCACATTTTGAGCATTGTTTGCACAGCTGTGGGTTAAGCCAATAGTTGCAGATGAACTGAAGCTGAAGGATTGCATATTAATAGAGTTTGGATTGGCAACAAACCTCAGATTGTTTTATGGACCCGTGACCAATTACCACGGCAAGCATTTGTGCCTGCCAGCAATGATGTGACTGCAACACCTTGGGACTGTGAAGAAGACAAAGAGAACCCTTTGGACAAGCACCAGTTAGGGACTCTCCTTCTTTCTCTGTTCTCTGCTGTAAGCCACTTTAAGACTGAAGAAAGCCACTTTTTCTTTCATTCAGAAGTTGTCATAAACTGTGATGTATAGTCAATAAGTCAGAGATCTTTGATCAGTAAACCAGCTACACTTTACCTTGTGAAAACCAATGGAAGCATTTTATTCCATAATCTAAACTTCTCACAGATGCAGTTAAAGATATGAGACTCCCATATTACAGTTGTAGGTTATAACTGTTTACCTGCAGCTCGAGTCTAATATTTGGAGTGAGTATTCATTCTTGTTAAGTGCAGAAATCTGCTCAGTGCTTTCTGTCAGTCTGTGAATAAAGGTGGGTAAATAGGAGAATTTTGCAGATGTGAAGGAAATCTTCACCTTTTGTGATGACTCTGGGATTAGAATCACAGAATCAGTTCAGTACAGATCGAGGATCATTGAGTCTGCACTGACTATCCGCAGAGTGTCCCCTCCAACCCCAACCCCACTCCCTCATCCCTGTCACCTGGCATTTCCCATGGCTAACCCACCGAGTCTGCACATCCCAGATCGTGACTGAACAATTTAACTTGGCAAATCTACCTCATCTTCACATCTTTGGATAGTGAGGCTTTATTTTCAATGCATTAGTGAGGCATGACAGGTAATGCGGTTTGTTTAAAAACCAACCAAATGACAACAACTTGCAAAGAAGAATAGAATGGATCACAATGAGTAGCAGAGAAAGATTCAAGGGAAGAACAAGTGAGGCCACAGTATTTACTGAAAAAGGTGAATTTCAGAATTCATTCAAATCCTGCTGTCAAACCTGAATTGAGACTGTATGGAGAAACTGGCAGAATTGGCGGGGAGCAGTGTTGGGGAGGTGTTGATGTGGTTTCACATTTGGAGAGGAGTTCAGAGCTGAAGAAGCACAATCCAGGTGAGTCAGGTATTGATAAGGTTCGGCCAGTCTGCCTGCTCAATGCGTGTTCCTGATAAACTCAAGGGCAATTGAAATTTAGGGAATGAGACCACTCTTTGCATACATTTCACACCATAGAATATAGAACATAGAACAATACAGCACAGAACAGGCCCTTCGGCCCACGATGTTGTGCCGAACATTTGTCCCAGCTTAAGCATCTATCCATGTACCTATCCAATTGCCGCTTAAAGGTCACCAATGATTCAGACTCTGCCACTCCCACAGGCAGCGCATTCCATGCTCCCACCACTCTCTGGGTAAAGAACCCACCCCTGACAT
>NC_057719.1:85576784-85596302 GCF_004010195.1 Chiloscyllium plagiosum | reverse complement strand
ATCCTGTATCCCTCCAATGCTCTGTCTGATCCTTGTTTCCTCAACCTTATGTAAGCCTTCTTCTTCCTCTTTACAAGACATTCAACCTCCCTCGTCAACCAAGGTTCCCTCACACGACTATCTCTTTCCTGCCTGACAGGTACATACATATCAAAGACACGTCGTCTCTGTTCCTTGAAAAAGTTCCACATTTCAACGACATCCTTCCCTGATAGCCTATGCTCCCAACTTATGCTCCTCAAATCCTGTCTTGCAGCATCATATTTACCCTTCCCCCAATTGTAAAACCTACCCTGTTGCACGCACCTATCTCTCTCCATAACCAAGGTGAAAGTCACAGAATTGTGGTCACCATCACCAAAAAGCTCACCCACTAACAAGCCCGTCACTTGTCCTGGTTCGTTACCAAGTACCAAATCCAATATGGCCTCCCCTCTGGTCGGACAATCTACATACTGAGTTAGAAAAGCTTTCTGGACACACTGCACAAACACCGCCCCGTCCAATCTACTTGATCTAAAGAGCTTCCAATCAATATTTGTGAAGTTGAAATTGCCCATGATTACTACCCTGTGGCTTCTGCACCTTTCCAAACATTTACTATTGAAATTTCCAGTCTAAATATTTGTCCTATGTAGATAGTTCTTTTTTGCTCTTTATTGATAAAACAATCAATTATTCCAAACACATGTCATTTTGTTCCGACTGAAATCTGTAATCAGCAAAATAAGATTTGAAACAGAACTTCCAAAACAAAGCAATCAAAGATGATGGTTCAGATTACGGGTCATTTGCTTCCACAGAATTGTTAAATATCTGACTAAGAACTCCAGCAACTGCAAGAAGAGGATAGGAAACATCTTCCAACTGACGGAGTATTGTTGGTTCACCCATTTTTCTGTGAACTGGGAGGTTTCCCTACTGGTGCCCCAGGTAATAGCTGTGCTTGATGACATGAAGCATTCAGAGGAGCCTCGTACTCATAGAGGGAAAAGTACGGAGAGATGACCGATACCTCATTGTGCATATCAATCACAGGTCATTGAGCACACAAGTGGAGACAATTCTGTGCAACTCATAAAATAAACTACAATTAATTGGAACATGTCTGCCTCAAAGGATGATATTCCATTGATAATATTGTTTAATCTGACCCTCTTCAAGCAATGTTATTCATCCAAGTCACATAAATAGTTTAAACCATAAAATTGAAATTTCTTTTGGCCATTTCTTTCCAACGCAACATTGGAAGTCAGTAATTTTGAGGCAAGGTTCATCTATAGATCCCTGCAGAGTCTATGTTTTCCCTACAGTGTGGAAACAGGTCCTTTGTCCAACAAGTCCACACCGACCCTCTGAAGACTATTCCACCCAAACCCATTACCCTATTACTCCACACTTAGCCCTAGCGAATACATCCCTGAACACTATGGGCCAATTCACCTAACCTGCACATCTTTGGATTCTGGGAGGAAACTGGAGCACACAGAGGAAACCCACACAGACATGGGGAGAATGTGCAAACTACACACAGAGTGCCATCCGACTATGGATTCGAGCCCAGGTCCCTGGTGCTGTGAGGCAGCAGTGCAGCAGTTTAGTTTAGTTGCCAAAAGTATTTCAAACACAAAAGTTAAAAATATTGTTCATGAACAATTGAAAATTGAGACGCCTTATTCTTAAGAATATAAATTTCTTGAAACCCCTATTTGAGGTTCATGTTTCTAGAATACCCTTTAGTTTTAGGAATTAAACTTTAACAGGAGAAAATGAGCCAAATACAGCTCAGGCTGATGAGAATCTCTTACATTGAAAATGTATGTTGCTTTGAGAGAAGAGAAAGTGAGGACTGTAGATGCTGGATTTCAGAGCTGAAAATGTGTTGCTGGAAAGGCGCAGAAGGTCAGGCAGCATCCAAGGAGCAGGAGAATCGACGTTTCGGGCATGAGCCTGAAGAAGGGCTCATGCCCGAAACGTCGATTCTCCTGCTCCTTGGATGCTGCCTGACCTGCTGCGCCTTTCCAGCAACACATTTTCAGCTCTGAAATCCAGCATCTACAGTCCTCACTTTCTCTTCTCTCAAAGCAACACATTTTCAGTTTAAGAGGAGAGAGACAATATAAGAAACAGGAAGTTGGCTTGCTGTGTTGGAGCGATGGTGTTGAATCATATATTTTGCAGAGTATGTTTGACAGGGTCTATGTAAGTTTGTTCTGGAGTGAGCTGTGTACTCACACACTATATTACAGCACTTCTCAGCTTCTCGCACATTAATGTGGGAGTAGGACACCAGCTCTGATGGAAAAGGCAGGGTGAAAGTTTTCACCCACCACAGGGACTTCCAGCTATAGGCGTGGTTGAATTCTTTGGCATGATATTAAAGGGGCACCCAGGTAGGCCTTCTGTAAACCAAGACCCTCACTCGGCTTGTGCTGGGTCTCTCTGAGTCTCCTCGGAGATATCTCAGAGCAGAGAGAAAGTGGGCCTTCAGCTCAGTAACACTTGACAGGAGCTTCTCCTCCATCTGGGATGGAAGGGATGTCCACTTCCTGGGGATTGGAACCTGTCGCCATCCTGACTGTCGGAAGCCCAGGATATAGATGAGTCTCCATGGCTGGCACAAGAGGGCCTGGCTCCAGAACCACTAGAGGGTGAATGATCTGCTGCCCTCTGCCAGGGTATATGCCAGTGCCCATTCACGACAATGTCACCCTCATAGGGACATGAGGCATTGCATGTTTACAGCTGATGGACTGTCACCCAGGGGATAGGACGGCAGGCATCTCCATCACAAGCTTCATGCACTGTCACTCCATGGGAGCTACCAATGATGCACAACTGGTAGCTCTCTCTCAAGAAACAATAAAGATGGGAAATGATCAAGAGCATTCATCAGGTTAGGCACCATTGGCTCCCTCGTCTTCCATCATAATTTGGTGAAATTAAAAATTAGCAAGGAGTTGGGGTTGGAGAAGGGCTGTACCCAAAAAAGCTTACTTCGGTCTCAGATACAAATGGCATAACTTACACTTGAGCCTTTTTCCAGCTGCTCTCTGTCTCTCTCTCTCTCGCTCTCTCTATCTCGCTCGGTCTCTCTCTCTCAATGTCTCTCTCTCTCTCTCACACACACACACATACACACACAAAGCAAAAGCACCATTTCATTGAAGCCTGAACTGTTCAGATATCCTGTTCAGATATTCAGATATCTTATTGGTACGGCAGTGGAGATTGCCAGCTATAGGCATGGTCATCTAAATCTGTCATCATGAATACTTTGGGCTGGGTGGCTGGATCTTGGGGAGATTGCACCAGCTGACCCTGACAGAAGTTACCACATAGTGCTTGTGAGTCTGTGACTTGTTGTGATTGGAATCAGGGTCATCTGATGGGAATGTTGAATACTCACCACGGGAGTCTTGGAAGTCAAACTGTTTGGGATATTGACCTGGTGGAACCATAGTTGAATCTCAATGACACTGCCATTAGACAGGGGAATCTGCACCATTGGTGAACTGGTTGCTCTGTGTCCAGAACTCTGTCACAAAAAGGCTGGGGAAATGAAGGTGTGTGTGGACTCATGCACAGGCAACAGACAGAGCCAAAGATGTGAGAGTGTCTTCACGTGGTTTGTGGAACAGCAAATCACCCTCCATTTCATCTCCTGCTTTTTTTGATGCTAGGGTGTTGAGTCTCCTCACCTCAATGGCAGTTGCCAGTGTCTTGGAAACAGCCTGTCGCCCAACAGGGTGGAGAAACCAAGGTCAGGTTTGGTCCATATGGTAAATTGCAGACCATCCAGAGAGTGTGCAACAGGAGAGAACATCCCTCCCTATGTCAAGTTGTTCATTGTTAATGGGGCCAGAAACAGTGGAGGAAGAGTCACACTCTCTCCTACAGCTGAAAGGAGTTGTCACAATCCGGAGCACTGCCATGGAAAATTCTATTGGGATATTCACAGATCCAGCAGGATGTCTGGGAGCAACTGATTGTGGAAAGGCAAGTAGTCTGGGGTGGCATAGTGGCTCAGTGGTTAGCACTGCTGCCTCACAGCACCAGGAAACCAGTTCGATTCCTGCCTCAGACAACTGTGTGTGTGGAGTTTGTACATTCTCCCCTTATCTGCGTGAGTTTCCTCCAGACACTCCGGTTTCCTCCCCTCGTGCAAAGATGTACAGGTTAGGTGGATTGGCAATGGTTAACTGCCGATAGTGCCAAGGGATGTGCAGGCTCGGTGGATTGGCCATAGGAAATGCATGGTTACAGGGATAGGAAAGGAGAAGGGTCTGGTCTGGGTGGGATGCACATCAGGGCGTTAGTATGGACCCAATGGGCTGAATGGCCTGCTTCCACAGATTCTATGATGAAACTTACTTCGATCATGCTGGAGCATTCTCTGCTGCTTAGTTTGTAAGAGAACTGCACCCCACAGGATTGCTGTCTGTATGGACACAGGATCACTGCTCAGACTGCACAGTATTTGCGTTGCAGTACTCAAGTGAATGGGTGATGGACTGAGCTTCAAATTCACAAGGGACAGGGTGAATCCATGACCACACAGTCTCGCACCACCAGAACACCAAGTTTAAGCCTTTTCTCCTGGGTTGTATACAGGGTGGGTATGCTGCTTTGTTTCTTTAAGGAGAGTCGATGACCATCCAGGGATGATAGTCTGGGCGGGAAAGTGTCATGTCTTTAGTTAATGAAGGTGCAGATTGTGTCATTTGGAAGCTTGTGCTGAAAGAATCTATCATTCCCATGTCTCATTGTGCAGATGACTGATGGTAACTGTGTCCATGTGGCCTGCCTCCAATTTGCAATGAATGAAGACTCTCAAAAGCACCTTGTCAGCTCCCATCGAATATCTCAAGCTGCTGCTTCTTCCAGTGAAGAGCAGACTGAGCATGATCATATCTAATGGATGACTTGAAAAGAGTAGGATTGAGCACCGGTCCACCATGAGTGGTCAGTTTTGTCAACATTGGGAAGGAAAGTACGAAGCTGAGGGCAATCATCCTGGAGGGACGATCTCCAATTGAAATGAAATTGGAAATTGAACGCAGAAAGTGCTGCAGAAACATGTGTAAATATTTGGAGAAACACTGCAACCAAAGTGAGAGATAGAAAAATGGCTCGGATTTTATTTGACTTACTTCAATCATTTCAGTAACTTACCAACTGTAGTGAATGGGTATTTGACTGCATTCTTCAGCTGCTCTCTGAATTTAGTCTGGGTCACTGCATAGATACAGGTGTTGGTGCAGGTACTCAAAAGCTGCAGCATGTAGCCTGATTGTTCAGTGATATACGCAGGATCATGGGGACCTGAAAAATCATAAGTGTTTGAAATGTGTCCATAAAGGAAAAATACAACATTGGTCATCCATAACAGTATAAAACTGCCTGAGATGGTGAAGAGTAAAATGATGGATTTCCTGCGGCTCTCCATCTCGGGGTCAGTGTGATTCTCTCTCTTGCTGTGATCTAGGAGGTTCCTGCGGATTCTGCTGGTCACTAAAATGTGTCTGACAGTCAGAGCATTGAGCAGTAAAATCAGGATGAATGGGAGGAAAGGAGTTAAAATAATGCTGACACTATGAAATGCAACCCACAAAGTTTCAGTGTAAAATCTCTGTGATGGGACACCTCCCCAGGGTATATTGTCGATGACATATTCAGGTTCATATACAAAGTACCAAGGGATATTTTTCAAACAAAACAGTACACTTACTGTTTTTATAACCACACCTGCAGTTCTCTCTGTGCAATATCTTGTTCTCATCTTCTGACAACATATTACAATAAGTCTGTCAAAGGTGAAGGAGACAGTTAACCAGACAGAAATATCTGTGGCTAAATAAAGCAGGACATGTAAGACAGAGCGTGCAGGAGTGGTCTCCAGGTAGGAACCTGGAAAATGAAATGGTATAACTGTAAACAGTATCACATCAGTACAAATGACCAGTAGATCAGAAACTGCCATAGCTACCAGGTAATGGGTGATACACTCGGAGAGTCCACATTTCCCTCGTGACAGGATCAGAATAGCCACTGAGTTAACTGAAAAGCAAATGGGGATATGAAAGAAATTATGGATTGCAATCTCAGATAGCATGTGCATTACATCAGTTCGCAAGCAGAATAGGAGTATATCTTTTAGTAACAAGAACCTCCTCTATCATTCAAGTGAATTATTTTGAGTTTATTTACCTGCCTTGGTTCTGCTTTGAGTCATTATTGCTACCTTAGCATTGAGATGCTGGTCTAAGTATCTTGATCTATGACTGTCCTTGAGGTTGCTTGCTCCCTATTTATATGCAAGGCACTGCAACTCCTTATGTTCCCTAACACTCCTTTATTTACACCTGTACATGCGTGATTATTGAAAAGAGTTATCTTGCACAGCTTCCAATACATCCCTCTTCACATGCTCATTCCAGACTGGTCTTATAATGGTGTCAGAATCATGGGGTCAGTTATATCATCATCACGTACCTGGATGTCATGATAGATAGTTTTAATCAAACTGTTCAGAGTGGTGAGGACACATATCCTGGTACAAAGAGGGGGCAGCAACCTGGTACAAAGCACAGAGAGTGGTCCAGTGGGGAACATGGCAACAGCCAGCAAGCTGACCACATGGAGACCCCCTGCACTGGTCAGCTGTGGAAAGCTCTTGGAGAGGGACTGTGATGTTTGGCTTTTTAACTTGTTTCTTGTTTTTCTGATCTATACTGTGTATAGCTATAATGTTTTCTTCATTTCTCTATTCTGTAACTAGGGGTTATACCTAGATACTGTGCACCTGAGATTGTGCCATGTGTTGGTGACATCATTACACTGTGACCAATCTTGTCACTGAACAACCTGTACCCAGGTACCTTTGTATCTAAGATGGTGCTGTAAGTGATGATTTATAAACTTTTCACTGGACTCTTGTGACAATAAAGCTTAGTTGTTCATTCATTCATTCATACATACATACATAGAGTTATCAAAGAGGTAGGATAATCTGAACCCAGAGTTGTTTAATTGATTTATATTGTCTGCAGATATCTTTGAGTTCTCTGTTTTTCACTGAGTGTTGCCTTCTAACAGGTCAAGAGAGAAATGCAAACAGAGAGAGAGGGAGAGAGAGAAAGCATACTTTCTAGTTCTGCTGTTGGAATTGATCAGTTTTCTGCTGCTCTGCCTGAAATGGAGTTCAATTGTCTATTGCAATGTCTGGCTCCAAACTGGAAAAATATGCTGGCAACTTTCATCGCATTTTGTGAAACTTCCTGAAAGGTGTAAAAAGAACAGTAGATAGAGGTCTGAGTGACTATTTCAGTCCATTAGAAAATATGCCAATTTCACTTCAGACTGGGTCTTCTTTATTGATGGGTTCACATATGATCATATGATCACTGCAGCCACCTTCAGTCAATGTTTCTTTTCTTTTGAAACCATTTTAATTCAAGAATATGAATTTAAAATCCAGGTATTTTAACCATATGATGGAAGTTCATTTTTTCAGCTATTGCAATGCTTCCATACCATGAATATGGACTTTTCTTAATTTTGTTGATGGTGACAGTTCTGTTACAATATAAACATGAAATATGAGAAACCAGCACAAAACTTGAGATGACAACACACACTCATTCTGCATTCACTCTCTTTATCCATTTCTAATGTCAAAGGTTGCCATATGATTGGCAATTAGACTAGTTCCCTCAGCCATACAATATTTCTGAGTTTTAACCCTTCACTGCCCAATTCTATCATTCATATTTATAGCTCATAGAATCATCCAATGGAGAAGAGGCCCTTTGGCCCATTGAGCCTGCACCAGCTAACAACAATCAACATCTACACCGATCCCCCTTTCCAGCACTTGACTCACAGCCTTTAATGCTATGACAGTTTAAGTGCTCATTCAAATACTTTTTAAAGGTTGTGAGGTTTCCACCTCAAGTATCCACCGAGGCAGTGGGTTCCAGATTTCCACCACCCTCTGGGTGAAAAACATTTTTCCTCAAATCTCCTCTAAACCTCTTGCCTTTCACTTCAAAATGATTCCCCCTTGTTACTGACCCTTTAACTAAAAGAAAACAGTTACTTTCTGTTCACCCTGTCCATGCCCATCATAATCTCTCCATCTCACCCTGGTCTCCTCTTAGCCCTCTTTGCTCTAATACCTTATCCTGCCTTAACCTACTTGGTGTAAGTAATCTGTCCTTACCTGGTCTGCTTCAACTTCCAGATACCAGACTCTCTGAGATGATGGAGTTAGATCAGAACTATTAGCCAGGTTGGTTGCCAGTTTATTTCGAGTCTTAGCTATGACACTGCATGCTTTTTGGTAACAGATTCACACCAACAATTGATATTGAAACTAAACATTTATTATGGGATTAGCAAATATGTGAACAATTACATTTTGTTGTTTGTTACTTAAATAATTGAATCATTCAGAATGCTTTTTAAGAAAACTTTTGCCATTGATTATAATTAAGATCTGTAATCACCAAAATGATGTTTTAAACAGAACTTTTAAAGAAAACAAAAGTCAGAGGTAACATGGTTAAAATACAAGTCTTTGAAATTGTTAAATGTCTTACCAAGAACTCCAACAACTGCAAGAAAGGGGTAGTAAACATCTTCCAACTGATGGAGTATTGTTGGTTCACGCATTTTTCTGTGAATTTAAAGGTTTTCCTGCTGATGCCCCAGATAATAGCTTTGCCTGATGACATGAAGCATTCAGAGGAGCCTCGTACTTATAGATGGCAAGGTACAGAGAGAGATGAGAAATCCCTCATTGTTCATATCAATCACAGGTCATTGAACAAACAAGTAGAGACAATAATGCAAAAATCTCCCCATAAAATTCCTAAAATAAACTATCATTAATTGGAACATGCACTGCCTCAAAGCATGATATACTGTTGAAGAAAGTAGTTGAATATAAACCAGTTAGAGGAATATTACTGATTAATTTAACATAGGTAATTTCATCTGTCATTTGCACATTTTCTACAGCTGTTTCTGTTCCACGTAATAATAAACTCAGTCATTTTAGACAGCATTTACTTCAGTTACTCAATGTATTTGATGCACAGAATGCTTTTCAGAAGTTGTTGATAAAGGGGTCGCTTGGAAAATTGGGCTAAATAATTTAATGGAGCTCATGATTCAATGGCAGCAAGTCATGTGACCTTGGAAAAACAGCCAAGAAAAGGTTTTAGAGAGATAAGAGATTGGGTTTGTTGCTCTTACTTATTAGAGAACCTAGATTTGGAAGAGTTTGTGAGGTCCTAACCTGATGACTACCTAGTAAACTGATCCAATCTTGGTTTCTGCTTCAAAAACTGAGGGAGGCACAAGAAAGAAGCCCCCCTCAAAGCTTATAGTGAAAGCTGCATGTCTCTTTCTCCCTCTCTTAGTTGAAATGATTGAATACCAGATCAAGTTTTCACATCATTATATTTTAACTACCATTTAAACACTGAAAAGCTGAACCATGACCACTTTCCAAATGTTTGAAAGCAATTTGATTTCCAGCCAAATTGAAGCTTGCTTAGAAAATATTACATCAACTGGTGGCTGTCAACAATTCGATGTTATCAACAGGAAAGCTGGTGAACCCTGTGATTTCACCAAATTTTCTATCTTTTGCTTTTCAGATCATTGTCTATTAAGGTGTTCTCATTAGTCAGTTTGAAAGCATCTTTGCTGCAGAGTCTGTGTTTTGGTTTATGTTTTGTGAGTGTGGCTGCCTGTTTGGATTGAAAGGGAATATAGGTGTCATTCTGGAGCCTAGCTTAGAAGTTGACCAGTTTTGCACTTGGCCTTAGCTATCAGTTTTATTTTATAGTATGCAGATTATTCCTGAGTTTATTGAACAAACTGAGTTCTTTTATTCTGGAGAGGAGTATCAATTGGGACTTAATTGGTCTTTTGAATAAGTAAATCAATGTGTTTAGTGTGACTCAATGGAGAACTGAGGCAAGCTAACAAACACATTCCTCCTGTCACGCCACAATACTATCATAACTCTTCTGAATATTTTGCTCAGTGTGCACCCATTCTGGTTTCCCCGATCCGAATGGGAAATGTTGCCATGAGTTTTCCTCTCATCCTTCTAAAATCCAGTGAATACAAACCCAGTAAATCCAATGTCTCTTTCTCTGACAAAGCTGCCATCGCAGGGATCAGACTGATAAACGTTTGCTTCACATCCTCTCTGGCATGTGAGGAGTCATAAAAGGGCAGCATGGTGGCTCAGTGGTTAGTACTGTTGCCTCACAGAACCAGGGACCCTGGTTCAATTCCTTCTTCTGTCTGTGTGGAGTTTGCACATTCTCCTTGTGTCTGCGTGGGTTTCCTCCAGGTGCTCTGGTATCCTCCCACAACCCAAAGATGTGTAAGTTAGGTGAAGTGGCCATGCTACTTTGTCCCATAGTGTGCAGGGATGTGTAGGTTAGGTGCATTGGTTATGGGAAATGTAGAATAATAGGTGTAGGTGAATGGGTCTGGGTGGGATAAGTTTTGGAGAGTTGGTATGGACCTGTTGGGCCAAATGGCCTGTTTCCAAACTGTCGGGATTGTAATTCTGCATGTAATGCCTCAGGTGTGGTCTGACTCAGACCCTGTACAGCTGCAGTAAAACATTCTTGTTCCTATTCTCAAACCCTCTTGCAGTGAAAACCAATCTTATAATTTGTCTTCCTAACAGCCTGCTGCATCTGCACGCTTGCTTTCAGTGACCAGTGTACGAAGATATGGGATCCTTTTGTACGTCAACATTTCCCAGTCTATCATCATTTACAATATGCTCTGCCATATGCTGTTCCTGCTGAAGTGGGAAGCTTCATATTCATCTGCCATGTATTTGACCACTCACTTGTCTCAATTACCCTGAAGACTCTTTCTGTCTTCCTCACCACTCACACTCCCAGTCCCACCTAGTTGTATGTTGTCAACAAATATGAAAATATCACATTTGTTTCCCTATTCCAGATCATTGATAATATATTGTGAATGGCTAGAATCCATGCACTGATCCCTGTGGTACCTCACTTGCCATCACCATCCAACCTGAAAACAACCTATTTAGTCCAACTCTTGATCCCCACCTGTTAACCAGTTCTCAATCCATACCAGTATATTTTCACTATTAACATGTGATTTAACTTTGAACAATCACCTCTTATTTGAGGCATTTCCAAACACTTTATGAAAATCTAAACATAACATCCACTGGTTCTCCCTCATCAATTCTATTCTTTGAATCCTCAAAACAGAGGAGAGTAAGTTTGCCAAACATGATTTCCCTTCCATAAATACATGTTAGCTTTGTGAAATCCAATTAGTATTTTCTAAGCTTCGTGTTTTGATGTCCCCTATAGTCGAATCCAGCATTTTCTCTGCTCCTGATGTCAGGCTGACTAGTTCTGTAATTGTCTGGTTTCTCTCTCCCTCCTTTTTTAAAACAGTGATGTTACATTTTGTCACTTTCCAAGCTGCTGGGAATGGAAACCTTGAGAATTTTGTAAAATGTTCATTAATACATCCTCTACTTCCATGACCATTACCTTTAGTGCTCTGGGATAGAGAATATCATATCCCGGGGATTTATCAGATTTCATTGTCATTAATTTCTTCAGCACTTCTTTTTCTTTTATTTGTACTAATTTCCTTCAATTACTTCTTCACAATAATCACTTTCTTCCAAAGCATTTGCAGGAAGCATTTTGTGTGTCTTTTTCTATTAATACCGCACTAAAGGAACTGTTTGATTGGTCTCCAATTTTTCTGTGTTTTCTATTTTCAATTCTCCTATTTTAGATCATAAAGGGACTTACATTTGTTTTAACTCATCGTTTTGCTTGACAGAATTATGAAAGCTCGTCCAACTTGGTTTTTTATTTCTCTACATTTACATTCGCATTCCATCTTTACCCTATCAATCACCTATTGGTCTGCCTTTGTTAAATTCTAAACTCATCCCAATCAATAGGCTTGCTTTTTTTTGAAACTGTATCTGACTGCATTTTCCTGCTGTGTTCCTTTGTCTGAAAGGCTTAGATAACTGATACAATATCTTTAGCCCTGGTTCTTTGACATTCTTATTCAGTTACTTTGGTACTCCTGCTCTGTTTACTGCTGCTCTGTGTTTCTGCTGCCTTCCACTTTTACTTCTTACTTTTCCATCTTTTATTTCTATCTATGGTTCCCTCCTTTTTGTCCTCCCTCTCAGGTTCATGACTTCCTTATTGAAACCCTCTGTTCCCCACACCCTACAATGTTAGTTTTCTTTTATTCATTCAGAGGATGAAGGTGTCACTGAATGGCCAGCATTCATTGTCCAACTCGAATTTCTCACTAGCCAGTTAAGAGTCAGCTGCCTCACTGTGGTCTGACCATGGACATCATCAGACACTTTTTTTATGAATTCCCGAGCTCGGCTACAGGTCACCATCCAGTGGGGTTGTAACCTGCCCATCTTGTACATATCCCATTTTCCCTGCAATTACTCTGAATATGTCAAGACCCTAAATGTATCCCTTCTACACTGTGGGATAGTGTTCGAATAACAACCAAACTTGGTAAGTGGTAAAAATAGCCTCTTTATTCAGCATCCACAGTAGCACAGTCCGAAGCGGAAATGGAATCCCAAGGACAATTCTTACAGCAGCCTCTTTATACACGATTGTTACATATATTAAAGTTCTATCATTATGGTGTTAGATAGGTGTATCTATTGTACACAAACATTTGTAAGCAAGAGAATGTTTAAATATTTGCTAACGCTGCCTGCTCCTCCTGATAATATTATCACTGTCTGTCCAGCCAGCTTGCAGAATTAAGTATCACTGTCTGTCCAGCCAGCTTGCAGAATTAAGAACACCTGGCAAGACGTTATGTTTTCAGATGTTCACTGCAACAAATGGACTAAAATTAATATTGTCTACACATTCCTGTGCAGGCACATAATACACTAGATTACAATAAAGGCATTGTCTCTCAATTTTCATCACTGAAACCCTACATTATGTTCATTCTTTATGCAGCCTTCTTTCCAAAAATGTTGACTTGGACTTCATAGAGTCATAAAAGTCATAGAGATTTGCAGTAGAGAAACAGACTTTTTGGTCCAAATCACCAATGCCAACCAGATATCCTTAATTAACCCAGTCTCATTTGCCAGCATTTAGCCCATATCCTTCTAAACTCTGCCTGTTCATATACCTATCCATCTACTTCAAAATGTGGCAATTATAACAACACGTAGGCGGCACGGTGGCACAGTGGTTAGCACTGTTGCCTCACAGCGCCAGAGACCCGGGTTCAATTCCCGACTCAGGCGACTGTCTGTGTGGAGTTTGCACATTTTCCCCGTGTCTGCGTGGGTTTCCTCCGGGTGCTCCGGTTTCCTCCCACAGTCTAAAGATGTGCAGGTCAGGCGAATTGGCCATGCTAAATTGCCCATAGTGTTAGGTAATGGGGTAAATGTAGGGGTATGGGTGGGTTACGCTTCGGCGGGTCGGTGTGGACTTGTTGGGCCGAAGGGCCTGTTTCCACACTGTAAGTAATCTAATCTAACATCAACCGTTCTTCTGTCAGCTCATTTAATACAAGCGCCACCCTCTGCACGAAAAGGATGACACTTAGGACTCTTGTAAATTTTTCCCCTCATACCTTAGACCTATGCCCTCTAGTCTTGGGCTCTCCACCCCTGGAAGAAAGACCTTGGCTATTCATCCTATCCAATGCCCCTCATGGTTTTATAATCCTCGATAAGGTCACCCTACAGCCTCCAATGCTCTAGGGAAAACAACGCCAGCCTATTCACCCTCTCCCTATAGCTCAAACCTCCAAACCTCCAACCCTGGTAACATTCTTGTAATCTTTTCTGAACTGTTTCAAGTTTAACAACATCTTTCCTATAGCAGGGAGACCAGAACTGAATGCAGTATTCTAAAAGTGGGCGAACTAATGTCCTGTACAGCTGCAACATGACCTCCCAACTCTGAAACTGAATGCACTGACCAATGCTCCAAATGCACCAAATGCCCAAATGCCTTCTTCATTATCCTGTCTACCTGCCACTCCACCTTCAAGGAAATATGAACCTGAAGCTCAAGGTCTCTTTGTTTGGCACTCTTCAGGACACTATCTTTAAGTGTTCAAGTCCTACATTGATCTGCGTTTTAAAAATACAACACCTCACATTTATCTAAATTAAAATACATCTGCCACTCCTCGGCCTATCGGCCCATCTGATCAAGTCTGAGATAAACTATCTTATTGTCCACTACACCATTAATTTTGTTGTAATCTGCTAATTTACTCATCATTCCTCCGATGCTCATCTCAATATAATGTATAAATAAATGATAAAAAGCAGTGGACTCAGCACTATTGCTTGTGGAACAGCACTGGTCCCTGACCTCCAGGCCGAAAGACAAGCCTCTACCGTCCCATCACCCTCTGTCTCCTACCTTCAAGCCAATTTTGTATCTAACTGGCTAGGTTTCCCAGGATTCCACGTGAGCTAACCTTGCTAACCAATCTATCATATGGTACCTTGTTGTACTCCTTACTGAAGTCTACATTGACAATGTCCACTGCTCTGCCTTCATCAATATTCTTTGCTACTTCTTTTAAAAGGTCAATCAAGTTAGGGAGACACGATTTCCCACAGACAAACCCATGTTGACTATTCCTAATGAATCCTTGCCTTTCCAAATATATGCAAGTCCTGTCCCTCAGAAACCCCTCGAACAACATACCCACCACTGGCGTCAGGCTGACCGGTCTACAGTTCCATGGCTTTTCCTTACCACCTTCCTTAAATAATGGCACCACTTTAGCTGCCCTCCAGTCATCCAGCACCTCACCTGTGGCTGTCAATGATACAAACATCTCAGCAAGGGGTCCAGCAATCACTTCGCTAGCTTCACATAAAGTTCTGGAATACACCTGATCAGGTCCCAGAGATTATTTTACATTTATATGTTTTAAGATGTCCATCAGCACCTGCTCTGTAATATGATGCCAAGGTATTACTCTTTATTTATCCAAATTCATTAGTTTCCATATCCTTCTTCACAGTAAATACTGACACAAAATACTCATTTAGTACCTCACCCATCTCCTGCAGTTCTGCACACAGATGGCCTTGTTAATCTTTAAGGGTCCGACTCTCTCCAGAGTTACTCTTTTTCCCTTCATGTGTTTGGAGAATCTCCTTAACCCTACTTGCCAAAGCTAGCACATGTCCCCTTTCCCCCTCCTGATTTCCTTCTTGAGTATACTCCGACTGCCCCTACACTCCACGAGGGACTCACTCGATCCTGTCTGTCTATACCTGCCATATGCCTCCTTCTTTTTCTTGACCAGAGCATCAATTTCTCCAGGCATCCAGTATTCCCTACCCCAACCAGTCTTGCGCTTTACACTAACAGGAACAGATTGCCTTTGGACTCTCCTTATTTCATTTTTGAAGTCCTTCTACTTTTTAATAGTCCCTTTACCTGCAATCAGCCTCTCCCAATCAGCTTGTGAAAATTTTTGCCAAAAATTGTTAAAATTGGCTTTACTCCAATTTAGAATTTTAAATTTTGGATCAGGTCTATCCTTTTCCATAACTATCTCAAAACTAGGAGAATTATGATCACTGATCCCAAAGTACTCCGCACTCACTTGCTCTGACTAACTTCCCAAAAGACGATCAAATCTTGCCCCTTCTCCAGTAGATACACCTACATCTTGAATAAGAAAATTATCTTGTGCACACTCCCCATACAAGCCCTTAACACCATGATAGCCCCATCTATGTTTGGAACTTTAAAATCCCCCACCATTACTGCCTCAGCGTTCTTACAGATGTTGGCGATCTCCTTACAAATTTGCTTCTCAGTTTCCTGCTGACTATTGTGGGGCTTATGTACAATCCCAATAAGAAGATTTTTTTATGCACACTCCCCATGCAAGCCCTTAACATCATGATAGCCCCATCTATGTTTGGAACATTAAAATCCCCACCATTACTATCTTAGCATTCTTACAGATATCTGAGATCTCCTTACAAATTTGCTTCTCAATTTCCTGCTGACTTTTGTGGGGCTTATAGTACAATCCCAATAAGTTCTACCCAGATAACTTCACTGGGCGCATTCCCAGGAATATCTTCTTTCATCTCCCAGGTTTAACAGGGTCTCTTCTCTCTGCCACAACTGGGTGAATCTTCCAGTGACTTTTGACCAAGTCCTCTTCACTTAACCCTTTGAATGTAATCCATTGCCCTTCCAATAGGAAAATATCCTCAGTGAATCTGTGGTCTCTAATGCTTCACAAGCCTTTTTCTCTGAATGTGTAATCTGCGCTCATTGGTTTTCTGCTTGGTGATTGACCTGGAAATAGTCCCTTTGTCCAGTTCCACCAAACTGGAGCTCTGGTGGGGCATCTTCATTTAACTCTCTCAGCCTGACTCTGATAGTATGTGCTCCTGGGCAAAACCAAGACCAGCTCCCCCTTTCTCGGTGTCAATATGATTCTAGTTGATGTTCATCATCGGCAATTTGGAGGTCAGAGTGATACCTATGTTGATAGTCATTGGTTTTATATTTCAGTTTGTTTTTAAGAAACATGAGTTTATTCTACAAAATGTGTAAAATACAAATCTGCACATTTGTGAGGAGATTTAGGAGGCACTTAGCATAAACAGCAGCATCCTTTACAGTAATTCAATTGTAACTCTTTACTCTTCCCAGCCTTTCCCCTTGGACTGCTGAAGCAGCTTCAGTCCCCTTTCTAGCATTGCTAGCCGGGAAACCTATTTCCAATTCTGACAGCTTGGAGGGTGCAGCCAAATCCTACAGATTAGAGATTCCAGCAAACAATACTCTCACAGTCTGGAGATTGCTACAAACTGTAACGCCACAGCCTGGAGATTGCGACAAACGGTAATCCCACAGCCTGGAGATTGCTACAAACTGTACTCTCTCAGTCTGGAGATTGCTTCAAACTGTACTCTCACAGCCTGGAGATTGCTACAAACTGTACTCCCACAGCCTGGAGATTGCTACAAACGGTAATCCCACAGCCCGGAGATTGCTACAAACTGTACTCTCTCAGTCTGGAGATTGCTTCAAACTGTACTCTCACAGCCTGGAGATTGCTACAAACTGTACTCCCAAAGCCTGGAGATTGCTACAAACTGTACTCCCACAGCCTGGAGATTGCTACAAACTGTACTCTCACAGCTTGGAGATTGCTACAAACTGTACTCCTCAGTCTTGAGATTGCTACAAACTGAACTCTCAGCCTGGAGATTGCTACAAACTGTACTCCCACACTCTGGAGATTGCTACAAACTGTAGTCCGACTGCCTGGAGATTGCTACAAACTGTACTCCCACAGCCCGAAGATTGCTACAAACTGTACACCAACAGCCTGGAGATTGCTACAAACTGTACACCAACAGCCTGGAGATTGCTACAAACGGTACTCTCACAGCCTGGAGATTGCTACAAACTGTACTCTTACAGCCTGGAGATTGCTACAAACTGTAGTCCCACTGTCTGATAAAATATTCTCATCTCATTCTCCTATTGCTACATTTCTTAATATTAACTCCTGCTGGTTAGGAGTATACAGGAGCTTAATAATGCAAGAATGCTTCAATCGCAAGGCCATGACAAACTGTATGATTGCAGTCATAGAGTTATGGAGTTATACAGCATGAAAACAAATGCTTTGGTTCAAGTTGTTCATGCCAATGAGACATCATAAATTAATCTAGTCCAATTTGCCAGCATTTGTTATTCCCCTAAACCCTTCCTATTCATGTCCCCATCCGAATGCCTTTTAAATGTTGTTATTGTACCAGCCTCCACCACTTCCTCTGGCAACACCTTCCATACACACACCACCCTCTGGGTGAAAACATTACCCTTTCCTCTCTCATCTTCAACCTCTACCCTCTAGTTTTGGACTCCCCTACCCAGGGAAAAAGACCTTAGCTATTCACCATATCCATCATAACTTTATAAACATCTGTAAGGGCACACCTCAACATTCAATGCTCCAGTGAAAATAGCCCCAGCCTATTCAGCCTCTCCCTATAGCGTAAACCCTACAGTCCCAGCAACATCCTTGTAAATCTTTTCTGGATCTTTTCAAGTTTAACAACATCTTTCCGACAGCAGACAGACTAGAATTGAATGCACTTTACCAAAAGTGGCCTCACCAATATCATGTACAGCCACAACGTGGCATCCCAACTCCTGTACTTCACTGCTTTATAGACTCCAATAAACCAAATGAGTTTCAATTGGTGTACTGTCCAGCTGTAATATGTCACTCCTTTCTATTCCAGCCAGACTTTGAAATACATAGCAGCATCCATTATAAAATGTCATGATTTTATATACTTGGTCTTGAGCTTTTCATGATCAATTTCTCTCTGGTTATCTGCATTTCTGAGTTTGACTTCATTGAGAACTCTCATAACCTTCCTTGCCAAATTCCATTTGCCACAGTTCTACCCCTCCTTCTGTCCTTAAGAAATGAATGTCACTTTCCAATTCTCTGCTCCCATCTCATTTAAGTCATTGCTAATTGTAAAAACACAGCTCCCTATTGCAACATCTCAGTAAAAAATGTGAAAAGCTGAGAAACTTGTCAGTTCCACACCTCGTTGCAAAACTTTAACTAATGAAACATAACAATCCACTTGCAACTCTGTATCCAGGTAGGGACCCAGATTTCAAGGGATACAGGTAATGATGACAGAGGTAAGAAATTGTAACTTATGATACTAATGTATAAGGTAATGTCAACCTTGAATTTAACAGACAATGGGACTTACAGAGCTGAGTCACAAAGACCCCACTACTTTGTGAGGAATTATGTGGAACAGGCAAAAGACCTTCCATTTAGATAGCAGCACTCACAACCTCAAGTCAGTCCAAAGTTATTTTCAGCCAGTGCAATGCTGTTTGCACTAAGGTCACTGTTATATCACAGGAAACTGAGCAGCTAATCTGTGCAGATCACAAATAGCAATCTGATAACGGTGTTAGTACCGTGATGGAGAAATATACTGGCAGTCAAGGACCGAAATGATTAGTTAGATCATTTGGCTGTACAGCTGGTCCACAATGTAGACTGATTCAAACAACATGTGTTCAATTCCTGCACCAGCTGAGGTTACCACAAAGGACTCCACCTTCTCAAATCTTCCCCTCACATGAGGTGTGGTGACCCTCAGGTTAAACCACCGCCACTTTTCTCTCTCATGAGACAGCAGCTCTATGATCTGCTAGGATCACATGAGCTTCTGAGCAAGCCCCACTACTCTATGTGGGTCACACCGTGAGCACAAATACTTTGGTTCACTCAACAGAATTGTTCCAAGCAGAACAACTGATAATAAGAGAGACTTTCATCTGGATTTGTTAAAAATCATCAAATCCACATATAGGAAAACAAAACTCACTCTTTAAAACAAATAACAAAACTGGG
>NC_057719.1:85560516-85576534 GCF_004010195.1 Chiloscyllium plagiosum | reverse complement strand
TGTGGATCATTTCAGTTCAATTCAATCTTAAATGTCTGTATCTTTTTAGAATTTGTTCTCCCGATGGTTGTTGGTTTTATTTGACAGGAAGAGTCATTAATACTGACATGGACCATGGTAACTCGATGCTTCCCATCCCGCTCCAAGTTCCTGTTCAGCACGGAAGAGATGTCCCGAACCTTGGCACCAGGTTGAGAACACAGCCTTCAGGACTCTCTGTGTTTGCTGCAGAGAATAATAGTTCCGTCATCCCCCTGACGGCTGTGCTGTCCTCCGCACTGAGAGCAAGGAACTTGTACCAACTGGAGAAGGCATTCGCAAGGTTTCTGAAGGTTTGTAGCTCAGGTTGAGATTTAGTGTGTAGGGTGTAACCTACACCCTACACCCCTGGAGAAGGCAATGGCCAAGGCTACTTGAATCACACTGGTAGCCACCAACTCCCACATAATGCAGATGCTCAGTTATCACTATTCTATTTCATTGAATAATTTGCATGTTAAATATTTTGAGAGCCTATTTCCGAACAGTAAAGACACAGAATCATACAGTGCTGAAGTCAGAACCAACAAAATACTGCTCTCAATCGACATGAGTCCCATTTTCTCGCACTTGGCCAATGGCCTTGTTTGTTAAAGCATTTCAAGTGTTTATCCACATGCTTTGTAAAGGCTGTGAGGTTACCTGCCAGATATAGAACATATAGAACATTACAGCCCTCGATGTTGCACTGACTGTAGAACCAATTTGAAGCCCATCTAACCTACGCTATTCCATTCTCATCCATAAGCCTATCCAGTGACCATTTAAATGCCCTTAAAGTTGGCGAGTCTACTACTGTTGCAAACAGTGCATTCCACGACCCTACTACTCTCTAAGTAAAGAAACTACCTCTGACATCTGTCCTATATCTATCATCCTTCAATTTAAAGCGATGTCCCCTCGTGCTAGCCATCGCCATCTGAGGAAAAAGGCTCTCACTGTCCACCCTATCTAACCCTCTGATTATCTTATATGTCTCAATTAGGTCACCTCTCAACCTTCTCTCTCTCATGAAACAGCCTCGAATCCCTCAGCCTTTCCTCATAAGATCTTCCCTCCATACCAGGCAACAATCTGGTAAATCTCCTCTGAACCCTTTCCAAAGCTTCCACATCCTTCCAATAATGCGGTGACCAGAATTGTACACAATACTGTGGCTGCACGAGAGTTTTGTACAGGTGCAGCATGACCTCATGGTTCCAAAACTCAATCCCTCCCCCAAAAAAACCGAACACACCGTATACTTCCTTAACAACCATATCACCCTGGGTGACTTCAAGGATTTATGTATCTGGACATCGAGATCTCTCTGCTCATCTACTTTACCAAGAGTCTTACATTAGCCCAGTACTCTGCATTCTTGTTACTCCTTCCAAAGTGAATCACTTCACACGTTTCTGCATTAAACTCCATTTGCCACCTCTCAGCCCAGCTCTGCAGCTTATCTATGTCTCTTTGTAACCCAAAACATCCATTGTCACTATCCACAACTCTACTGACCTTAGTGTAATCCACAAATTTACTAACCCATCCTTCTATGCCTTCATTTATAAAAATGGCAAACAGCATTGGACCCAAAACAGATCCTTGTGATACCCCACAAGTAACTGAATTCAAGGATGAATATTTCTAATCACCCACCACCCTCTGTCTTCTTTCAGCTAGCCAATTTCTGATCCAAACTACTAAATCACCATTATTCCCTGCCTCTGTGTTTTGTGCAATAGCCCACCGTGGGGAATCTTATCAAACACCTTATTGAAATCCATATACACCACACCAACCACTTTACCCTCATCCACCTGTTTGGTCATCTTCTCAAAGAACTCAATAAGGTTTGTGAGGCACGACCTACCATTCACAAAACCATCTCTAATCAACTTATTCCTCTCTCGATGATTATAAATCATATCTCTTATAACCCTTTCCAACACTTTACCCACAACGAAGTGAGGCTCACAGGTCTATAATTTCCAGGGTCGTCTCTACTCCCCTTCTTGAACACGGGGACATTTGCTATCCTCCAGTCTTCTGACACTATTCCTGTAGACTATGACGACATAAAGATCAAAGCCAAAGGCTCGACAATCTCCTCCCTGGCTTCCCAGAGAATCCTATGATAAATCCCATCTGAACCAGGGGATTTATCTATTTTACACTTTCCACAATTGCTAACACCTCCTCCGAATGCACCTCAATCCTATCTAGTCTTGCAGCCTGTATCTCGGTATTCTCCTTGACCACATTGTCTTTTTGTAGTGTGAATACTGACGAAAAGTATTCACTTAGCACTTCCTGTATCTCCTCTGATTCTAATCACAATTTCCCACTACTATCCTTGATTGGCCCTAATCTTACTCTTGTCATTCTTTTATTCCTGATATGCCTCTAGAAAGCCTTGGGGTTTTCCTTCATTCCTGATGAAGGTTTTTGCCCGAAATGGCGATTTTCCAGCTCCTCAGATGCTGCCTGATCTTCTGTGCTTTTTCAGCACCACTCTAATCTAGATTCTGATTTCCAACATCAGCAGTCCTTGTTTTTATCTAGTTTTCCTTCATCCAACCTGCTAATGACTTCTCATGTCCCCTCCTGGCTCTTCTTAGCTCTCTCTTTAGGTCTTTCCTGGCTAACCTGTAACTCTCAAGCACCCTAACTGAACCATTACATCTCATTCTGACATAAACCACCTCCTTCCTCTTGACAAGAGATTCAACTTCCTTCGTAAACCATGGCTCCTGCACTTGTTAACTTCCTCCCTGCCTGACAGGTATACACTCAGCAAGGACACAGAGTAGCTGTTCCTTGAATAAGCTCCACATTTCAATTGTACCCATCCCTGCAGTTCCTTTCCCATCCTACGCATTCCAAAATCTTGTCTAATCGTATCATAATTGTCTTTTCCTCCAGTTGTAACTCTGGCCCTGCGGTTTATAACTATCCCTTTCCATCACTCATGTAAACATAACCGAATTGTGGTCACTATCACCAAAGTGCTCTCTACCTCCAAATCTAAGCCGGGTTTATTACACAGTACCAAGTCTAATGTGGCCTCGCCCCTTGTTGGCCTGTCTAAGGACTAAGTCGGAAACCCTCCTGCACACATTGGACAAAAACTGACCCATCTAAAGTACTTGAACTACAGTATTCCCAATCAATATTTGCAAAGTTCAAGTCCCCCATAACAACTACCCTGTCACTCTCGCTCCTGTCGAGGATCATCTTTGCCAGCCTATCCTCTACATCTCTGGAACTATTTGGAGGCCTATAGTAAACTCCCAACAGGGTAACCTTTCCTTTCCTGTTTCCGATCTCAGCCCATACTACCTCAGTAGACGAGTCCTCAAAAGTCCTTTGTGCCACTGTAATACTGTCCTTGACTAACAATGTCACATCTCACCCTCTTATACCATCTTCTCTGTTCTGACTGAAACATCTAAATCCCGGAACCTGCACTAACCATTCCTGTCCTTGCTCTACCCATGTCCCTGAAATGGCCACAGCATCAAAGTCCCAGGTACCAACCCTTGCTGCAAGTTCACCCACCTTATTCTGGATGCTCCTGGTGTCAAAGTAGACACACTTCAAACCGGCTTCTTGCTTGCCTTCTTGCAATCTTGAAATCTATGTTCTGACTGCACTACTCTCAACCTCTCTTATATGGAATTGCAATTTAGGTGCCCATCCCCCCACTGAATTAGTGGAAACCCACCCAAAGAGCATTAGCAAATTTCCTCCCCAGGATATTGGTACCCCTATGGTTCAAGTGAAGACCAATCTGTTTGTAGAGTTCCCACCTACCACAAAATGAGCACCAATTATCCAGGAATACAAAACCCTCCCTCCTGCACCATCCCTGTAGCCTCATGTTCAACTCCTCTCTCTCCCTATTCCTCGCTTCATGAGCATCTGGCATGGACAATAAACCAAAGATAACAACTCTGTTTGTTCCAGCTCCAAACTTCCTCCCTCACTCCCTGAATTTCTGCCATAAATTCCTATCTATTAAATCTTCCTACGTAGGTCATTGGTGCCTATGTGGACCCCCTCCCCCTCAAGGATCCCAAAAACATGACGAGAGGCATCACGATCCCCTGCCCCTGGGAGGCAACACACCAACCGTGAGTCTCTCTCCTTCCCACAGAACCTCCTACCTGTCCCCCCAACTATGGAGCCCCCACTGATCTGCTCCTCTTCCCCGTTCCTTTCTGAGCAACAGGACCAGGCTCTGTGCCACAGACCTGTACCCCATTGCTTACTGCGGTCAGTCATTCCCCCACCAACTGTATCCAAAACAGTATACTTGTTGTTGAGGGGAACGGCCACAGGGGATCCCTGCACTGCCTGCCGGTTCCCTTTCCGTCCCCTGACGGTAACCCATCTACCTTCTTCTTGTACCTGAGGTGTGACTACCCCCCTGTGACTCTTCTCAATAACCCCCTCCACCTCCTGAATCCCTCGATGTCACTCCTCCCACTCCAACTGCAGCCAAGTTCACCCAGACAGTGAATCCCCGAGCCCCACCACCTGAGCCTATCCAGCCTGTTTTCAGAGCTAAACCTTTCCATCCCAGGGCAACATCCTGGTCAATCTCCTCTGCACCCACTCCAGTGCAATTCCATCCTTCCTCTAGGACCGAGACTAAAACTGCCCACAGTATCCCAGCTGTGGCCTCATCCCAGTTCAGTGTGGTTCCAACATGACCACGTTCCTGTTCTATTCTATGCCCAGACTGGTAAAGGCAAGTACCAGACGTTGGTTCATCGATCACTTGATGTTCCGTCTGTGGATGGGGTACCAGACAGTCTTTATTATAGCTTGGACATATTCCTTGTGCATGGTCTGTTTGGGGGAGTGCACAGGTTTTTGTAGATGCAGTAGCTGATGCTGTAGGGTCCTGTCTGTGCCAATAGCCTTTCCTGCCACCTGCTTTCCAGAATGGTTTGATATCTGGATGCTTCCTTGGTCCTTGTGGAAGGCCACCCCTTCTCCATGTCTTGCTACATTCGGGTGTTCCTGTGATTAGTCACGCTGCAAATGCTTCTTCTGGTTTTGCATTTCCTGTTGCAGCTGCCTTGGTACAGGGTTCCAATGTGGGAAAACACCAAACATTGTCCTTTAGCTGTTGTGAACCTCCTGTACTCAATACTCTGACCAATAAAGGAGAGCATACCAAACGCCTTCGTCCTATTTACCTGCGACTCCACTTTCAAGGAGTTATGAACCTGCACTCCAAAGTCTCTTTGTTCAGCAACACTCCCTAGGACCTTACCATTAAATGTATAAGTCCTGCTAAGAGTTGCTTCCCAAAATGCAGCACTTTGCATTTATCTAAATTAAACTCCATCTGCCACTTCTCAGCCCATTAGCCCATCTGATCAAGATCCCGTTGTAATCTGGTCCATAACAGATTTCGGGCTCTTTGCAGAATTTTTTCTATATTTCCAGGTTGGGATTAGGGTTATTGGACTCAAAGGCTGCGCGTGACAGTTGTTAGTGTCTTTTATTCTGGGTGTTGATTCTGGTTAGCTTAAACACTGCTTTGGATAGTCACTAAGTCACAAAGGGTTTTCTGGGTGTGGAAGAAGTGACTTTGGGGGGTTTTACAAAAGGTGAATAAGGCCAAGCAGCTGGAATTGGCAGTCAAGCTGGAGTTGGAGCTGCCTCCTTCCGGGAGGAAAGGAGAGATAATTACTGCCATAGCTCAGCATTGAGATTTGCTGGAAGTGCCATCAGAATCTTTGGGGACAGCTAAAATTTAATTAGAAATGAGGCAGTTTGAGTTAGACGCAAAAGACAAGCAATGGGCAAGAAAAAGACTGTTTGAATTATGATTAAAAGCAGAGGAAGGAGAAAAAGAACAAATCGCTTTAGCAGAAAAAATAAAAAAAGAGAAAGAGAGCAAGGAAAGGAAGAAAGATCTTCCAGGTGTTAGAATTAGAGGTAGGTGAGCACTTTGGGTGGGCTTGGATCGGCGCAACATCGAGGGCCCAAGGGCCTGTACTGCGCTGTATTCTTCTATGTTCTATGTTCTATCTTCTTAAACCATAAACCTGTGATGGTAGCGTTTACTCACATAGCCCAGGATCAGCAGATAAAGAGGTTCCAATATTAAGAGGTACAAGATCCTCTCAATCTTTGATGTTGAAAGATGAGGAGATATGTACCTCAGAAGGATTTTAACCAGAAAATGTGCTAGTAACAGAAATCCAAGTGGAGACAAAAAGTGCTCAATTATGCAGAGTGAGGTTAGAGTGTCCAGTGAAGAGTGGAGAAATTGTGTAGGACTACTGGACAAACTCTCAGCTCCAGGAATACAATTTGTCCTTGTTAACAATATAGCTGGTTCACAGATAGGAGTGCTGCCTATGGTGGTTGAAAAACAAGTGGAAATCAGTCAACATATTAAACTCAAACAGCAGCTATGATGGGATTTAAACTCATGCCCCCAGAACATTAACACGGGGTCTTAGATTAGAGAACATTGATCAGGAGAAAATCTATTGACTGGGAATGAGGTTTTTGTCAAACCGTGGGAGACAGATAGTCAGAACCATGGGTTTCAAACATTTCAAATGTAACTGGTATTGCTCCCTCAGGGATTTGTTGGTGAGATTTGAGCATCACCGTAAAGCTGTCATTTATTATCCATCTCGAATTGTCCTTGAGAAAATTGCAATGATGAAGGAATAAACAGAAACTTGCCTCACTTTGCTGACAACACTGAGTGAGTCTGGAGAAGCAAGTTGCAAAGAGAGCTGGATACTGTGAGAGAATGCAACTCAGACAGCACTGTCATCTAATTAGGGTCCAGAAAAGATTGATCAGAACATTTTGTAAATGGAACAAGGATTGGAACAGTCAATGAGAAGGGAATTTATATCAAATATGACATGATTTAATGTCATGGATACGCTCAACAAGTTATTCCCACAAGTCTAATGGAATGTTGGCCTTTATCTTAAGATTAATTGGTGTTGAAATTGTGTTCAGGCTATACAGAGCATATCTGTAGGTTGCATTCAGTTGTGGCCATCATAGTTTGGGGGATTGAATAAACCTTGGAATGGGTGCTACACAGAGTCACCAGGAGGACATCAGAAGTGTCACATTGCTAGAAAAGCTGAATGGCCTGAAGGTTGACTGATGGACTGCACCCCAGATTTATGAGGGAGATAGCAGAAGAGATGGTGAAGGCATTAGCAGTGATCTTTCAGAAATCACTAGAATCAGAGGATTGGAAAATTGCTAATGTGACACCCCTGTTTAAAACGTAAGTAAGGCAAAAGATGGACAATTACAGACTGATTGGCCTAATCTTGGTCGTGGGGAAGATCCTGGAATCCATTGTGAAGGATGAGATTTCTGAATATTTGGAAGTGTATGGTGAAATAGAGCAAAGTCAGCATGGTTTCATCAAAGGGAGGTCATGCCTGATAAATCTTCTAGCATTCTTTGAAGAAATAATGAGCAGGTTAGACCAAGGACAGCCAATGGATATTACCTGCCTGGACTTCAAGAAGGCCTTTGACAAGATGCCTCAGAAGAGGCTATTGAGCAAGACAAGGGCCCATGGTATTAGAGGCAAGGTGCTCGCATGGATAGAAGACTAGTTGTCTGGCAGAAAGCAGAGAGTTGTGACAAAAGGGTCCTTCTCAGGATGGCAACTACAAGTGGTGTTCCGCAAGGCTCAGTGTTGGGACTGCAATTTTTCACTTTATACATTAACAGTCTAGATGAAGGAACTGAGGGTATTCCAGCTAATTTTGCAGATGATACAAAGGTAGAATGACAGGTAGCATTGAGGAGGCAGATGGATTTGGATGGTAAGGACAGAGGGCAAAGTTGCAGATGGAGTACAACATGGAAAAGTGTGAGGTAATACACTTTGGTAGGGAGAATTGAGGCATGGATGACTTTTTTTAAATGGGGAGAAAATTCAGAAGTCTGAAGTGTAAGGAGACTTGGGTTTTCTAGTCCCAGATTCTCTCAAGGTAAACTTGTAGGTTCAGTCAGTAGTTAGAAAAGCAAATGCAATGATGACATTTATTTTGACAGGACTTGAATATAAAAGCAGAGCCTCTATAAGGCTCTGGTCAGACCACATTGGCATATCATGTACAGTTTTGGGCCCCATATCTCAGGAAATGTGTACTGGCCTTGGATCATGTTCAGAGGAGGTTCATGAGAATGGTCCCAGGGATGAAAAGCTTAACATATGAAGAACGTTTGAGATGAGAAGGAAGGGGGGGATCTAATTGAAACATACAGAATACTGAATGGCCTGGACAGAGTAGATGTTGGGAAGAAGTTTCCATTGGTCGGAGTGACTAGAACCTGAGGAAAAAGCGTTAGAGAAAAGGGAAGCCCTTTCAGAATGGAGATAAGAATGGGGCAGCATTGCCTTAGGAACCTATTACTTAGCAAAGACTAAAGAGTGAGATGTTGGAGAGATATACAGTGTGTAGTCCATGGGTAGGTGAGTGTGAAGAGTCTAAGTGAGGATTCTAGACATCAATAGGTTCAACCTGTTTCTCTTAGTTCACGTTCTTTGTTCCTGGGACAATGATGACAAGTTTATTGAGGTGGGGACACAGTGGGAATGTAACTGGACTAGAGTAATTTAGAGGCTCAGGATATTGCCCGGGGAACATGGGTTCAAATCTGAGCAAATTACATTTGATAAATGTGTCGTAATGGTGACCATAATAATTATCACTGGCTGTTGTAAAACTTCATTTTGTTCATTGTTATCTTTCAGGGATGGAAATCTGCTGTCCTTACCTGGGCTGGCTGACATATTTCCTTCACCAACCTGTTCATGAATGTTATGGCACACGCTCTGGAGCAGGTGGGACTTGCCAATGGGCTTCCTGTCTCAGAGGTTGGGACACTACCACTGCTCCAGAGAAACCTCCAGTCTCAGCACCATGGTTAATATTGAGTAGTGGTTTGAAATGGTCTAACAATCCCCTCAGTGAACAGGCAGCATGATCCAAGCAATGAATGGTGACCTGCTCAGTGATGCCCATGCCCCACAAATGGATAAGGAAGTGGGGTTGAAACACACAGGACTGGAAACGCCCAGGAATATTTTTCAGGTTTTGCGTCAGATTTTCCCAATGGATGACAATGAGCAGATGATGGCGGAAGTGGCCATTTTCAGCTGTGACCCTTTCTCCAGCTGTCTGCTGACCTGACCCCAGTGGGACTATGAGGGCACAGGGCAAAATTTCAGGATCAGCAACATTTGCATCAACAACACCCACCAGGCAGCACATTCAGACAGACACCACCCTCGAGTTAACAAGGTTTTCCCTCACATCCCTCCTGAACCTCCTGCCCCTCACCATGAACCTGTGTCCCCTCGTGACTGACCGTTAATCAAAGGAGAACCAACTGCTCTTTCTCCACTCCATCCATGCCCCAAATCTTGCTTGCAGTTGGTCCCCAGATTGGGTCTTCCACTGCTTGTGCCGCTTGCAGTTGGTCCCCAGATGGGGTCTTCCACTGCTTGTGCCAGTCCCCGCTGCCCTGATATCTCTGGATACTTCTTAAGTGTGTCTCACATCTACTAGCTCACAGTCAATGGGCACAGCTTCTGATCAAGTTAGGGTGAGGGTTAGTGTGAGTGTTAGGTGTTAGGGTTAGGGTTAGAGTGAGGATGATGGTTAATGTTAGATCAGTGTTAGGGTTAAGGTTAGGGTTAGGGTCATTGTGAGGTTTGGTGTCAGTGTAGGGGTGAAGGTTAGGGTTAGAGTTAGGTTTGGGTTTAGAGCTAGTGCTATAGTTAGGATTAGGGTTAAGGTAAGATCTAGGGTTAATGTTCAGGTTAGTGTGAGGTTTGGTGTTTGTGTTAGGCTTAGATTAGCATGAGAGTCAGGTTTAGGGTTTGAGTTAGTGTTATGGATTAGGGTTCGGGTAAGATTTAAGGTTAGTGCTATGGTTAGAAGTTTGGGGATCTGCATTGAGGTTAGTTTAAGGGTTAGGTTTAGGAAACTCGAGTTCAACATTGAGTTTAATGTAAGGGTTATGTTTATGAGACTCGAGTTCAGCATTGGGGTTAGTGTAAGGGTTAGGTTTACGAGACTCGAGTTCAGCACTGAGGTTAGTGTAAGGGTTAGGTTTAGGAAACTGGAGTTCAGCATTGAGGTTAGTTTATTGGTCAGTTTACTGAGCCGATGATTATTTTTGCAATTGTTTTGTCCCCTTACTCTGTGACATCTTCAGTGCTGTGCAGCTCCAGATGAAACGCTGTTGTTATGATCTGCTCAGAATTTATACCGTTCTGTCAGTCATGGTGTGTGTTTCTGTTTCTGGCTTTGTGCTGTAATGGTCTGTAAATGGGGTCTATCTCAACACATTTGTTTCTGGCACCAGTGGATGAACACCAGGCCTCCAGGCATTTCTGAGCTTGCCTTTGTTTTGCCTGTCCCAGTCTCGTAACATTGTCCAAGTTGAATACATGTCCTTCATTGTCAGTGTGTATTGAGATGAGGGAGAGCTGGTGTTGCCATTTTTGTTGTAAGCTGATGTTCATGTATTCTGGTGGTGAGTTTCCTGCCCATATCTCACAGTTGCTGCATGGTGTGTTGTATATCACATTCACAAGCACTAGGAGCAGGGGTAGGCCATCCAGCCCGTTGAGCCTGCTCCACCATCCAATAAGATCATGGCTGATCTTTTCGTGGAGTCAGATCCACTTACCCGCACTCTTACTGTGTCCCTTAATTCCTTTATTGTTCAAAAATAAATCTACCTTAGCTTTAAAACCTGAAGCTTTACTGAAGTAACATCAACTACTTCCCTGGGCAAGGAATTCCATCGATTCACAACCCTCTGGGTGAAGAAGTTCTTTCTCAATTCAGTCTGAAATCTGTTCCCTCTCATCCTGAGGCTATACCCTCTTGTCCTAGTTTCACCCGCCATTGGAACATCCTCTCTACTTCTATCTTATCTATTCCCTTCATATTTTTATATGTTTCTATAAGATTCCCCCCTCAATCTTCTGAATTCCAATGATTATAATCCCAGTCTACTCAGTCTCTCCTCATAAGCCAACCCCGTCAACTCCAGAACCAGCCTAGTGAACCTCCTCTGCACCCCCTCCAGTGCCAGTACATCCTTACTCAAGTAAGGAGACCAAATCTGCACGCAGTACTCCAAGTGTGGCCTCACCAACACCTTGTGGTCCTTACCTACCTTTGTCTCTTTGTCAATAACTGGCATGTTATTAGAGTCCTCCACTGTGAAGACTGATACAAATTACCTGTTCAATGCCTTGGCCATTTCATCATATCCCATAACTAAATTCCCCTTCTCATCCTTGAAAGGACCAACGTTTACTTTAGCAATTCTTAATCATTTTAAATATTGATAGAAACTTTTGCTATCTGTCTTTATATTCTGTGCTTCTCATGTTCTATCTTACTTTTCTTTATATTTCTTTTTGTGGTTTTCTGTTGACCTTTAAAGTTTTCCTAACCTTCAGGTTTCATGCTGTTTTCAGCCACTTTGTAAGGCCTTCTCTTTCAATTTAATAGCCTCTCTTATTTCCTTAGACACCCATAGCAGATTACCCCTTTTCTTACAGTCCTTCCTTTTCACTGCAATATACTTTTGCTCAGCACTTTGAAAAATTGCTCTGAAAGTCCTCCACTGCTCACCAACTGTCCCACCATAAAATCTTTGTTTCCAGTCTACTTTAGCCATGTCCTCCCTCATTCTATTGTAGTCTCCCTTGTTTAAGCCCAAGACCCTGGTATCTTCATACTCTCCTTCTGTATTTGAAATTCAATCATACTGTGATCACTTCTTCCAAGAGGATCTCTAACTATGTGGTCATTAATTATTCCTATCTTATTACACAGGACCAGATCTTAGCTAGCTTGCTCTCTCATCGGTTCCATTACATACTGTTCAAGAAAACTATCATGGATACACTCAACGAACTCCTCAAGGCTACCCTAACCGAACTGCTTCGACCAATTGGTCCTGCATGGAGTGGGTTTGGGATCTTTTGTCTTGGATAGTAGCTGGAAAAGTGTGTCTGTTGGTTTGTGTCCAGTCACTTTTCCCAGAGAAAGTCGGAATCTTGTAGTCAGTTTAGAGATGTGTCTCATCTCGAATAGAGTGATCAGTGTGTTGGAATGCACAGTGTTTTCTTGGTGTTGTTTGCATGGCAGGCAATGGCAAATGAAGCTGTTAGGGTACTCATTATTAACAAAGACTTTGTATAGGTGCTCCTCTGGCTTTTTGCAGAGTTCTGGGGGTTGCAATGGTGTTATAGCCTTGGTTAAACAGAGTCTTGACATAGCTCTGTTTCATGAACAGAAGTGTGGCTGGTGTTTCCTATTCCAGTGTTATGTTAATAAAGGTGAACAGCGCTGTCACATCGAATGAGACCATCAGTTCATTCTCTTTGATTTTTGTATCTCTGATGTTGATGAGGAATTACAGTGCTGAGTGGATGGAGTGTGTTGAACCTGCGATGAGGTGTTTCAGTCTGCGGTGCAGCTCATTGGCTAACCTGTGTGTTGGTGTGCCCAGCATGGAGACTTTGGGTCTGAGGAGGATGTCAGGCTTGTGCACTTTGGGGAGTCTGTAAAAGCATGGGGTGATTAAACCTTCAGGCTTCAATCTTTGGAAATCCATTCTTATTCCCTGTCCTGCTTTTTCCAGTTTCTTTCGCATGAAGGCAATCGTATTCTCTAATTGTGGTATGGAGTCTGACTCCCTCTGTTGGTAACTGTTGGGATCTGCAAACAGTTTTTGAGCTTTTGCGATGTCGTCTGATTTATTCATTACTACGGCCAGGCGACCTTTGTTTGCTGGTAGAATCATGTTATTCATGTCCTTCCTTATCATTATCATTTTACCAAGATATAATACTTTGCAACACCCTAGAACTGGGCAAAAAGTAAGAGGAACATCTATACAAAATCTTGCCATTAATAGGTACCATAACAGCTTCATCTGTCGATGCCTAGCAACACCAAGGAGACACTGTGCACCCCAGCACACTGACCAACTTGTCCTATATTAGAAATGTCTCAGAACCAACTACAAGATGTCTATGTTCTCTGGGAAAAGTGACAGCACACAAACAGCCACACTTTGCCAGCTGCTATCCAAGACAGAAGTCCCCATACCAACTACATGCAGGACCAATGTAATACACAAAATACCACACAGCAACTGTGAGAAACATTGAACAGGACAAACGAGCAGGAAACTCGCCACTAAAATACATGAGCTTCAGCTTACAACAAAAACGGCATGACCAGCTCTCCCTCATGTTAATGCACACTGACAATGAAGGACATGTATTCAACTGGGACAATGTTACGATACTGGGATAGGCAAAACAAAGCCAATCTCGGGAATGCCTGGAGGCCTGGAGTTTATCCACTGGAGCCAGAAACAAACATGTTGAGATAGACCCCCATCTACAGACCATTACAGTACAAAGCCAAAAATAGAAACACACGCCATGACTGACGAAAACCTGGGGAGATCTGGGGAGATCACAACAGCAATGCTTGATCCAGAGGCTGCCCCGCACTGACGATGTCACCCAGAAGGGGGGCGAAGTGTTTGCAAAAAATCAAACCGGCTCAGTGAACCGAACACCAACACGAACACAACCTGAGAGACAGATCTTCACCAAAACCGGAAACTGAGGTTAGCATTGGGGTTAGAGTTAGGGATAGGTTCAGGGTTAGGGTTTGGGTTAGAGTTAGGGATAGGTTTAGGATTAGGGTTTGGGTTAGAGATAGGGATAGGTTTCGGGTTAGGGTTAGGGTTAGGGTTTGAAGCCTGGGGCTCAGCACTGAGATTACCTGAAGCACTCTACTGAGGGCCATATACCTGCTCCCCCTCCAGTCGCTGGAACTACCCAGCAATATTTATTCTGTGGGGGAGGCAACAAGGAGACTGAGAGTCATTCTAACTGGAGTTGAGCTCAGAGAGAGCCATTTCCTCAAAACACTGGCACCCTTGGATGATGGCAGCCAGGATCAAACTCTCAGATCCTTCAAACTTGAAAGTTACCTTCCTCATTGAATTCTTCAAGCCTCCAATGTCAAAGGTTATCAATATTAGCTCGTCACCATTGAGCCCAGAGTTGAACAACCTCTCCAGCCCCTTATCCTAGGAGAGTTCTTTCTGCTGTTGTAATCTTGCCATCCTGGGAATTAACCTCAACTCACCTAATGGGTCAAACCCTAACCCTAACCCTAACCCTAATCTTAATCCTGATCAAACTGCAATTATGGTTTCAATTGTGGGAATGACAAGCCACATTGCTCAGTGTTCCTTGCCAACAGACAGACATTGCTGTTCAGGAACTGCCACCCGGTAAAAATTGCTTTGTTACCGGGCAGCGTGACCCAGCTGCTTCATGCCACCTCTACACCTGGGCAAGGTTCGAGACAAACACAGCTGTACCCGGGGCGGATGTTCCTGGGAGTACGTCCAGTGAAGTTATGGGTGGAATTGAGAAAAGGAAAGGGATGATCACTTTATACAGATTGTACCATAGGCCCACCCAGTAGTCAGCAGGAAATTGAAAAGCTAATTTATGCGGAGATCACAGATACCTAAATAATAATAGGGTTGTAATAATAGGGAATTTTAACTTTTCAAACATAGGCTAGGGCTGGCATAGTGTTAAGGGCTTGGATGGAGAGCATGTTGTTAAACGTGTACAAGAAAATGTTCTGATTCAGTATGTGGATGTACCTACTGTAGAAAGAGCAAAGTGTGACCATCTCTTGGGAAATAAGGCAGGGCAGGTGACTGAGTTATCAGTGGGGCAGAACCTTGGGCTCAGTGATCATAATGCTATTAGATTTAATATAGTTATGGAAAAGGACAGACCTGATCTAAAAGTCAAAGTTCTCAATTGGATTAAGGCCCATTTTGACAGTATTAGGCAAGAACTTTCAAACATTGTCTTTGATCGGATATTCAGAGGTAAAGGGATCGTTAGAAAATGCGAGGCCTTCAAAAGTAAGACCACAAGAGTTCAGAGGCAGTATGTTCCTGTTAGTGTGAAGGGCAAGGCTGGTATGTGCAGGGAATGTTGGATTATGAGAGAAATTGAGGGTCTGGTCTGGAAAAAGACAGAAACATATGTCAGGCATAGACAGATGGGATCGAGTGAATCCCTCAAGGAGTACAAGTCTATTCAAGAGGGAAACCAGGAGGGCAAAAAGGGACATGAGATCGCTTTGGCAAATGGAGATTAGAGACTCCAAAGAGATTCTACAAGTACATTAAGGGCAAAAGAGTAACTAGGTAAAGGATGGGGCCCTGTGAAGATCAACAAGGCTGTCCATGTGTGGAACTGTAAGAGATGAATGGTATTTGAGTATTTTGTATCAGTACTTACTGTGGAGAAGAACATAGAAGTTAGAGACCTTGGAGAAATAAATAGTGGTTCCCTGCAAAGTATCCATATTACAGAGGAGGAGTGGCTGGACATCTGAAAATGTATAAAGATGGATACATTTCCGGAATCTTACCAGTTATACCCCAGAAGTTTGCAGGAAGCTGGGGAAGTGATTGCTGTACCCCTTGCTGAGATATTTGTATCACTGATAGTCACGTGTGAGGAGCTGGAAGACTGGAGGTTGGCTAATGTTGTGCCATTATTTAAGAAACAGGATGGGGTAAAACAGGGAAATACAGACCAGGTGCCTGACGTCAGTGATGGGTAAGTTGTTCAAAGGGATCCTGAGAGACAGGATTTACATGTATTTGGAAAGGCATGGACTGATTAAGAGTAATCATTATGGTTTTGTGTGTGGGAAATCATGTCCAACTAACTTGATTGACGCTTTTTGAAGAAGCGATAGAGAAGATAGAAAAGAAGATTGATGGAAACATTGGACATTGTCGATATGGACTTCACTAAATCGTACAACAAGGTTCCGCATGATAGACTCATTAACAAGGTTAGATCACATGGAATCCAGAG
>NC_057719.1:85557460-85560450 GCF_004010195.1 Chiloscyllium plagiosum | reverse complement strand
TATACACTTAATGGTTGGGTCTTGGGAAGTGTTACCGAACAAAGAGACCTTGGGGGTGCAGGTTCACAGTTCTGTGAGAGTGGAGTCACAGGTAAACAGGGGAGTGAGGAAGGTGTTTGATATGCTTGCCTTTATTGGTCAGTACATTGAGTGTAAGAGTTGGGATGTCATGTTGCAGCTGCACAGGACATTGGTTCTGCCAGTTTTGGAAAACTGGATTCAATTCTGGTCTTCCTGCCAGAGAAAGGAAGTTGTTAGGGTTGAAAGGGTTCAGAAAAGATTTACATGGATGTTTCAGGATTGGAGGACTTTGAGCTCTTGGAAGACGCTGAATAGGTTGGGGCTATTTTCCCTGACACATTGGAGGCTGAGGGCTGACCTTATAGAAGTTTATAAAATCATGAGGGTCAAGGATAGGGTGAAAGGCCAAGGCCTTTTTTTCCCAGGGTAAGGGAGTCCCAAAACGAGAGGGCATCGGTTTAAGGTGAGAGGGGAAAGATTTAAAAGTGGATTAGGGTTAGGCTTCGGGCTTGTGTTAGGGATAGGGCTAGTGTCAGTGTTAAGTTTGGGGTTATGGAATGAACTGTCACAGGAGGTGGAGGCTGGTGCAATCACAACATTTAAAAGGCATCTGGAAGGGCGTTTGAATAGGAAGGAATTAAAGGGATATGGCCCATAGTGTCTGAAGGAGCTGTTTCTCTGCTGGGCAACTTGATGACTCTCAGACTCTGTAAACCCACAACTGGTGACTTCCTCTGGCATGTCTATCCTGGGGGACGGTGCTAGGTTTAGGGACAGATCTAGGTTTAGGATTAGGATTAGAGTTAGGGCCAAGGATAGGGATACGGTTAGGGCTAGAGCTAGGGTTAGGAATAGGGATGGGTTAGAGATGTGCCGAGAGTTAGGGTTAGGGCCATGGCTAGGGATACAGTTAGTGCTAGGGTTAGTGTTAGGGCTAGAGTTAGGGCCTGGGGTAGGGATAGGATTTAGGCTAGTGTCAGGGTTAGGGCTGGGGTTAGGGTTAGGATTAGATCTGGGGTTATGGTTAGGTCTACGGTTAGAGTGCAGTTAAGGTTTAGAATTAGGGCTAAGTTTAGGGGTAGGTCTAGGGTGAGGTTTAGGATTAGGTTTAGGGCTTGGGTTAAGGATCGGTTTTGGTTTAGGGTGAGGGTTATAGTTAGCGTGAGGGTCAGACGTGGGCTAGGGTTAGGGTTAGGGTTAGGGTTAGGGCTAGGGTTAGAGTTAGGGTTAAAGTTAGGGTTAGGGCTAAGGTTAGAGTTAGGGTTAGGGTTAGGGCTAAGGTTAGGCATACAGACAGCATTAGGATTAGGACTAGGTTTAAAATTAGGGTTCAGGTTCGGTTTCAGGTTAGGTTTAGGTTTAGGGTTAGGGTTTAGAGTTTGGGATAGTGTTAGATTAGGGTTATGTCTAGGGTAATGGTTAGAACTTGGGTAATGGTGAGGTCTAGGTTTAGGAATAAGGTCAGGTTTAGGCATTGGGCGAAGGTTAGCATGAGTATTAGGGATAGGGTTAGATTTAGGGCTAGAGTTAGAGTTAAGGTTAGGGATAGGGATAGGGTTAGGGTTAAGGCTAGGATTAGGGTTAGGTTTTGACTGCAATAGGGTTAGGTTTAGGTTTAGGGTTAGTGCTAGAGTTACAGTTTGCGATATGTCTAGGGTTATGGTTAGGGCTAGGGTGAGGGTGAGGTCTAGGTTTAGGATTAGGGTTAGGTATAGGGATTGGGCAAGGATTAAGTTTCGGGTTCTGTTTCGGGCTAGGGATCGGGTTAGGATTAGAGTTAGGGCTAGGACTCGGGATATTATTAGGATTAGAGCTAGCGTTAGGGTTAGTGTTCGGGCTAGGGTTAGTGTTAGGGTCGGGGATAGTGTTAGGGTTAGGAATTAGTTTAGGATTCGGGTGAGGGCTAGGGTGAGGATTAGTGTCAGGCTTCGGGTTTGAGTTAGGCCTATGGTTATGGTTAGAGCTAGCGTTATGAATAGGGCTAGGGTTGGGTTTAGTGTTAAATTTAGGGCTAGGTTTAGGGATCGGTTAGGGCTTGGGTTAACGTTTGGGTTAGGATTAGGGCTAGATTTAGGGATGGGGTAGGATTAAGTTTAGGGATAGGGTTAGGATTAGGGTTAGGGTTAAGGCGAGGGTAGGTTTCAGGCTAGGGTGAGAGTTATGGCTCGGGTGAGAGTTAGGATGAGGCTCCAGGTTAGGCTTCGGGTTACGGTTTGGGTTAGGGTTATAGTTAGGGTCAGGATTAGAGATGGTTTAGGGTTAGAGTTAGGATTAGGGTTAGGGTTAGGGTTAGAATTAGGGTTAAGGTTAGGATTAAGGCTAGGTTTCGGGGTGGTAAAGGATAAGGATAGGGTTAGGGTTAGGGTTAGGGTTAGGGTTAGTGTTTGCGTACGGTTTTGGGTTAGGGTTAGGTCTAGGGCTACGGTAGGTTTAGGGTTAGGGTTTGGTCTAAGGTTATGGTTAGGACGAGGGTTGGGGTGAGGTCTGTGTTTAGGATTATTTCTAGGTTTAGGGATAATGCTGGTGTTAAGTTTAGGGCGAGGCTTAGGGATCGGGTTATGGTTACATTTACGGTAATGGCTGGGGTTAGAGTTAGGGCTAGTGTTAGACTAAAGGCTGGGGTTCGGGATATGATTTGGATTCGGGTTAGTGTTAGGGTTAGCACTAGGGTTCAAGTTAGGACTTGAGTTAGAGTTAGAGCAAGGGTTAGGAATAGGGTTAGGGGTAGGGTTCGATCTAGGGTTAGGATTAGGGTTAATATATGAGTTAGGGTTAGGGCTAGGTTTACGATAGGGTAAGGGATAGGATTAGGATTATGGTTAGGGCTATGGTCAGTGTTTGGGGTCATGTTAGGTTTAGGGTTAGGAATTGGTCTAGGGTTAGGGTTAGGAATTGGTCTAGGGTTAGGGTTTGGGTTAGGTTTTGGTTTAGGATTAGGGTTATGGTTAGACCTCGCATTAGTGTTAGGG
>NC_057719.1:85552981-85556960 GCF_004010195.1 Chiloscyllium plagiosum | reverse complement strand
TTGTGTTCGTGTTGGTGTTCGGTTCACTGAGCCTGTTTGATTTTTGCAAACACTTCGTCCCCCTTCTGGGTGACATCGTTGGTGCGGGGCAGCCTCTGGATCAGGCATTGTTGTTGTGACCCTCCCCAGAATTTATACGGGATTCCTGAAGAAGGGCTTATGCCCGAAACGTCGATTCTCCTGTTCCCTGGATGCTGCCTGACCTGCTGCGCTTTTCCAGCAACACATTTTCAGCTCTGATCTCCAGCATCTGCAGACCTCACTTTTTCCTACGGTTTTCATCAGTCATGGCGTGTGTTTCTATTTCCAGCTTTGTACTGTAAAGGTCTGTAGATGGGGGTCTATCTCAACATGTTTGTTTCTGGCATCAGTGGATCAACACCAGGCCTCCAGGCATTCCCAGGATTGGCTTTGTTTTGCCTGCCCCAGTATTGTAACACCCTAACTCTAGCCATAACCATAACCCTAGAACGAACCCTAACCCGAACCCTCAATTTAGAACTAAACTTAACCTTAATGGTAACCCTAATCATCATTGAAAACCCCAGCCTAGCCCTAACCCTAACCCTAGCCCAATCCCTAAACCTAGCCCCAACCCTAATCCTATCCTGAACCCTAGCCCTAAATCTAATCTTAGCCCTAACTCTAACCCTCACCTTCGCCCTAAACCTAACCCTAACCCGAACCCGAACCCGAACCCGAAACCTAAGCCTCACACTAACCCACACCTTAATCCTTACTCGAGTCCTAAATCTTACCCAAGTCTTAATCCGAACGCTAAACCTACACCAAACTCTACACCTAAACCTAACACTATCCCTAAACCTAACACTAACCCTAGCCCTAACCCTGTTCCTAATCCTAACACTAACCCCATCCCTAACGCGAATCATATACCTAGCCCTAACTCTAAACATAGCCCTAACCCTAAGACAAGCCCTAATCCGAACCCTAATCCCAACCTAACCCAAATATTAACTCTAACCCGAGAACTAACTCTTACCCTATCCCCAACCCTAACCCTAGCCTTAACTCTAACCCTAACCCAAACCCTAACCATAATCCGAACCCATAACTGATCCTTAACCCTATCCTTAATGCTAGCCTTAGATATAAACCTAGCCCTATCCCTACACCTAGCCGTAATTCTAAATCTAGACCTCACCCTACTCTAGCCTTAACCATTACCTGAGAACTGACCCTAACCCTAACCAGTACCCTAACCCCAACGCTAGCCCTAATCCTAAACCTATCCCTAACCCTAGCCCTAACCCTAACGTTAAATCTAACCGTAGCCCTAAGTCTAATCCTAACCATGATTGTAACCCTAGCCCTAACTCTAACCCTAAACCTAACGCTGACCCTCACCCAAACGTGAGCCCTAACCCTAACCCTATCCTTTACCCTAACCTAATCCTAGCCCTAATCCTCACCATAACCCAAACCTTATCCCTAAACCTAACCCTAGCCCTAACTCTAATCCTAGCCCTAACCCTCATCTTAACACTAGCCCTAACCCGAGCCTTAACTCTAACCCGAACCCTAATTTGAACCCTAGCCCTAACCCTAATCCTAACTCTACCCCAATCACTAACCTGACCCTAAACACTAACACTCGTCCTAACCCGAAACCTAGCCCTAACCCTAAACCTATCTTAACCTTTGCCCTAAACCTATCCCTAATCCTAGCCCTAATTCTAACCATAACCCTAACCCAATCCCTAAACCTAACCCAAGCCTTAACTCTAAACCTTGCCCTAATCATAAACCTGGACCTCACCCTATATTAGAAAAGTCTCAGAACCAACTACAAGACGTCTATGTTCTATGGGAAAAGCGACAAACAGCCACACTTTGCCAGCTGCTATCCCAGACAGAAGCCCCCATACCCACTACATGCAGGACCAATGTGATATACAAAATACCACACAGCAACTGTGAGAAACATTATACAGGACACACGAGCAGGAGACTCACCACCAGAATATATGAGCATCAGCTTACAACAAAAATAACACGACCAGCTCGCCCTCATGTTAATGCACACTGACAATGAAGGACATGTATCCAACTGGGACAATGTTTCTCTCTCTGTATATGTATGTTAGTTATCTATATCTGACTATCTTTGTGCGTTTGTAGGTCTGTGTGTGTTAGTGTATATTAGTGAGTGAGTTAGTGTCAGTTTCTATGTTTGTGTGTATCCCTATGTCTGTATCTCTGTGCGATAGGCTCTCTGTTGTTTTGGAGATGAATTCATTGAAATTGAGTTAAACCTACTCTCTCTCTCTCTCTCTCTGGAAATTCCTCTTGTGTTTAAAGTGGTACAATGCTGATGGTCACATTGATATGTATTTCTATGTGTGCCTCTGCGTTTTAGTGTGTGTGGGTGTGTGTCCACCTTAGCGTGCAATGGGACACACTTTGTCCTGGAGGAAGTTTGAATGAACGAAAGAAAAATTGATGATCAAAAACTTCGAATCTCTCTCCCTCTCCTGACTATCCATCTTGTGTTTGAAGTATAAAATGCTACCCTCTGCTGGTCTACCTGTGCCACTACAGAATGTGCAGATAATCTCTTGGAAAGCACCAGTTCCTGTGAATCTCTCAAGTTGCACATTTAGAGTCATAGAGTCATAGAGATGTACAGCACGGAAACAGACCCTTCGGTCCAACCCATCCATGCTGACCAGATATCCCAACCCAATCTAGTCCCACCAGCCAGCACCCGGTCCATATCCCTCCAAACCCTTCCTATTCATATGCCTGTCCAAATGCCTCTAAAATGTTGCAATTGTACCAGTCTCCACCACATCCTCTGGCAGCTCATTCCATACACATACCACTCTCTGTGTGAAAAAGGTGCCCCTTAGGTCTCTTTTATATCTTTCCCCTCTCACCCTAAACCTTTGCCCTCTAGTTCTGGACTCGCTGACCCCAGAGAAAAGACTTTGCCTATTTATCCTATCCATACCCCTCATGATTTTATAAACCTCTGTAAGGTCATCCCTCAGCCTCTGACGCTTCAGGGAAAACAGCTCCTGCATGTTCAGCCTCTCCCTATAGCTCAAATCCTCCAACCCTGGAAACATCCTTGTAAATCTTTTCTCAACCCTTTCAGGTTTTGCAACATATTTCCAATAGGAAGGAGACCAGAATTGCACACAATATTCCAAGAGTGGCCTAATCAATGTGCTGTACAGCCGCAACATGACCTCCCAACTCCTGTACTCAATACTCTGACTAATAAAGGAAAACATACAAGACACCTTCTTCACTACCTTATCTACCTGCGACACCACTTTCAAGGAGCTAGGAACCTGCATTCCAAGGTCTCTTTGTTCAGCAACACTCGCTTGGACTTTACCATAAGTGTATAAGTTCTGCGAAGATTTGCTTTCCCAAAATGCAGCACCTCGCATTTATCTGAATTAATCTCCACCTGCCACTTCTCAGCCCATTGGCCCATCTGGTCCAGATTCTGTTGTAATCTGAGGTAACCCTCTTCGCTGTCCACTACACTTCCAATGTTGGTGTCATCTGCAAACTTACTAACTGTACCTCTTATGCTTGCAACCAAATCATTTAGGTAAATGACAAAAAGTCAAGAACCCAGCACCAATCCTTGTGGCACTCCACTGGTCACAGGCCCCCAGTCTGAAAAACAACCCTCCACCACTGCCCTCTGTCTTCTACCTTTGAGCCAGTTCTGTATCCAAATGGCTAGTTCTCCCTGTATTCCATGAGATCTAACCTTGCTCATCAGACTCCCATGGGGAACCTTGTTGAACGCCTTACTGAAGTCCATATAGATCACATCTACCCTCATCAATCGTCTTTGTTACTTCCTCAAAAAACTCAATCAAATTTGTTAAACATGATTTCCCACGCACAAAGCCATGTTGACTATCCATAATCAGTCCTTGCCTTTACAAATACATGTACATCCTGTCCTTCAGGATTCCCTCCAACAACTTGC
>NC_057719.1:85545423-85550509 GCF_004010195.1 Chiloscyllium plagiosum | reverse complement strand
AAGTTTGTGGATCACCTGTTAAAGTTTTTTCTTCTGCAATTTCCAATGCATTTAGACATTATGCCTGTGAATATCCTGGAAAATAATTCCTTTAGTCTTTTCTATAGAGAACTGAAGAAATTGCAACTTGTGCCGCTGTCTTTCAGGCAGTTGTTGCTTATATCCGAAAGTTTGAACCTTCCCTCAAATTGTTTCAGATCGAACCTTTGTGTCAGCCTTGGTTGTGAGGACAGACTCTCACCGCTAAGTGAAAAGGTTCAGAGTTTCAGCCCAGAACCCAACACAATGTCGAACACTCGAGTAACAGGGCCAAGGGAGTGTTGCACTGTGGGAAATGAGATGCTAAACCTTTCAGCAGGATGTACTGAATTCTGAGAGAGCCATAGTGCCGAAGAGGCCCTTCAGCCCATCAAGTCTACACCAACATATGAGAAACACCTGACCTACACAAGGGTACGGTGGCTCAGTAGTTAACACTGCTGCCTCACAGTGTCAGGGACCCAGGTTCGATTCCACCCTCGGGCGACTGTCTGTGTGGAGTTTGCACATTCTCCCCGTGTCTGGGTGGGCTTCCTCCAGGTGCTGCTGTTTCCTCCCACAGCCCAAAGATGTGCAGGTCAGGGTGAATTGGCTGCTCTAACTTGCCCATAATATCCAGTGGTGTACAGGTTCGGTGGTGTAGCCATGGGAAATACAGGATTACAGGGTAGGGGTGAGTCTGGGTAGGATGCTCTTCGGAGAGTCAGTCTGGGAGCGATGGGCCAAATTGCAAGCCCTAACCCTATCCATAACACTAGCTGTAATGCTAATCCTCGCCCTAACCCTGTCACTAACCTTGGCCCTAACCCTAATCCTCGCCCTAAAGCTGTCCTTAACTCTAGCCCGAACCCTAAACCTAGCTCAAACCCTAACCCCAACCCTCACCCTAACCCTAATGCAATCTTTAAACTAAGCCTATTCCTAAACATAGCCCTAACCTTAACCCTAGCCCTAATCCTAACCTTGACCCTAACTCCAATCTTAACCCTAAACTTATCCCGAGCACTAACTCTATCCCTAAACCTAACCTTAGCCCGAAACCCAAACCCTAATACTAGCCCTATCCTAACCATAATCTTTGCCCAAACCCTAACCAAAAGCCAAACCCAAACCCCAACCCTAACCCAAACCCTAAACACTAATCCTAACACCAGCCCTAACCCACACCTAAACCTATTTCTAAGTGCTACCCTAACCCTAACCCTGTTCCTAACCCTAACCCTAACCTTGACACTATCCCTAACCGTAATCCTAGCCATAACACTATCCCTAACCCTAACCCTATACCTAACCCGAACACTAAATCCAGTCCTAATCCAAACCGAAAATCCTAATCTGAAATCTAAACCATCCCTAACCCTATCCCTAACCTCAATATTGACCCTAACCCGAACCCTAACCCAAAATCTAACCTAACCTTGGCCCTATCCTAAACTTAGCCCCAATCCTAAACCTAGACCTCACCCTAACCCAAGCCCTAACCATAACCCTAGACGTAACCCTAACCCTTACCCTTACCCAAACCCTAAGCCTGACACTTCTGACCCTAGCTCTAATCTCTAACCCTAGCCCCAATCCTAACCCTAGCTCTAGCCCAAACCCTAATCCTAGCCCTAACCCTAAACACAAACCTAACCCTGACGCCAATCCTTAACACTTAATGTATCCGTAAACCTAGCCTTAACACTAGCCTTGTCCCAAATGATAGATTTAGACCTAAGCCTAACACCAACTCTAACCCTAACCCTTACCCAAAACCTAACCCTAACCCTGTCCTTTACCATAACCCTAGCCCTAACACTGACCCTGGCCCTAACCCCAAAACTAACCCGAACCCTAACCTTAAGCCTAGCCCAATCCCTAAACCTAGCCATAACCCTAATTCCAGCCCTAACCCTCTCCCTACGCCTACCCCTAAATGTCGCCCTAACCCTAACCTGAAGTCTAAACCTAACCCTAACCCTAGCCCTAATCCTAACCTTGACCACAACCCCAATCCTAACCCTAAACTTAACCCTAAACCTAGCCATAACCCAAACCTAAACCAATCCCTAACCCTAATCTTAACCCTAAATCTAGCCCTAACCCTAACCCTAACCCTAACGCTAAGCACAATCCTGAGACCCATTCTCCTCACCAAGCTCTGCAAGCCTCCAATGTCAAAGTTCATCAATGTCATATTCATGCCATTGGGATCTCTCCAGGACCTCAGCACAGGAGAGGGCTGTGTGCCTTATAATCTCACAACCCTGGGACCTTGCCCCAACCTCGCCTTAGCTAATGTAAGTTCATAGAACAACTCTGATTGGTGCCCGAGCCTGACCCTTAACAATAAACCTAATGACAAACATAACCCTAAACCTAACGCTAACCCTAACACTTACCCTAACCTTGACACCATCCCTAACACTAACGCTATCCCTAACCGTAATCCCAACCATAGCACTATCCCTAACCCTAACCCTATACCTAACCCTAACCCTAAATCCAGTCCTAATCCAAAATTTTGCCTGTCCTCGGATGCTGCCTGAATTGCTGTGCTCTTCCAGCACCACTGATCCATAACCTAACCTAAGCTTATCCCTATCCCTAAACCTAGCCCTAATCCTAAAGCTAGACCTCACCCTAACCCTAGACCTAATCCTAACTCTATCCCTAAATTTAAACCACACCTGAGCCCCATCCCTAACCCTAACCCTAAACATAGTCAAAACCCAAATCCAAATCCTGACACTAACACTCACCCTCGCCGTAGCACTAAACCTTACCCGAGCTTTAACACTAACCCTTACCCTAGCCTTAACCCTAACAGTATCCCTCACCCTAACACTAACCATAGCTATAATTCTAACCCTAACTCCATCCTTATCCCATAACCTAACCCTCGTCCTAACCCTAAATCTAAACCTAGCCCTAACTTGAACATTAGTCCTAACCCTAACCCGAGCCATTCTCCGAGACCTAACTCTAAGCCTAGCTCTAACCCAAACCCTATACATAATCATAACCTTAACCTTAACTACAAACCTAGCCCTAACTCTAATCCTAACCCTAACTATAACCCTAGCCCTATCACTAACCATAGCCCTAAATCTCACTCTAGTCCTAAACCTAAAACCCAACCCTAGACCTATCCCTTATCCCAAACCTGGACCTCACCCCAACCCTAGCGCTAAACCTAACACAAACCCTAACCCTAACCCTACCCAAATCTTAACCCTAGCCCTAACACAATCCCTAAATCCAGCCCTTACCCTAACCCTAGCCTTAGCCCAAACCCTAAACCTAACCTAATCCGATCCCTAACCCTAGCCCTAATCCAAACCCAAACCCTAAACCTAACCTTAGACCTATCCCTAAAATTAGCCCTAATCCTAAACCCAGGCCTCACTCTAACCCTAATCCTAATCACAAACCTCGACTTAACCCTAACCCTATCCCTAAATCTAAACCTCAGCTTAGCCCTGAATCCTAAGATGGACACAAACCCGAACACTAACTCTAACCCGATCCCTCACCCTAACAGTCGGCCTAACCCTCGCCCTAACTCTCACCCTAGCCTTAAAACAAACCCTTGCTCTACACCTACCGTATCCCGAACCCAAACCCAATCTCTAACCATAGCCCTATCCCGAAACCTAACCCTAATTCTAAACCCAAACTTAACCTAACCGCAGCCTCAACAATAACCTGAGAACTAAACTTAACCCTATCCCAAACTCTAAACCTCACCCGAGCCCTAAACCAAACCATAACCCTAACCCAAACCTAAACGCTAAGCCTGACACTAACACTCACCCTAGCCCTCACCCTCACCCCAGCCGAGCATTAACCCTCAACCTAAACCTATTCCTAACCCTAACCCTAACCCAAATGCTACCCCTAACCCTAACACAAACCCGAGCATTAACCCTATTCCTAACCCTAACTCTAGACCTAACTCTAACCTTAGCCCTAATCCAACCCGAACCCTAGCCCTAATCCTTACCCGAACCCTAACCATATCCCTAAACCTAACCGTTCACCTAACCCTGACACTAACTTTAATCTTAGCCCTCACCCTAAACCTAGCCCTAACCCTAGCCCGAACCCTAACCTTGCCGCTAACCCCCGACCTAACTCTTACCCTATCCCAAACTCGAACACTAGTCCTAACCCAAACCCTAACCCCAATTCTAACCATAACCACATCCCTATCCCTAAACCTAACCTTAAGCGTAACCCTCACCCAAACTCTAACCCTTGCCCGAACTCTAACCCTAGCCCAACCTCTAACCCTCGCCATAGTCTTAACCCTAGCCTTAACCCTAAATCAATCCCTAATCCAAGCCCTAACTCTAACCCGAGCCCTCACCCTAACACTAACCCTAACCCTAAGCCTAACCCGAGCCCTATCAAGAAACCGTGCCCTAATCATAAACCTAGACCTCACTATAACCCTAGCCCTAACCATAACCATGGACCTAAACCTATCCCTAACCCTATCCCTAACTCTAAACCCCACCCAGCCCGAAACCTAACCCTAACACAACACTGAACCTAAACCCTAAGCCTGACACTAATCCCAATCCTAACCCTTACCCTAGCTCTAACCCTTACTCAAGACCTAATTGTAAACCTTAACACTATCCATAACCCTAAAGCTAATCCTAACACTATCCCTAACGCTAGCCCTAACCCTATTGCTAACACTAACCCTAATCCAAGCTCTCACCCGAACCATAAACCGAGCCCTAACTCTAAACCTAACCCTAATCCTAACCCTAACCCTGTTCCTAAGTCTAACTCTAGCCTTAACCCTAACCCAAACTCTAACCGTAGCCCTAACTCTAACCCTAGCCCGAATACCTCACACTAGCCCTAACGCTAACCAAATCCATAAACAACACCCTAACTCTAACCCTAGCTCTAACTCTAACCCTAGCTCGAACCCTAACCTTAGCCCTAGACCTAGCCCAAACCCTAAACCTAACCCTAACCCTATCTCTAACCTTAGCCCTAATTCTGAACCCTAACCCTAACCTAACCTCTACCCTAATCCTATCAC
>NC_057719.1:85540418-85544294 GCF_004010195.1 Chiloscyllium plagiosum | reverse complement strand
CAAACCCGAACACTAACTCTAACCCGATCCCTCACCCTAACAGTCGGCCTAACCCTCGCCCTAACTCTCACCCTAGCCTTAAAACAAACCCTTGCTCTACACCTACCGTATCCCGAACCCAAACCCAATCTCTAACCATAGCCCTATCCCGAAACCTAACCCTAATTCTAAACCCAAACTTAACCTAACCGCAGCCTCAACAATAACCTGAGAACTAAACTTAACCCTATCCCAAACTCTAAACCTCACCCGAGCCCTAAACCAAACCATAACCCTAACCCAAACCTAAACGCTAAGCCTGACACTAACACTCACCCTAGCCCTCACCCTCACCCCAGCCGAGCATTAACCCTCAACCTAAACCTATTCCTAACCCTAACCCTAACCCAAATGCTACCCCTAACCCTAACACAAACCCGAGCATTAACCCTATTCCTAACCCTAACTCTAGACCTAACTCTAACCTTAGCCCTAATCCAACCCGAACCCTAGCCCTAATCCTTACCCGAACCCTAACCATATCCCTAAACCTAACCGTTCACCTAACCCTGACACTAACTTTAATCTTAGCCCTCACCCTAAACCTAGCCCTAACCCTAGCCCGAACCCTAACCTTGCCGCTAACCCCCGACCTAACTCTTACCCTATCCCAAACTCGAACACTAGTCCTAACCCAAACCCTAACCCCAATTCTAACCATAACCACATCCCTATCCCTAAACCTAACCTTAGGCGTAACCCTCACCCAAACTCTAACCCTTGCCCGAACTCTAACCCTAGCCCAACCTCTAACCCTCGCCATAGTCTTAACCCTAGCCTTAACCCTAAATCAATCCCTAATCCAAGCCCTAACTCTAACCCGAGCCCTCACCCTAACACTAACCCTAACCCTAAGCCTAACCCGAGCCCTATCAAGAAACCGTGCCCTAATCATAAACCTAGACCTCACTATAACCCTAGCCCTAACCATAACCATGCACCTAAACCTATCCCTAATCCTATCCCTAACTCTAAACCCCACCCAGCCGGAAACCTAACCCTAACACAACACTGAACCTAAACCCTAAGCCTGACACTAATCCCAACCCTAACCCTTACCCTAGCCCTAACCCTTACTCAAGACTTAATTGTAAACCTTAACACTATCCATAACCCTAAAGCTAATCCTAACACTATCCCTAACGCTAGCCCTAACCCTATTGCTAACACTAACCCTAATCCAAGCTCTCACCCGAACCATAAACCGAGCCCTAACTCTAAACCTAACCCTAATCCTAACCCTAACCCTGTTCCTAAGTCTAACTCTAGCCTTAACCCTAACCCAAACTCTAACCGTAGCCCTAACTCTAACCCTAGCCCGAATACCTCACACTAGCCCTAACGCTAACCAAATCCATAAACAACACCCTAACTCTAACCCTAGCTCTAACTCTAACCCTAGCTCGAACCCTAACCTTAGCCCTAGACCTAGCCCAAACCCTAAACCTAACCCTAGTCCTATCTCTAACCTTAGCCCTAATTCTGAACCTAATCCGAACCCTAACCCTAACCTAACCTCTACCCTAACCCTATCACCCTAATTCTAAACCTAGACCACACCTTCACCCAAGCCCTAACCATAACCCTCATCCTGAAACATACATTCCCTAACCCTAACATTAACCTGAGCCCTATGCCTATTCCTGACTGTAACCAAAGCCCTTACCCTACTCATAAACCTAACCCCACATCTAATCCTAATCCTAACCCAAACCTGAACCTTAAGCCTGACACTAACCCTCACCTTCACAATAGCATTAACCATAAACCTAAACCTATCCGTAAACCTACCCCAACACTATTCCTAAACATAACACTCATCCTAGCCCTAACCGTACTCCTAATTCTAACCCTAACGCTAGTCCTAAACCTAACCCTAACTCTTGCCCTAACTCCAACCCTAGCCTTAACCCTAGCCCTAACCCTAACCCCATCCCTAAATCTAACATCATCCCTAAACCAAATCTTGACTCAACCTCGCCCTAACCCATTACCCGATCCATAACCCTTGCCCTAACATTAACCCATGCCAAAGTCTAACCCTCCTCCTAACGCTAAACCTTACCTGACTGATAAGCGTTACCCTATCCCTATCCCTAACCCTAACCGTATCCCTAACCCTAACCGTAGCCCTAACCCTAAACCTAACCCCAGCCCTAACCCTAACCCTAGCCCAAACCTAAAAGCGAACACTAGCCATAACCCTAACCCTAACAATAATCCTAATCATAACTCGAACCCTAGACCTAACCCGAACCATAACCTTAACCCTACCCTTAACTCGAAACGTCACGCTAGCCCTAAACCTAACTCTAGCCCTAATCCTCGCTCTAACTCTAGCCGTAACCCTAACCAAAACTCTAACCCTAGACCTAATTCTAACTCACATCCTAAACCTATCCCGATAACGAACCCAAGCCCTAAGCTTAAACCTAACGCTAACCCTGGCCCTAATAACCCTAACCCTAACCCTAACCCTAACCCTAACCCTAACCCTATGACAGTTCCTCTCCCTCTATCAGGTGGAGAATGATCAGGTTGGGAAGACCACCCTCAGCCTATCCATATCTCAGGCACTATGTGTCTTCTTCTGTAATGACAAAGTGACATGGTTAGACATATGTCAAGCTCCAACTGTGTTGGTGACACGTCCTGTCTCAATGAGCCACATTGCTCAGTGTTCTTTGCCAATGAACAGACATTACTGTTCAGAAATCGCCACCTCCCTAAAAATCCCTTTGTTGTTGGCAGGCTGCTTCATGCCACCTCGACACTTGGGCAAGGCTCTAGACAGTGCTGCACTTGACCCACCCCCTTCCCTGTAGGATCATCTCAGAAATGGTTCCACACTTGGCCTGGTGGATCTTAACAGGTCTGTGAGCCTTTCATGGTCCTGTGACCAGTTTCTCTGGACAACCAGGAGGTCATTGTACACATTGATAGCAACGATGTAGAAGAGACAGGGACCAGCTTCTGAAGAGAGAATGTCAGAAATTAGGCAGGAGGTTAGAAAGTAGGTCCTTGACGGTCGGATGATCTGAATTACTCCCGCTGTCACTTGCTAATGAGAGTAGGAATAGGAGGATAGAGCAGGTGAATGTGTCACTAAGGAGCGGATGGACGGGATAGGAATTTGGAATTTGGAATCTTTGGTTAGGGTTATGGATCGGGATAGGGATAGGGATAGGGTTAAGGATGGGGTTAGGATTAGGGCTGGGTTAGGGTTAGGGTTAGGGATAGGGTTAGGGACATGGTTAAGGTTAGGGTTAGGTTTAGGAATAGGGATAGGGTTAGGGATAGGATTAGAGTTAGGGTTAGGGTTAGGGTTTGGGTTAGGGTTAGGGACAGGGTTAGGGTTAGGGATAGGTTTAGGGATAGGGTTAAGGTTAGTGTTAGGGAAGAGACCTGTGTAAGAAGGATGGTTTGCACCTGAATTGGAAGGGGAGCCATATCCTGGTGGGGAGGTTTGCTAGTGCTACTCGGGAGGCTTTAAACTAGTAAGACTAGGGGGTACCCAAAGGGATTATGAGAAAAGAGATAAGTCTGAGGCTGGTACAGTTGGGAAGAGGAGCAAGTCAGATAGTCAATGCAGGCAAGAACAAGGCAGAGAATGAGGTAAGTCTGATAAATTAAAGTGGATTTATTTCAAAGCAAGAGGCCTGGCAGGTAAGGCAGATGACCTCAGGGCATAGATGGGAACATGGGACTGGGATAACATCTATGATAGAAATATGTCTCAGGGAAGGGCAGGACTGACAATGTAATGTTCCAGAGTAGAGGTGCTATCAGAAGGGTGGAAAGGGGGGCAAGAGTGGAGGTGGAGAGGCATTTTTGGTT